>NW_006159498.1:148064-152738 GCF_000334495.1 Tupaia belangeri chinensis | reverse complement strand
CAAGAAGGTGCGGGGAAGCCGGCGGAGCCGCCAGCTGTTCCAGTCTGCCTGGGACACTGCGGCCTTTGTCGTCTTCCTCACCTTCATCGGTGAGTGGCCACCGCCCCCCGCCCCCCCCCCCCTCCTGCCCCCCCGGGGCGCCCGCGGGGGGGCCCAAAGGTGAGCCCCTGGCAGGTGAGCCCCACCAGCCTTCCTGGTGGCCCTCAGCAGAGAAGGGAGGGTGGCTGGGAGGCTGAGGAATGAGCCTGTCCCCTCTGCCTTTCTTACAGGAAAGACTCAAGGGAGAGGACAACTTGGCCATGGAACCCTAATGCCACAGTCCCCTCCGCCCCTTCCCGCATGGCCCGCAGGCACAGAAACAAGGCTTTGTGTTGGCTCTGAGCCTGAGTCTGGACTGTTCTGGGCCCCGTCAGGTGGGTGTGTGGGCACTCACTGCCAGGCTGATGTCCACCTTGTCCCCGAGTCTTCAGCCGGCAGCAGGTTAGCGCCCGGTCTCCCAGCTGGTGGTGGGCCAGAGCTGCTCTGCGCTCCAGGCAGACCTCCGCTCCCCCAGCAGCTGAGAGCTGAGCACCGTGCTCTCAAAGGCCAGCCCGGTCCTGGTGTGGGCAGGGAGTGGGGAAGCCAGGCCCGGGGACCAGAGGTGCAGGGGGGAGGCCGCTGGCTCCTGAAGCTGACAGCCGCTACCGCCAGGATCCCACCCCGCCGGGGGCCCCACCCTTGGCTGCCTCCTGACCCTCCCTGACTCAAACACCAACTGGCCCCCTTCCTCCCAGGCACCCCCAACCCAGGGTCCATGCCCATTGAGTGAGGCTGGGCAGGGTGAAGAGGGAGAGAAACAGCTCTAATCCCTGGCTCTGGCTGGCACTCCGAGGTGGCAGGGCCTCCTTCCCAGGGAACTGGCTCCTGGGATTGCTCAGAGGGCCCTGGAGCTCCAGTAGCTGGAGAACACGGAGATCTGTGGGAGAGGTGGGGGCATGGCCAACGGGGTGCTGGGGCCTCCTGGCATGGCTCTAGCCAGCTGGATGGTGCTGGGGACTGACCCTGCCTCACCCTGTGACCCAGGTGAGATGTCAAGGTCATCCAAAGGCATCCAAGGTCAAAGGGACTCAGCCACGGCCTGGCTGCCTGGTGTGAGTACAATGGACTTCACCATCGGGGTGCTGCGACTGCACAGGGGCACCGTGTTGAACACACACGATGAGGCAGGCAGGTCAAAAAGGAAAGTTCCCAGTTCAAGCCCAGAGACCTCTGCTGCGACTGCACAGGGGCACCGTGTTGAACACACACGATGAGGCAGGCAGGTCAAAAAGGAAAGTTCCCAGTTCAAGCCCAGAGACCTCCCTGAGTACTGGGTATACTTCTGCCCGTGATCTGTAGCTGGCTGAAGGCTGGGGTGGGCTGAGGTGCTGGGACCCTGCTGGGGTGCCCCTCCCAGTGAAGGGGCTCGGCCCGGGGCCCATCCAAGGCCTGCCAGGCCCACAGACCCCTCACCTTGTCCTTGAGCTGCTGGCAGAGCTGGAGGGACACAGTGAAGTAGACCAGGGCGTCGTTGAGCCAGGGGATCACACACTCCACCTTGTGCACGTGGGTCACCTCTAGGCGCTGGGAGCCCCACTCACTGGGAGAAGGGTAAGGTCCCTGAGGGTGGGCTTGGGCCTGGCCCCCAGGGTGGGCTGGGGAGGGCATACTTACAACATGGCCCCAGGGCTGTGGAGCACCGCACCTCCAGTTGGGCGGAAGTTCTAGGAAGAAGAGTGCCAGCCCTGGTCAGGCAGGTCTGCATGTCTGGGTGTGTGTGGCCTCACCTTGGTGGAGTGGACTGCAGGGCATGCAGCCTGGGGCGGGGCGGGGCTAGGGTGCAGGGTGTGCACTCACCTTGGTGGAGCTGGGCTGCAGGACGTGCAGCTGGTACACCGTGAGGCACAACTTGTTGAGGTTGATGTAGACGTTGACCAGCAGGTCAGAGGGCAGGGCAGGGGCGAACATCCGCTGCAGGGAGGCAGGTGGCATGGAGTCCTGCCTGCTGCAGGAACCACTGACGGGAACCCTACCCCAGAAACAATCCTCCCAGGGACTGGGTTCTCCAACTCCCCTAGGCACTCCAGTACCTTCCAGGGCCACCAGATTTGGGACCCACTGACTAGAGCAAGGTCAACACCTCTGGGAACACAGGGTGGAAGCCAAGAACCCCATCCCAGCAAAGGCTCCCTCTGGGCCCTCCATGGGACCCATCTCCTGGGCAAGTGCTGGCCTGAGGCACTGACCGTGAGGCCGCTGGCTGCTATCTCGGGCAGCGTGAGGGTGGCCGGAGTGGTGAGCCGGTTGCGGGCTCTGGTCAGCTGCAGCATCACTGCATCCATCAGCTGGGGGAGGGGCAGTCGGCTAGTGTGCGGCCCGGCCCCACCCTCCCCCACCCCGCAGTGGGCACCGCAGAGCACGTCAGGGTGCCCTGCCACTGCCCATGGTCGCAGTTTGCAGGACCTGAACCTCCAGTGGGGGCCTGTCAGGATGCAGGAGTCTGGGCTTCGGGGGGTGGAGCCAGGACGTCTGCATGGATATCCTTCACACTCGGGGCCCAGGCACTGCTCCAATGGGGAATGGAAGATCTTGGGAGCAGAGTCCCACGGACAGGGGCTTTGCAGGTAGGGGGACAGGTGACGAAGGGAAGTGGGGGGCCCTAATCCAAGGTGGGTGCAGGGGCCAGGGGAGCCTCCTTCCTAGGCATGCAATGGCTGAGTTGAAGAAACTGAGGCTCTGAAGGGGTAAGCCAAGATCACTCAGCTGGAGGAACCCCCTGGGACCACCCGTCCCTCCCCTCTGCTGGTGCAACCCCCTGGCGGACTCCTGAGCCCCAGCTTCCGCTGCCTGATGGCCGTCAGGGCCTTTCATGAGCACTGGGGAGTCCTGGTTCTGGGAACACACAGGAGAGATGCGTGGTGTGGGGCTGCACACCCAGGGCACTCACAGCTCTGCAAAAGACCTTAGTCCATCTGGTTCCAGTCACGAGGGTCAGAGGGTGAGAGTGGTGGGGTGAACCACCAGAGGACACAGCGTCAGGGACAGAGCCACACATCCCAGGCAGTCCAAGCCCATGCGGGATGGCTTTGCGATTAGTGGCTTTTATTGTAGCTGCTGTGGCTGGCAACGAGTGTGAGGGGACTTCAAGAGTTCACCAGACAATGGAATTAAGATGTGAGTTTAGGACCAGCAGTTGGCTATGTCGCTGGACTCCCATGTAGTCGACCATGGTTCAAGTCCCACACCCGGTGGTTTAAACTCACGCTGGGCGCGTGTGCGTGTGTGCGTGTGTGCCCAAGATCCCGCGAGGAGAATGGAGAAGGGATTGTGGCGTGGCCATTCCCCCTGGGGGGTGATTTCTCACTTTCTGTCTCTCTGTCTCCCTCTCTTTCGGGTGAACGCACGTGCCCCATAGCAAAAACCTCTTAAAGAAAAAAAGATGTGAGTTTGTCCTGGTACAGAAATGTTTGAAATGTACATATACCTTTCTTATGACACATTTTCCATGGACTTTCAGAAGGCCCCCCCATTATCTGTCTCTTTTTCTTTTAAAGATTTTTTTTTAATTTGCTCTATAGTGTGTGCAATTGTTGGAGAGAGGTAGGAATGGAAACCACCCCCCAGAGGGATGGCCATGCCACAATCCCTTCTTCATTCTCTTCTTGGGACTCTGGGCACACACGCGCGTGGTGTGTTTCTCAAGCCGCAGGATCTGGGACCCAAACTGTGCAGCTGGCCAGGAGTTAGGGATCCGGCCTCCCTAACCACCATGCCACCTGCTGGCCTGGCTCCCTTTTACAGGTGTAGAACAGGAGGCACTGAGTGGCTACATAGGTGACTCGAGGTCGCTTAGCTTGCAATGACCCTCCTATTCTTGATACCCAGAGCCCTTGAGCCAGTGCAGGGGGTGGTGGTGGGCCCCAGCTGTCCATAGGGCTGATGGTCTCCCACAGCCTTGGCATTTAGGGGGTGCACAGGATGGTCGGGAAACAGAAAGTTGGGCCCAACGAGAGCCGCAAAGAAAATAAAGGGAAAAGAGGCGGAGAAAGGGGAAGGGCAAGAGAGGAAGGTGGTGGTCGTGTGGTGGGCTCTGCACCTCTGAGGGTGTGGAGGGGCCCTCCCACACCTCAGCCCCGGGCCCGGGGATAGCCCATGTCTGTGGGTCCTGGGCTGTGAGCTACTGTGCTGTGCCTACCCGGGTCTCACCGAGCGAAGGGTCAACCCTCAGCTAAGACTGGGGACCTGGTCCAGGGTGCGAAGCTGCCCAAGGGCCCCAGCAGGGCTGGTGCTGAGGACGGGGACCTGCTTTCCTGCTCCTGCCCGCAAGCCCACCTTGAGCACCTCAGCTCCGGTCTTGAACTGGTAGCTTTCATCCCGGTTGGTGAGGAGGTGAATGGCCTGGCTCACGTGGTTCCTGGCGTCCTGGATCTGAAAACAGCGCCCACTGTGCGGTTCCGACAGCTTTAGACCCTGGTCTCCAGGGGGTCTCAGCACGGGGACCCGCCCCCCCAGGGGCTGTGCTCCCAGGCCACTCTGCACTCTGTGATTGCTCTCTGCCCGGAGGGCCAGGCTGGCCAGGTTTGGGGCGGACGGCACGCAAGGCTGTGGGCCAGGTCTCTGCACAGCCGGCTTGTCTCCTCGGGGAGAAGCAGAGTG
>NW_006159498.1:142636-144969 GCF_000334495.1 Tupaia belangeri chinensis | reverse complement strand
GCCAACAGCTGGGGGAGGGGCAGTCGGCAAGTGTGCGGCCCGGCCCCACCCTCCCCCACCCCGCAGTGGGCACCGCAGAGCACGTCAGGGTGCCCTGCCACTGCCCATGGTCGCAGTTTGCAGGACCTGAACCTCCAGTGGGGGCCTGTCAGGATGCAGGAGTCTGGGCTTCGGGGGGTGGAGCCAGGACGTCTGCATGGATATCCTTCACACTCGGGGCCCAGGCACTGCTCCAATGGGGAATGGAAGATCTTGGGAGCAGAGTCCCACGGACAGGGGCTTTGCAGGTAGGGGGACAGGTGACGAAGGGAAGTGGGGGGCCCTAATCCAAGGTGGGTGCAGGGGCCAGGGGAGCCTCCTTCCTAGGCATGCAATGGCTGAGTTGAAGAAACTGAGGCTCTGAAGGGGTAAGCCAAGATCACTCAGCTGGAGGAACCCCCTGGGACCACCCGTCCCTCCCCTCTGCTGGTGCAACCCCCTGGCGGACTCCTGAGCCCCAGCTTCCGCTGCCTGATGGCCGTCAGGGCCTTTCATGAGCACTGGGGAGTCCTGGTTCTGGGAACACACAGGAGAGATGCGTGGTGTGGGGCTGCACACCCAGGGCACTCACAGCTCTGCAAAAGACCTTAGTCCATCTGGTTCCAGTCACGAGGGTCAGAGGGTGAGAGTGGTGGGGTGAACCACCAGAGGACACAGCGTCAGGGACAGAGCCACACATCCCAGGCAGTCCAAGCCCATGCGGGATGGCTTTGCGATTAGTGGCTTTTATTGTAGCTGCTGTGGCTGGCAACGAGTGTGAGGGGACTTCAAGAGTTCACCAGACAATGGAATTAAGATGTGAGTTTAGGACCAGCAGTTGGCTATGTCGCTGGACTCCCATGTAGTCGACCATGGTTCAAGTCCCACACCCGGTGGTTTAAACTCACGCTGGGCGCGTGTGCGTGTGTGCGTGTGTGCCCAAGATCCCGCGAGGAGAATGGAGAAGGGATTGTGGCGTGGCCATTCCCCCTGGGGGGTGATTTCTCACTTTCTGTCTCTCTGTCTCCCTCTCTTTCGGGTGAACGCACGTGCCCCATAGCAAAAACCTCTTAAAGAAAAAAAGATGTGAGTTTGTCCTGGTACAGAAATGTTTGAAATGTACATATACCTTTCTTATGACACATTTTCCATGGACTTTCAGAAGGCCCCCCCATTATCTGTCTCTTTTTCTTTTAAAGATTTTTTTTTAATTTGCTCTATAGTGTGTGCAATTGTTGGAGAGAGGTAGGAATGGAAACCACCCCCCAGAGGGATGGCCATGCCACAATCCCTTCTTCATTCTCTTCTTGGGACTCTGGGCACACACGCGCGTGGTGTGTTTCTCAAGCCGCAGGATCTGGGACCCAAACTGTGCAGCTGGCCAGGAGTTAGGGATCCGGCCTCCCTAACCACCATGCCACCTGCTGGCCTGGCTCCCTTTTACAGGTGTAGAACAGGAGGCACTGAGTGGCTACATAGGTGACTCGAGGTCGCTTAGCTTGCAATGACCCTCCTATTCTTGATACCCAGAGCCCTTGAGCCAGTGCAGGGGGTGGTGGTGGGCCCCAGCTGTCCATAGGGCTGATGGTCTCCCACAGCCTTGGCATTTAGGGGGTGCACAGGATGGTCGGGAAACAGAAAGTTGGGCCCAACGAGAGCCGCAAAGAAAATAAAGGGAAAAGAGGCGGAGAAAGGGGAAGGGCAAGAGAGGAAGGTGGTGGTCGTGTGGTGGGCTCTGCACCTCTGAGGGTGTGGAGGGGCCCTCCCACACCTCAGCCCCGGGCCCGGGGATAGCCCATGTCTGTGGGTCCTGGGCTGTGAGCTACTGTGCTGTGCCTACCCGGGTCTCACCGAGCGAAGGGTCAACCCTCAGCTAAGACTGGGGACCTGGTCCAGGGTGCGAAGCTGCCCAAGGGCCCCAGCAGGGCTGGTGCTGAGGACGGGGACCTGCTTTCCTGCTCCTGCCCGCAAGCCCACCTTGAGCACCTCAGCTCCGGTCTTGAACTGGTAGCTTTCATCCCGGTTGGTGAGGAGGTGAATGGCCTGGCTCACGTGGTTCCTGGCGTCCTGGATCTGAAAACAGCGCCCACTGTGCGGTTCCGACAGCTTTAGACCCTGGTCTCCAGGGGGTCTCAGCACGGGGACCCGCCCCCCCAGGGGCTGTGCTCCCAGGCCACTCTGCACTCTGTGATTGCTCTCTGCCCGGAGGGCCAGGCTGGCCAGGTTTGGGGCGGACGGCACGCAAGGCTGTGGGCCAGGTCTCTGCACAGCCGGCTTGTCCCCTCGGGGAGAAGCAGAGTGGCAGGGAGGGGGGG
>NW_006159498.1:140391-142549 GCF_000334495.1 Tupaia belangeri chinensis | reverse complement strand
CCCCGAGGTGTAGACTAACCAGAGCAGAGGTGACTGGGAAGAGGCCTATGGACAGCTTAGGGGTGGTGGGGAGCCTGGGCTTTGTCCCAGGAGCCACTGGAAGCCCTTAGGGGCTCTGGGCTGGGAAGGGACGAGTAGGGAGACTCTGCTGGCTGCTGTGGGGATGTCCCCGCCCCACCCCAGCACATTGCTAGGAAACCATCTCCCAGGCTTGCTGTGGCCACAATCCCCGAGGCCAGTCCCTCTTCACGGAGGCCAGCCAGGAGGAGGCCTCGGCGCCCTGGCTGTTCATTCCTGCCCTGTGCTGATGGGACAGGGCAGGTCACCTGCTGCAGCTTCCATTGTTTGTCCTCACGGAAGGCGAAATGCAGCAGCTGGTTGTTGCGGGGCATCTTCAGGTTCACATCCTGCCGAGTGGGAGCGTGAGCTACGAATCACCTCCTGCTTCCGGTCACCCAGAGCCCTCAAGCCAGGGCAGAGGTGAGGGGTGGCAGACCTCAGCTGCCCACGGGGCAGAGGGCCTCCCAACACTGTGGTATTTGCAGGGTGGACAGTGTGGTCAGGAAACAGGAAGTCAAGCTCAAGGGGAGCCGCAAAGAAACGAAAGGGAAAAGGGGAGAAAGGGGAAGGGAGAGAGGAAGGTGGTGGTGTGGTGGCAGGCAGTGCGCTCGGCTGTGGAGGAGAGGCCCTCCTGCACCTCGGTCCCGGGCCCAGGGTCGGGCCAGACTGGAGCTCTGAGGCTGGTGAGTCAGCGAGGACCTGGGGCCAGCCTGCTCCTGCCAGTGCCCATGCTTCATTGGGCCCAGACCCCTGGTGAGCCGAGCGCAGAGCAGCCCTTCCCACGCCTCTCACTGGACCCGCACGCCAAACCACACAGATCTGGGGGTTGCTGTCATTTCACAAATGAGGGAACTGAGGCCCAGAGAGGTCAAGGGTCTTCCCCAGAGTCATGCAGTTGGCTGGTGGTGGACCCCCACCCAGGCAGGATGGGAGGGGGAGGCTGGGGCACTCACCGCCTGGCTGAGGGCGTCGCCTTGCAGAGTCAGCACACCCTTCACCTGGTCTGTGCTGTAACATGCGGAGGTCAGAACAGCACCTCCTGCCCCCACACTGCTGGCCCTCTGAGCTGCTGCTCTGGCAGCCCGAGAAGGAACCACGCTGCTCCCCCACCGCCTGCGACTCAGGAGCCCAGTCCTGGTTCATGCAGCCCAGGCTCACCCACAGCTGCCCAGGACGAAGTTCTCCTGCTTGGTTGGCCCCTCAGTGCCCGAGCCCGGCAGAGTGAAGCGGAGAGAGGCCTCCTGCAGAGTGGAGGGAGCTGAGTGAGGCTCAGGCGAGGCCCGCCCAGTGCTCCTTCCAGAATTCCCTCCATTTCCAGGTGGGCTGGGAGGACCAAGGTGGGCTCTCCTCACCTGGCACCTGGGCTTGGTGGGGGGCACAGTAGGCCTACCCAAGCCTCCAGGGCCTCTCCCCAGCCTGAGGCTCAGGGGCTGAGTTTGGTGCCTACTCATTCCAAATTCCTAGTGCCTACGGTGTGTCCAGCCAGGGATTTGGAACAGACTCAAGGGCTCAGGGGCTCCCGTTTAGTGAGGTGCTGGCATGGAGGGGGCAGGATTTCTGGGAGCAGTAGTCATGGTAACCCACAATTCTGGGCCACACCAGGCACTGCAGTGGAGGGATTTCAGAGTCAGAGCCACCACAGCCCTGGAGGGGGGCACTACCATCTCCAGTTTGCAAATGAGGAAAGGGAGGCCCAGAGAGGTGGAAGAACTTGCCTGAGATCAGTCACACTGCTAGGGAGAAACAGGGCTCAGGCTCTCAGATTAAACGTCGTCCAACCCACCCAAGCCCAGCCAAGGTCGGCCGAGCCCTGGGGCAAATCCCAGGCCCCTCCTGAGCCCCTTTTCAGGATTCGGAGCCCCCTGCGCCCACAGCTGCTCGTGTGCTTAGGGTAACAGTGCTCGTATCCCGGGCTAGAGTTCACCACCTAGGAGCGGACCTGGTCTGAACAGCAGGAGCTCGGACGCAGCCGCCGGGTGACTGGTGGGAGCTGCCGCGCGAGAGAGGAAGGGGTCGGCGCGCCAGGCAGAGGCCGAGGCCGGGTCGCAGGTGGTGGGGCGGGCGGCAAGTCGCCTTACCTTGAGGATGTCCTGCAGCT
>NW_006159498.1:136982-139928 GCF_000334495.1 Tupaia belangeri chinensis | reverse complement strand
CTCGGCCTCCCCATTGGCCCGCCTGGCTCATGGGTTGCAGGGCAACCGGGGGCGGTTTTCACAGCCGGGAGTGCGGGGCCTCGGATCGCAGCTCCCCCGGACTGGCAGATCCCGAGTGGGGCTGGCCACCAGCTCCTGCGTCCCTGGTCTGCTTCCCTCTCCGCACGCAGGCAGCAGACTCACGCGACACAGCTGTTATCAAGAAATGTTTTTATTTTTCTTGCAGTAGCTTTGTTAATTGCACAAAATCATGTTTTGTTTTTGCCATTGAAACATTATCACACAGTCCTATTCTGAAAGACAAATGTTCATTAAAAACAAAGCAAAAATAAAAATTCACAACCTTAATTACCTAGAAGATTTGTCACTTAAAGGTTTAAAGGAATAAAACGGGGAGGGGCTTTCTTACAAGCTTTTTCACAAGTGTCACATTTTCTCCTTAAAAGGGAAGGATTTCAAAACAAAGGTGAAATAGCTTAAACAGAAATATTCATAAAAAGAAACTTTACAGAATTGTCAACAATATTAAGACAACATTGACTAACCGGGTTCATTACAGCATCTTCCCCACCCCACCCCACCCCCACGGTCCGGCAGGACTACCGGCTTTGTGTTCAGACAGAAAGAGTTCAAAATCCCAGTAAAATAACTGTGCCAAAAATCCGACAGGCATCTCCCTGCCTCCCCCCAGCTTTTCCTAGATCTTCTAACCTAGGTTCCAAGCAGTGAGAAAGGCCGAGGTTGTGGGGGGAGCCCCACACCATGTGGTTACTTTATATATATAATATCTCCCTATAAACGCTGACATTCTGCAAATCGTGACTTTGGAAAACCCAACCTGTGCAGAGGAAGAAACTGACATCCTTTAGGTAACTTCTCCTTGTTCTCATAAAACATTCCCAACCTCTTCTGGTCCCCTGTCCAAGGAGAAATGCCAGGGTCTCAAGGATGCCCAGGTCCACTCTCCTCCATCCCAACAGACCCCGGGCCTGAAGACCGTGATGCTGGCTCCAGTGAAGACACTCATTCCGTATCAAGAGCTGAGCCTAAGAAATGCTGTCATTAGTCAGGCTCGGTCTGGGCTAGAAAACAGACAGACTGACAGACAGGAATACTGTCTCCATGGGAGGAACAGGGGTGGGAGGCAGGGCATGCAGGGGACCGGTGCAGGTGCAGGCTGCTGTGAGGGGACCGAGGTCAGAGTGGCTCTTCAGAACCGCTGAAGGGTCTGTGGCATAACGGAAACAGGAAGGCGCCCAACTCCCCCTCACTCTTCACTCCTCACTGGTGGCCCTGGGGATCCCCTTCCCAAGGGCTGGAATGCAATCCAAATGCTACAACAGCCTGGTGAGGAACAAGCTCTCACGGCACGAAGCATGGCCCTGGGCCCCCATCGAGGGGGCTCTGCAGCGAGGTGGCACTGGGTGGGTTCTGAGGACATCAACGGGAGCCCATCTTGTGCTCGACCGCCAGCAGCTGCTCACTGCTCCCCGGAGCCAGAGCCCATCTTGGCAAGGCTCGGCCAGTCCCTCGAAGGCGTTTATGGAGCGCTGGTTGCATATCGGTAGCTTAGACATGAAGAACCTCCTCAATGAGTCACCTGAGGTTGGAGGGCCCTGGGGACCCCCATTCTGGAGCCTGCTGGGGGCTCATCCTGGCCCAGAGCCTCTCCCTGCAGGGGATCCAGTGGGGAGTGGGGACGTGGATGTGACGACAGCCTCTTCACTCTGGGGGAAGCTGTGGGAAGGCTTCCGACTCTCACGGCTCATTCTAGTTCCACGACTAGAAGGGGTATGAGATAAGACAAGCTTGGAAGAAAAAAAACCAGGCAGCAGTTTCTGGGTAGCTTCTATCCTGGGTGAGACCAGTGCACGTGTGCGCATGTGTGCGCAGACACACAGCCGCCTAGCCTGGGGCCAGTGCTCAGCTCCAGAGATTTCCTACAAGCCAATCCTGCCAAATCCCCTCCCCCGGGGCTCAGGGCAGGGTGGTGCTGTGTGCTGTACTGACGGCAAGTCTCAGAGTCTGTATAAAAGGAGACGAAGACAGGTGGACTGGTCCAGAGTTACGTCCCAGGACCCTGACCCCATGAGAGGAAGAAGGGGTCAGAGGGAAGATCAGAGGGGCAGGGGTCGTGTCAACGGCTTAGTGTATGTAGGCTCGGTACACGGCAGACATGTCATTGTCAGACTGGTCCAGTGCCTTGGCTCTTTTGTACACCTGGAGAAAAAGACACAGAGTCAGTCTCTGGCCATCGAGGTGACTTAAAGACCCAGATCTACCCCTGAGGATGTTCTGGATGTGGCTGAGCAGGCAGGTCCCAGAGTGGAGGCTGCCTGGTGTGAATCCTGTCTTGATCTTGGACAAATCACCTGTTTCTTCTCTAGGCCTTGGTCACTGCTTCTTGACCTGAGAAGGTGACAGGTGACCTGGCCTGCACTAGGTCAGTGAGGACTCAGACACACTAAAGGAGGTAAAGCAGCCAGGACTGTGGGCAGTTACAACGTCCTTCCTGAGGACGTCCCTCCGAGGACTCCTGTTACCCTCTGGGCTGCTGGCTTTGCTATTCCCTCTGCGAGGAACCCTTCCTCCAGCACGGCTGGCCCCTTCCCAGTCAGCTCCAAGGCCCTCCCTGATGACCCCCAAAGCAGCAGCGGTACTCACCACCTCACCCTCAGCACCTACCTCTCTACTGTCTCCTTCGATTCCTATTTTCCAGACTTGGAACTTCTATACTTGTTTTTTTTTTTTTTTTTGGAGAGATTCTTGCTATAGGGCGCGTGCGCTCGCCAGACAGACAGAGAGAGACATAGAGACAGAAAGCGAGAAATCACCCCCCAGGGGGGATGGTCACGCCGCAATCCCTTCTCCTCCATTCTCCTCTCGGGATCTTGGGCACGCACGTACACGCGCCCGGCGTGAGTTTTAAGCCACCGGGTCCGGGAC
>NW_006159498.1:96077-136060 GCF_000334495.1 Tupaia belangeri chinensis | reverse complement strand
CCCCAGGGGGGATGGTCACGCCGCAATCCCTTCTCCTCCATTCTCCTCTCGGGATCTTGGGCACGCACGTACACGCGCCCGGCGTGAGTTTTAAGCCACCGGGTCCGGGACACAAACCGCGGTCGGTCGTCTATGTGGGAGTCCAGTGACATAGCCATTACGCTAACTGCTGGTTGCCGGAACTTCTATACTTGTTTAAATGCTTATCTGCCTACTCTGTGCCTCTTGCCATTAAAACGCAAACGCCACCAAAGAGGAGGGAGCTTGCTGCACGTTGGCCTGGCCTGGCAGCCTAGAACAACACTTGGTACTGAGCAGCCACCCCAGAGACGTGAGGCAGGTATAAAAGCGCTCAAGGAGCTGCAGAAACATGCTCGCTAGTCACCCAAGGCAATGTGGTTGGACACCTGGGTCCCTTCTACACAGTTAGCTAAAAACCTTCAAATGTAGTCTAGTCAGAGCCATCATAATAGAGGGCACATTACAGATCAGGTGTAACTGAACTCAGAATAAAGGCTACAGAAAGACCTTTTCAAAAAAACCAAACAAAAAACCAAACTTTTTATCAGATTTGATTAAAAAAAAAAAAAAGAGTTAAGGTGTGTGTATTTGCAGGGGTAGGGGTGGTGGGGGGGAGAAAGCGCCCTCCCCATGGGGATGGTTATTCCACAATCCCTTATCTTCTTCCCTTCTTTCGGGATTTTAGGCACACCTGCACATGTGCATGGTGTTTTTCAAGCCTGGGTCTAGGACTTGAACCGTGTACTTGTCCACGTAGGATCCAGCTGCCTTAACCACCTCACCACAGGCTGGTCAAGAATATTTTTTTTTTTTTGGAGAGGTTTTTTTTGCTATAGGGTGCGTGCGCTCGCCAGACAGACAGAGAGAGACACAGAACAGAAAGCGAGAAATCGCCCCCCAGGAGGGATGGTCATGCCGTAATCCCTTCTCCTCCATTCTCCTCTTGGGATCTTGGGCACGCACACACACGCGCTTGGCGTGAGTTTTAAGCGACCGGGGTCTGGGATGCGAATCGCGGTCGACTACGTGGGAGTCCAGCGACATAGCCATTACGCTAACTGCTGGTCCCCAAGAATTTTTTTAAAGAGGCTTTTGCCTTAGGGCATATGCACCTGCGGGTGTGTGTGTGTGTGTGTGTGTGTGTGTGTGTGAGGAGTTAGAGGCACTGAGAGTGAAAGTGAGAAATCATCTTCCCAGGCAATTCCATCTCTGGTCTTCTCCTGAGATCTTGGGCATGCAGTCATACCACCCAGTGAGATTTTCAGGCCACTGGGTCCAGGATCTGAAGCACAGTTGGCCATGTGGGAGTCCAGCAGTGTAACTGCTCCACCATTTGCTGGCCCCCAAGAATGTTTATGTGCTCCAGGGCATGTGTGCTTGCTGGGAGGAACTACCTCCCCTCCACCAACGGGGCCCAGTCACGCCGCAGCCCTTTCTCCACTTCTCCCTCTTGTGAGGGTTCGGGCACACACGCACATGTATCTGGTGTGGTTTTCAAGCCATCAGGGTTGGGATACAAACTGTGGTTGGCCATGTGGGATACAGACCCATTAGCCACAGGCTACACGGCCAGCCTTACATTATGAGAAATGTTAAAGAAAGTTCTTCCAGCTGAAAAGAACTAAGAAGAGAAACTCAGTTTTCTATGATGGAATGAACACCGGAAAATGGTAAGTCTAGGGAAGAGTAATCCCGTTGTCTGGTGGCTTTAAACAAAGGCGGTGGAACATAGAGGACAGCTGGGTCTCAGGCCCTGGCCGCCCAGCAGACTCCTAGAGGGTGCGTGCTGGGGCTGGGACAGGCTTACAGTGCGCAGGTGGTGGTGGCAATGGCTCCATGAAGTTGCGAGGTTTCTGTTTTGTAGAAAGTGATGCAAGACTGGGGCTGGCAGGTGGTGAGGTGGTTAAGGGCGCTGGACTCCCACGTGGCCGACTGTGGTTCAAGTCCCGGACCTGACAACTTGCTTTCTCCCTCTCTCTCTCACTCTGTCCCTCTCTGGTCAAATTAAAAATGAATAAATAAAGTTAAATAAAATAATTCTAAAAATAAAATTAAAAAAGTGATGAAAGAATAAAAGTAGGCTAAGAAGTTAAGGACAGAGGCTGGGAGGTGGTGTGGTAGTTAAGGTGCTGGACCCCCACATGACCGACCATGGCTTGAGTATCAGACCTGATGGCTTGCTTTCTCACTCTTCCTCTCTCTCTGTTGTTCTGATCAAATTTTTTTTTTAATTTATTTTATTTTTATTTATTTATTTATTTTTTTTGGAGAGATTTTCACTGTAGGGCACGTGCGCTCGCCAGACAGAGAGAGACATAGAGACAGAAAGCGAGAAATCACCCCCCAGGGGGGATGATCACGCCGCAATCCCTTCTCCTCCATTCTCCTCTCGGGATCCTGGGCACGCACGCACACGCGCCTGGCGTGAGTTTTAAGCCACCGGGTCCGGGACATGAACTGTGGTCGACTACGTGGGAGTCCAGCGACATAGCCATTACGCTAACTGCTGGTTCCCCTGATCAAATTTAACAATAACAACAACAAAAATAAATAAATGAATAGTTCTTTGAAAAGAGATGTGTTTTTGAAGTTAAGGACAAATATTGCACCCCTAGAATGACCACCAAAAAAAGGGCAGAGAGGCAAAGTTGAAAAATCGTCAGATAAACGAAAATGAAATTCTCAAAAACACTCAAATAATCCAAAATAAGGCAAGAATGGAGGATTAGACAAAGAACAGAGGTGGCAAACAGACATCCAATGATGAAATGGTAGCTCCAAACCCAACCGGCCACCAAATGGACATGAAATGCTGACGGACCGGGTAACCTAATGTGTCTGACGCGGAGCTCCTCGCGGGCTATTGCTTAAGTTCACGCTATTGGAATGGCTGGAAGAACCAAGCTCCATCGAGAAATTAAAACAAAATTCTGTTCCAAGCCAGTGAGTCCTGCAACCACGGTGGAGATCACCTCAGAGAATTTTCCCGTTGTCAGCCATACACAGAGCCCTTCAGAAGTAACTCCAATTAAAGAGGAGCTCTCAACAACAAAAATGATATACTACACAAGGAGTTCCACGACCCAGAGAGAACCATGGTTCAGGAGGGATCTGAACGGGACCGCAGCCCGAGTGGGACTCTGACATGTCCAGGAGGGGCTAAGACATGGGCTGGGTCTGAGAGAACAGTACTGGCTGTTTTCCTCTTAAACCATTTCTTTGACGGCACAAGCCATGTGAGGCTTAGTAGTACTGAACCTGAATCAACATGTATGTCCGCTGCTATGCTGGAAATATACCTGTAACTTCGAACGTGGTCCATGGGTCTTACATGTGTGCCTCTTACAGAGTGTCATTTTTACTATAATTGTATGGTGAAGACAAGTATTGCTCAGTTGTTATTTATGTGTTTGTTTATTTTGGAAAGATTTTTTGCTATAGGGCGTGTGTATTCACCAGAGAGAGACAGAGACACAGAAAGCGAGAAATCACCCCCCAGGGGGGATGGCTACGACCCAATCCTTTCTCCTCCACTCTCCTCTCGGGATCTTGGGCACGCATGCACATGGACCAGACATGAGTTTAAGCCACCAGGTCCAGGACTCGAACCATGGTCAACTACATGGGAGTCCAGTGACACAGCCATTATGCCAACTGCTGGTCCCATATTTTTTAAAAGATTCTATCAGGATGAACTAGAAAGCTAAGCATCTACCCTACAACAATGTTTTCAGAAGTGCACGAGGGAGCCGGATGGTGGCCACAGAAAAACGCGCTGGTCTGCAAGGCCGACGCACGTGAGAGGCTCGGGGTTTGCATCTGGAGACCTCCTTGGGTACACTGGGCGCCGAATGCCCACAATCAATGGCCAGTGAAAGCTGGGGTAAACTGTGGCATCGAGATCCTGTTGGGGGTACTGTTTCCCTCTGTCTTTCTTGCTCATGAAAGAATTGAATAAACAAACAAAAAAAGTAAATCAATTTAAAAAAAAAGCAAATGAGGTAAAAAATCAGGTATAGGTGCTTACGGTGTCATTTGAAAAACATGCTATGGACCAAACTTTCCAATTGGAAGGAAAATATCATCAAATGATAAACTGCAAGTCCCAATTATAGACTATCTATAAAAGATGTAATTTAAAGACAGGCAGAAGGGAAATGGATGGAAAACCACATGATAAAGCAGCAAGCATGAGAAGGCTGCCCAGGAGCTCCATCAATACTGGGAGGTGGACTTTGAGACAGAGACCAAGAGTGACATCTTGTAACAATAAAAGGGGAAACTCATTTGGAAGACGTAACTGTCATAAATGACTAAGAGGCTAATAACAAAGAGTTTCAAAGACACTGAGCAAAAATGAAGAGAATTAAAGGTGGGAAAAAAAGACCAGGACAATCACAACTGGAGACTTAAGCAACCCTCTCACAGCAAGTGAGAGCAGCAGGGAGAGGTCAGTGACGGTGGCCACCCACCCTGTCCTGACAGACGTCTGCCCGTGGCTACTGCACGTAAGCAAGACCAGCTCTGCTCCGGCCTAGCTCGCACTGAATAAATGTGGAGCTTCAAAACCACGGAAGGCACGTTCCTGGCCCAAACAAATAAATTAGAAATTAACAACCTTTAGATACCTAGAAAAACTCCGAATATTGGATAAACTTTTACATAATCCCACTGGCCAAAGAAATCACAAGGGAAATTAGCCTGACTCAGAAAGAAATTCATAGCTTTATTTATTTGGGGGGTCTTTTTACCTCAAAATGTTCATGTTATATCCCACCTTAAGGAGGCGCAGGAAAGGTAAAGATACTAAAGCAGAGGGGTGGTAAGAGAGAGCCAGGGTCCTGGGTGGGCCCAGGCTCCGCTGAGTTACCTCATTGGCTGCGGCTGGCCCCGGGGGCGGGGGGGGTTGACGGCATCGCCCAGTGCAATGGCTAAGCGGAGATCCTTCTGAATGTACTTTAGGTAGAAATCAGGCTTAAAGTTTCCTTGCAGGATATCTGAAGAGGAAAAGTCACTTATCAGAAGAAACCCAAGGACCCTAAACAAAAAACCGCTTGAGGGACAGTGAATGGCATAGTGGTTACGTTGCTGGACTCCCACGTAGTCGACCACGGTTTGAGTCCTGGACCCAGTGGCTTAAACTCACGCCGGGCGCATGTGTGTGCATGCCCAAGATCCCGAGAGGAGAATGGAGGAGAAGGGATTGTGGTGTGGCCATCCCCCCTAGGGGTTGATTTCTCGCTTTCTATCTCTCTGTCTCTCTGTCTTTCTGGAGAGCATACACGCCCTATAGTGAAAATCTCTCAGAAAAACAAAAAACAAAAAACAAAAAACCACCCAAACAAACAAAAAACCACTTGAATACATCAGAGCTCAACAGCTAGCCTTTCCTCTCTACAAAACCCTCCACCCCCCGCTTCCTCAGATATCTCGGGGAAGGAGCACCCAGCCTGTGTCTCCAAGTCCCACCCACCATGTCTCTAAGCCTGCTTGGACTGGGGCTGTGTGTTGACTGGAGAGGAGGTGTTTTCACACCCAAATGAACCTCTGAGCAGAAAACTGATCTGTGACATCCACCTGATCTGGTTCCCCAGGTCTAGTAAAAAATCTCTGCAGAAAGAGGGGCCAGAGGTGACTTACTTTGGCACTTCTGGTCCAGGAAGATGCTGGCCAGCTGTCCCTGATTGAGGATGTCCAAGAGTGTCTGCTGGGACTGGCCCGTCACCTGGGCCAGGGTCAGGCCCTCGGCAATGGTGGCCATGAAGCTCCCTTGGACCATGTTCACAATCAGCATCATCTTGGCTGCGTTGCCAACTTCACCTGCCCAGGGCAAAGAGTCTGAGACACGTCCCAAGGGTTCTGCAGGTGGGGCTACTCTGCCCACTCTCACCCTACTCCATCCACCTCTTTGCCCACCCTTGCCCTGCTTCACCCATTTGTCTGCCTGAGGGAGGCCCGGTTCAGAGAGGACTGGCCCTTCTGCCTTGCAGGCACTGACTGAGCAAGTCAGAAAAACTCTGGCTTCCCCTGGGGCCTTTGACAGAGGTGGTGGGGATCTGGCAGCCCTAGACATCACTGTGGTCTGGGGGCTATGCCCCAGCTAGTGTGCAGGCCTGACGGGTGGGTAGGCATGTTACCTAGAAAGAAGGAGGTCTTCCCCATGGCCTGGAAGCAGCTGCTGCAGTCCTCGTATAAGCCCCTGTCTCCAGCTGCTAAGATCACCAACATCCCATCATTAGATAGCTGCTGATTCCCTGAGACTGGGGCTTCCAGAAAGCGGCCCCCCCTGGACACAATCACCTAGAAAGGAAAGGCACAGCTTCTGGAGGGCTTGTCTCTCACAGGGCTCTCCGGGCAAGAAGCAAGGAGCATCGTCGGGGGGCCATGGCTTCTCATCACCCCTTTCAGAGCCAGAAGGGTGGCAGCACGTGGCCACTGTGCTGGGACCCCAAAGCCAACACCTGCACCAAGGGCTAACACTGTGGAGGGCAGACGGGCGATCCTCCAATGGACGCACGAGCCACACGGCGGTAAGAGAAGCCGCCATGCAGGCGCCCGTTTACTCTGCATATCTGACAAGCACAGAACCAAACAACCGCGCCATCAACTCGGCAGAACACACCTCACCTACGGACAGCACCCTTCCCGGACTCAGTCACCCGCAGAGCTGCACGGTTCACGTGGCACTGCTCCCTCACTCGGGTGCTGATGGCAGTAGAGGAAGGCTACTTTGCAAATGTCACCTGTGCACAGCTGCTTAAACCAAAGAGGCCCAGTAAGCAGCGTGGGCTGTGTATCAGTGTAGGGCTGGTGGCTGCAGGACCGACGTGACACCCATCCTAGCTGTGCGGCCTACTCCCATGGCTCTGTAGAGGAGCCAGGGCTCTGAATGGAGAATGAGGACCGCTAGTCCCAGGCTCCCGGCCCCTCCTTTTCTCGGTCTGGCTTGGGCTTGAACTGAAAGGATGCTAGGGAGCCAGTGTGAACACGCTGCTACCTGGGCCAGCTCGGTGACGGTGTCAGCGTCCACAGTCGACATGTCCACGTAGCACTTCCCGGGGCGGATCCCTTGCAGCACACCACTGGGGCCTAGCACCAGCTGTGGGAGACAAAGGAGGAGCAATAGCCCAGGCCCTCTGAGGCGCTCAGGAGCCCTGTGGGCTAAAGGTTAGAACCCTGCTGCCTCTCTGACCCATCTCCTGACCAGGAGTTAACTATTAAGACCAAAGAGGGAAGAGCAGTTAAGTCAGAGATAGACAAGTATTTCCCACACATTTGCATTTATCTTTAAAATACATACATATTTCTTTTTATTAAAAACCCTCCATTTAAAAGAGCCTCTACTTTAGGGGCTTTCTTAGATTTACTAGGATTAGGCTTGTCACAAGTTTAATGAGATGACGACTGCACTTTAACTTCTAGAATATACAAATACAGCCACAGCGAGACACAGGAACTTGGCACTTGGACCAAAGGCACACTCAGCCCCCAACTTTGAGCTCAACATGAATGATTTGCACTTGGTCAGGAATCACTTCAACACAGACTTCAAGGACTCCAGTAGTTTTCATTCTTTGAGAATTAAAGGAAGTCTGTATCCATTTTATGTAAATACCCTTCACAATGAGATGGCCCCCAGACTGGAAAATCATCCCCGCATGCAGACACTCACTCCGTGTGCAGGGGAGAAGGGAAGGCCAGCCAGCTCTCCTGGCTTCGGCCGAGTCGCTGAGGGGAGGGAAGGGATCCTTACGTCCTTGGCTGCCTTTGGATCCGACACACAGGCGAAAGTGATGTCACAGGTGGAAACGACTTCAGCGGGGGTTCTTCCTAGGCGGGCCCCCTCCTGGATGAATAAATCACACTGCAAAAGTCACAGATCCTAACGTGAGCTGCAGGCAGTGCAAAACAAACATGCCAGCCAGGCCAGGGATATGCTGACCAGTCTACTGGGCGGCCTTCCAAGGCAGGAGGGTTAGGAGAGTCTGGACACCAGGGCTGAAGGTCCAACTTCCTGAGAAGTGGAAATGGCTTCTTAGGGACTGCTTCCTGGTTTTTGGGGGCCTAGATGATGAGGTACTTCACAAGAAGCATAAAACAAGTGTCTAACAAGTGTCTGCTGATGGCCTGCTGCTAGAAGACGGGATGTGAACAGCACCGGTACCCCAGGCCCTCTGTGGTCTCTGGTTATGTACTTAATAAAATCAATATTTACCCCTTCCTACCGTATGTGCTACAAGTACTTCTAAGCTGGTATACCTTACTACTATCTCTTTTCTGTAAATTTGAAACGATTTCCTAATATTTCTGAAAAATCAGTTGTCTTGCTTTTCCAAAAATTATTCATTTAATTTTATTTATCACTATTATAAAGATAAAATATAATATTTTTAGTTTGCCACTGGGCTTGTACCAAAGAGAGAGAGAGAGGGAGGGAGGGAGGGAAGGAGAGGGAGAGGGAGCAGGGGAGAGGGAGAGGGAGAGAGAGAGAGAGAGAAAGAGAGAAAGCAAGCTGCCAGGTCCAGGACTTGAATCATGGTCGGCCATGTGGGGAGTCCAGCGCTTTAACCACCATGCCACCTGATGGCCCCCAGCATCATCTTTATCAAAAGCCTTTTTAAAGGGTCCAGCCCAGGGTTCAAGTCCTAGACTTTGTGGTTTGCCTTTTCACTTTCCCGAATTTCTGTATCTCTCTGGTCAAATAACTAAATAAAAACAACAAATAAAAATAAGTAATTCCAAAAAAAGAAATTCTATAGGAATTGTTTTAAGAATTAGATAGCCTTTCTTCTTTTTCTTTATTTTTTGAGACATTTTGGCTATAAGGCACATGCACTTGCTAGAGAGACAGAAAGCAAGAAATCACTCTGTGGGGGGTGGGGTGGGGAGGGTGGCCATGCCACAGTCCCTTCACCTCCATTCTGCTCTCGGGATTTTGGGCATGTACACACCCAAGTGACTGGCGTGAGTTTTAAGTTGCCAGGCCCAGGACTCGAACCGTTGTCGAATACGTGCGAGTCTAGCGACATAACCATTATGCCATCTGCTGGTCCATTAGGTGGCCTTTTAAAGATAAGATTTACAAAATAATTCCTGCCAAGCATTGTGCTTGTGCCAAGCTAAGTACTTTTTATATCCACTCACTTCATCATCACATCCCTATGAAGTAGGTCTTCGGCTACCGTTTCACAGACCATTTCACAAAGAAGACTGTGCAGCTCAGGGAGGTTTAGTACCCTGTTGAAAAGGGCACACAGCATTATCTGTGATTTGAATTTAGGCCTGCCTCATTTCAAACTCAAGTTCTTAACTGCTTTGTTCTATTGCCTTTCTGTAAACTTATCTGGAAAGACTGGCTGCGTTAATAACATTTAGGTTTTCCATTCAAGAAAACAGGATAGGGTTAACTCCACAGCCTAGTGGTTAAGGGAGCTGGATCCTACATGGTTGAGGGCCCTGCCCTGGCATCTTGAAAAATATGCTGGGGGCCAGCCAGTGATGTGGTGGCAGGGGTGGCTAGATCACACATGGCCGACTGTGCACTGTGAGTCCTGGACCTGGCAGCTGAAAAAGCATGTGTTGTGCACGCCTGCCCAAAATCCTGAAAAGAGAAACAGAGGAAGGGGATTAACAGTGTAACCATTCCCCTGAAGTGTGCTTTCTCACTTTCCTTCTCTCTCTAACTCCCAGTGAGTGTGTGCACCCAATAGCAAATCAAAAAGAAAGAAAAGACTCTGGCAATTCTGACAAATACACAAAGAAAACAGGATGACCAGAGGCACATCCATCGAAAGGAAATGCTTGTAACACAGCCCCAGCTTTCAACAGTGGTAGGGCCTCAGAACACGAGTGTCTGAATCCCAACTACCCTGCCAGTGGCCTTCTGATGTCTCCCGGCTGACCTAGGACCCTGCAGTACCTACCGATGCCCAGCACCTGAGGCCTGCAGACCTGCGTGTGCCCTTTGGCCCTCGTTTTCCCCAGGCCTCCTGCACCTCTTCAACCATTCTCTTGCTATTCCTCAAAAGCACTCTGGTCCTACAAAGTGAGTTTTTTAACTTTGTTAGAACATTCTTGTCAATACGAAGTCATTAGCGCCGATACCTCCATCAGAAACCTGATCTCCTTTCAGTCTCACTACTGCTGGGCCCGCAGCAGCTCCCTGCCATGTGCATGTGCACACGCTCACCCCACCATGTTCAAGAGGCTGGTGCTCTGTCTTCCTTTGTTCCTGTGAGAAGTACAGTGCTTTGGCTTTGGGGTACTCAACTATGACTTCAGCTCTGCTTGGATGAAATTTTTTTTAAAGAGATTTTTACTCGAGGGCATAAGCGCTCGCTGGAGAGAGAGAGAGAGAAAGACAGAGAGACAGAAAGCGAGAAATCACCCCTCAGGGGAGATGGCCACGCCACAATCTCTTCTCCTCCATTCTCTTCTTGGCATCTTGGGTGCATGTGTCTGGCACATGTGAGTTTAAGCTGCTGGGTCTAGGACTCGAACCGTGGTCGACTATGTGGGAGTCCAGCGATGTAACCATTATGCCCTCTGCTTGACCCTGATGGGGTCATGGCCTCTGTCCATTACAAAAGGTGCCCTTCACAGACCTGAATCCCACATCTGGGCAGATACAGGCTCTCTGAAGCCAGGGGTCATTACCTTAGATTAAGAACTTCTTTTTTTTTGGGGGGGGGAGAGATTTTCACTGTAGGGCGCGTGCGCTCGCCAGACAGACAGAGAGAGACATAGAGACAGAAAGCGAGAAATCACCCCCCAGGGGGGATGGTCACGCCGCAATCCCTTCTCCTCCATTCTCCTCTTGGGATCTTGGGCACGCATGCACACGCGCCCAGCGTGAGTTTTAAGCCACTGGGTCCGGGATACGAACCGCGGTCGACTACGTGGGAGTCCAGCGACATAGCCATTACGCTAACTGCTGGTTCCCGGATTAAGAACTTCTGAATGTATGCTAATATGGATGCCCCTAGCCACATGAGGCTCAATTTAAATAAAGTAAAATAAAAAATTCAATTTTGAGAGCCAGACAGTGGTGCAGCAGTGACGAAACTAATGTTCCCAGTCCTCATCCCAGGGACGTGCTATGGGCACATGTGTGTCAGGATCTGGGGCTGAGCTGCAGTGTGGGGGACTCTGTCGGGCTGCTTTTCTTTCACGTAAAAAAAAAAAAAGTTCAATTCTTGGCCTAGCTTGGGAGGCTGGAAGCCACATGGGAGGCCCACTTTGGTTCCTGGACCAATGTGAACAGGCTGGGTGCAGCTGTGCAAGCCTGCAGTCCTAGCTAGCTGAGAAACTGAGGCAGCTCGATTGCACCACCGTGAGACTCTGTCGAAAGTAGCATGCTCTGTCTCTCTCCTGTTCCCTCTCTGTCTCATGAAGGGGAGAAGAGTAAACTCTTTAGGTATACTAGTGACTCTATAAGAAATCAATAACCAAATGTGGCTAGAGGCTACTGCTCCATTTGACGACATACGTGCAGAGCCTCTACCACCACAGAACGTGCTGCTGCACAGGAGTCCCACACTGCGCAACCCAAACACCGCACGACGGCAGCCGTTGAAATGCCCGCCTGCGTCCACTCCACATGAGATGCCCAGTATACACACACCGAAAGGCATTTACACATGCACAGGGAAAAGGGTATAAATCCCTGAGCTCTCTCAGGAACGGCAGTAAGCAGAGACTTCCCTTTCATTCTACACTTGGGGTACTTTTTTGACACTTGCCAGAGAGAGAGAAAGTAAGAAATCACCCTCCCAGGAGGGACTGTCCACACTGCAAAACCTTCTCCTTCATTCTCCTCTCAGGATTTTGGACACACATGCACATGCACCTGGTGTGATTTTCAAGCTGCTGGGTCTGGGACTCAAACTGTGGTCAGCTATGTGGGAATCCAGTGCCTTAACAACCATGCTGCCTTCTGGCCCCTACACCTGGGGTATTTTTAAATATCCAGTTTCCTAGAGACAACCCTGGCTTAAACGTTTCCACCTCTACTTGCCCGGATCTGGGATGCGGCTCTTCCTGCTCTACTGCAGAGTGCTCACAGACAGCAGCCCCCACCACAGGCCTGGCACGCCCCACTGAATGCTTACCTTCTCTGCAGTCCGGTTCCAGACAGTCACTGTGTGACCCATCTTGAGCAAGTTGGAGACGATGCCACTTCCCATGAGGCCGAGACCCAAAAATCCTATCCTGAAACAGACAGAGACCGATCAGGTCAGGACACAGTGGGAGGGACTGGGTGACCCTTCATGCAGCACAAGGCTTGCTCCCTGGAAAAGCTTAGGGTGTGTGTGTGTTGGGGGACTGCTTCAGCCCTCCCAGCCCCCGCCGTGTGTGGATGCTGTGACTGCAGAGCAGAGGCACCACACTCACGTGACACCTTCATGCTTGTCATGCCATGGTCTAAAAGTGTCCCTGAGTGGGAACCGGCATTTCTAAGCTCTTTGACTACACAGAAGAGGATGACGTGTGTGGTTCAGGGCCTGTCTTCCAAATTTGGCTGACAGAGGGCGTGGCCTACAACCCTAGCTGTAAGGAAGCAGGCATCGTCTTTGGCTCTGGAGGCGCTTTCTAGTTGATCCCTCTAGCGCTAAGCCTTCAGGTGTGTCCATGGCAGCTCTCTGAGCAGCATGCTCAGGTCCAGGCACCCTCGACTGGGGGAACTAGAATCACAGTTTTCACCTCTTTGCCGACTTCCACTGCACTCTCACAGTCCCCGACCTTTCCAGCCCTCCTGCTGTCAGGGGAGATGGGCTTTGTCTGTCTCCTCCAAAGTGAGGTCCTCAGCCCCAGCATCTTCCCTGGTACACTCTGCCTTCTCCCTGTACCTCTTCTGCCACTCTCCACCCCCGACAGCTCCTCACAGTCCACTTGTGACTACAGCCTTCAATGGACAGTCGTTCTGCTTACCTGTCCCCCTCAGCCTACTTCTCCCTGCCATCCTAGAACCTGGGGGCTGGTCCTGCCCACCCATTCCACCTGCTTCTACAGCTGATTTTCATCTGCCTCCAATGCCTCTCTGGTTCTTAGCTTACCTGCTCCCTGCCAGACACTGCTTCTCTCCATTTCCAGTTCTTCTTCATGTCTGATTTCCCTCAGCTCTAGGTGCCCCTGCAGTCTTCACTTCCGCCCTTGCTAGCCTTCCTGTTTTCAGTTGTCTGGAATCCCACCTGCAGAGACCTTTGCAGACCAGCTCCCCTAGTCCCTGGTGAAGACTCACTGCTCACAGCCTGTGTATCCCTGACTGTACTGAGACATTTGAATCAAATGTGGAAAATGGAACCTACCACCTTCTTCCCCAGGACAGGCCCCCTGCCCACACCAAGCTTCACGTGGTTTCAAAACAAGGAGGTATGCTTCTGTCATTCACAGGTATCTTGGCAGTGTGAGTTCCCTGAGGGCCTAAATCAAGACACACTAATTCTTTGCTTTTCTCATTATTCTAGGAAACCCAGTAGACTTGGAGATGAAGCTTCTGGACTTGTTTTTTGGAGAGGTTTTTGCTATAAGGCACGTGCACTTGCCAGAAAGACAGAGACATAGAGACAGAAAGTGAGAAATCACCCCCCAGGGGAGATGGTCATGCCTCAATCCCTTCTCCTCCATTCTCTTCTTGTGATCTTGGGCACGTATGCACACACGTGCCTGGTGTGAGTTTAAGCCACCGAGTCCGGGACTTGAACTGCGGTGGACTACATGGGAGTCCAGCGACATAGCCATTATGCCAACTGCTGGTCCCAAAGCTTCTGGACTTGTAACACGGCAACTGCCAGTCCCTCACAGTGTCTTTGAGACGAGACAGAGGTGTGGATTAATGTGGACTAGGGGACAAATCGAATGGCTGTTTGCAGTCAGCTTCAGACTCCTATTAAGAAGGGTTTGACTAACGGGGCAATACAGGCTTGTGAAAGCACCAGGACTGGATTCTTGGTCCCATCCTGGTCTTTTTAAAAATCAATACAATACTTGGGACCAGCAGTTAGCATAATGGCTAGCAAAAAAAAAAAAAAAAAAAATCAGTACAATACTTATAAAATTAAGATGACATCAATTTCTCTTTTTATTAACACATAACATACCTCTATCCAAAGGGAAGGTCACTAAAAATAACTTAGAGCATCAGTGATTTCAATAGTACATAAAAACTGCATAGTAAGAACTGTGTACTGTTTCTCTTTTGGGAATGAACTGTCTAGAAGGTACAAACTGGACATTTGGATGTGGTTTTCTCCCTCAGGGTCACAGGCGTCTTAGAAACCCTTTTCAGCAACACAAATCTGCAGGCACACCTGGCCCCCAGGAGGAGCAGAGCCACGCCTGCTATGAGCTGAGTTGTTGGGGCCACAGTCTGAGGCTTGCCCCTGTCTGGAAGGACTAGAAGCCACAGCAGGGAGAACCTGGGAAGCAGGAAGACAGGCTTCATTCCAGCTGCCTTCTCCTTTCTTCCCTCACCTATCTGTACCATGGCTAATTTTGGGATTTCCACCATGGTTCTGGTTGGTAGTTTTCTGAGTTTGGTGCCTGACTAGCAGCAGTGTATCTGGGAGCTTGTTAAAAATACGAATTCTTGGGCTCTACTGCAGCTACTGAGCTGCCCTCTGAGGGGAGCAACTCGTGTTTCACAGGCTGCCTTGCAGGTGCCTCTGATAGGAGTCTGAGAACCCTGGGACCAAGTGCTCCTTGCAGATAGCAGTGAGGTTCGCAGCCAAGCCCTCCGCTCATGCCCAAGGCAGTTGGTCCACACTGTGGAGTTGTATGATGACCTTTGGAACATAACCCTTAGGGTTCCTTGGGGTTCCACCCCTCACCCATACACCAGAGCCACAGGAGGCCTTTCCACCCAAGCTCTTACTTTTTGTCTGTGGGTGTGATGCTGCCGTTCACAGCTGTGCTGTCTGCTGCCTGGATGGAGGTGGAACCGGTCTCCTGCGGACAGGAAGCACACACAAGTCAGCAAGTCAGTCTACCCCAGTGAGGCCCCAGGTGCAAAGAGAACAAGGGCGGAGGACTAGAACTATGTATACCTCTTCACATATTTTCAACTTCTTTGTGATTGCCTGGTAACAGACAGCTGGCTAAGAAAGAGAGAGGAAAAAGATCAATTACTAAACTGAATGCTTAATGGAGCTTCATTATAAGTTCTCTAAAAGGTTAGGCCTTGAGTGGGAAGCTACCACCTAATATGTGTTTGTTAAATAATTTTGCTGAGCTCCAAGTCATACTCTAGAATGGACAATGCCTCAGTCCACTCTCCAAGCAACTTGACAAGGCTCCTTTGCTGACCATGCCAAATCACATGCCCAGTTACGAAGCTGGTGCGTGTAGCTGGGCTGGGAACCAAGGTCCGTGCCACTCCAAAGCCACCAACAGCATCAGAGCCTAACCCAGGGCCTTGTGAGACTCTGGGAAAGATTCCCTTTACAAGCACAGGTTTAGAGATGGCCACAACCAGCGAGAAGCAGGGCTGATAGCTCATGGGCTGGTAGCTCATGATGTCTGGCTTCTGGCCTAGAATCAAAGGTAATCTTGGATATCAACCATCCAACTGATTGAGTTTTAGTAATTTTTTTTTTTTTTTTTTTTTTTTTTTAAATTTTGATTTATTTTTCATCTCTGTGAGGCCTGGCTCACTAGGGAGCCTATACTATGACCTCTGGGGTGGCTGCCCAGGGCACGGGTGGGCAGAATGCAGTGTTTAGACTATTAGGGTCCCAGCAGAGTAGCACTCTCCCCTCAGACGAGCCCTGCACCAAGGACCGAGAGCCGCAAAGAGCAGCTCACCTTCTCTGTTTGGCTCAGCAGGAGTGATGGAAATGAGGATCTGCATCTTTAACAGGCTGAAAGACAAAACAGTTAGTAAAACCAGTGCTCTCCCACCGAGGCTGTTTCCTTCCATCTGTAACTACACTACCCTCTAGCTGGACCACTACTGGGTTTTCTGAGTCTCTTTTTTATAACTGTCTGGAAATAGTTTTCCCATTTTTGGCTGAAGGCTTTCAAAAATGACCCCCATTAAATAGAGAAAAATAGCTTCAAAGAAAAGAACAGATGCTTCTGCCAGGTTGGTATATAAATTACTCCCATGTTGTGGGGAACACTAAAACGCACACCAGTGGTGTTCGAATCCGGTCTCCACCAGACACTCCAGACAGCGGGCAGACCCAGCCACATCCATGTGTGGGACTTTCCCCATTGCAGGGTTGTGGGCTCCTCACACTGATGGAGCAACGGGCGGCGACAACTACACACCAGCGACAGGTGCAGCCACTCTGGGCACGGCACGACCCACGGCTTCTTAACGCCAAAGCTGAATGTACGACAGTCAGAAGGGCTTTTAAAAAATATTTGCTGGAGGGCATGTGTGCTCCCCAGAGAGGGAGGGAGTGAAACTGAGAAGCACCCCCCACAGGGGGGATGCTCACGTCACAATCCCTTCTCTGTCTTCCTCCTTCAGGGATTTTGGGCACGCACAAGAACAGGTCCATGTACTTTTCAAGCCACCAGTCCAGGACTCACACCATACAGCTTGCTATTCGGGACCCAGCTGCCTTCCCACACTACTAGCTGGCTCATGGGGCTTTGAAAAATATTAAATAAGAAGCATTTGTGAAATGACCCCACTTTTATGAAAAACTACTCTACTCTCGTAAAGAGTCGTCAACATGGATGTGCTGCCAACAAGGCATAGGGAAGGCGGGAGTTGGTCCCCACGGACGACACGGCATTCGTCCTGGAGAGCGGAGAGGGTTACATTTCTTCACGGATTCCAGCACTGTTACGCAGTTTGAAAAAAGCACCTCACACACAGGAAAGGGGAAAAACAGGAAACCAGCCTTGACGCCCAGGCTGCTGCAGGGAGTCCTTACCTCGCTCGCGGTCGGCTGCCATTTAAAGGCAGCCATGGGTCCAGCCATCATTCCTCTCACGGTACTAGACTCAGGCACAGTGAGGTCCTGGAGGGAAAGGTAGGTGTCACCACTCTGCTTCCTGCAGAGCACATCCAGGCCTGAGCTGAGCCCTAAGCAAGCTCAGGCCAAGTCACTGGGAAAAACAGGGCACAGAGTGGGCCTTTCTTCTTGTTCCCTGAAAGACCGAAGTGTGTTCTCAGGTCCACATTTCACCGTGGGGCACTGGAGAGCCCTGAGCAGTCCGCAGAGGTGACGGCAAAGTCGGGGACCCCCTTGGTGAGCAACGAATGCTCCGAAGGCAGGTGTGGCTTCCGTGGCATCCAGCACATCTGGAGAGCTGAATGCAGCCGCAGGTGCCCATGAGACCCACCCTCAGCTCCTAAGTGACAAAGCCAGGCAGAGCCCAGGGCAGTTGGAGCCCAAGGGACCTTCATGCTCCTGAAGTGGGCGCGGGGAGCACGTGGCAGTCAAGCCGCCCCCGCACTCTTGGACAGTGGCCACGTTTTAGCTTTGGGTCTGCTCTGATGTGCTCTCTGCTCCCTTTCCTACTCGCTCCCTTCCAGCCACAGTGGCCCTCCTGACTGTCCACTTGGGTATCCCAGGAGAGCCTCCACATGCCTGACCTCTCCACATCCCTGCCAACTGTTCCTCAGTAGTCTTCTGGTCTTAGGCCTCGGTCACTCCGCCTCACTAGGCAAGAGCTCTGGACTCCTGGACTCAGTGTCCCTCTAACCCCTCAGCAATGACGTATGGCTTTTATCTGGGCACCTAGATACCCTTCCTTCTCCCCATCCCTGCTAACAGCAGGCTCAGTCCACCATCGCTTATCCCTTGCATGGCTACAGAACAACACCTGCGTCCTCTCTGGACCCCACAGCCAAAGCTTTACTCGCAGCCACAGTGATCTTCTAAAAGGTCAAGTCAGACCATGTCACTCTTCTGCCTAAAACTCCTCTGGCTTCCTGTCTCCTGCAGTGAAGTTCAAGCCCTCATTATCATGGCCGGCAGGAAGGGCCTTTCATGACCTCATGGCCCCACCCCATGCTAACCTCCCACTGCATGACCTATTTCTGCCCCTACAATACTCTCCAGCTCCTGGTACTTTGCTGTCCCTTCACTGTGCCCAACATACCAAACACATGCCTACCTCAGTGAGTGCACTGCTGGGAATGTCCTTTCAACAGTAGCTACCTGGCCCTAGGCTCGCTGTGGGTCTCTTCAAATGTCATCGTATCAACGTAGCTTTATCCGGGACCTTCTGGATCTCTTCCCACTGGCATGTGAGGCTGATGCTGATGACAGCGACAGCAGACACTCCATGGAGCTTACCGGGTGCCGGACGTCGTCGCCAGCATGACTCTCTACGTGCGCCTATCTACTCCTCACTGTCCTGTGGGACAGAACTACTGCCGTCACCACGCCACGGAAGAGGAAAGCAAAGCAGAGAGCTAGGGGGCCTGAAGTAAGGTCAAGTCATGTGTGTGGAGGAAACGCAAACCTGGGGACTTGGCTCTGGGGTCTGTGCAGCTGCAAGTGCATTCCAGGAGAAGACCTTTGTCAATTTTGCTCACTCTGAACCCCACGTAGAACCATGCCTAGCATATGTTGGGGTTCAATATCTACTGAATAAATGAACAGGTTTCTTCACAAGAGGGGCCTGGGCTTTTATGTTACTTTAATTCTAGGTATCTGGCTTACGGTAAATCCACTCAATAAACATCAGTTCAATGAAGAGGGTTTTGGGGGGAAAAAAGGCCTGATGCAGGACAGCCAAAACAACCTCCTGGAGTGATGAGCTGGCTCCACATCTGTGCTTCTGACACAGGAGTCGCTCCTCACATGATCCCAGAGAGCAATCGGCACAGGCCAGAGAGACCAAGAAGTCATTTTAAATGATTTCCTAGCTCATGGCTAGGACAGCACAGCTCGACTCGGCAGCTCCAGGGACCTGCCTAAGGTCAGTGGCAGCATGGGAACAAAGTGAGTGCAGCTCTTGGTCCAGCAATAGGAAAGGCCTTGACTCTTAAACTGCTGCTCTTTGAGCAAACCTGGAACTTCTGGAGCCTCAGGCCTGAGGTCACCACACCCACTGGGGCAGGAAACCAGAGCCCCAGGGTGTGTGTGGGGTGGTGGTGCTGTTGGGCCTGGATCTCACACAGAATCTAAACACAAACCCAGCCTTGCCTGCTTGCATGTAACTGACACCTCGGTGATCAAGGTCAGCCTCTTCGTTAATCCCCCGGGCAGATTATCCCCAGAACAGCATTCGTCTGGGGCTTTGCCCAGTCACCAGCCTATGCCGCTCATAGCTTCTGAGAGCTCATAGCTTCTGAGAGGAGCCTGTCGGCCGCACTGCAATAACTACAGCAACGCACGCACACACCTTCAGATTACAGGGCCTACCAGGTTTGAAGACACATCACAATTCCAAAGCCCAGGCGCTCACTCTGTGTTCCTGAAGTGCGGGACCGAAACAGCTCTGCCCAATGTAGTGCCCGCCAAGCCCTGGCCTCCCCTGCTGACACATCCTCCTGCTTGGGGCTGGGCCAGGTATACAGTGCAGAAAGGCCTGAAGGGTCAATAGGAGGAAGAGCTCCAGGCAAAAATCACTGGGCCCTAAATTAGTAGCTCAGGGATTCTGCTCATTACTGGGAGCTGGTGAGTAGAGTCCCTCCGTGATACACCCAGCAGTGACCCCCAGGGCTGGGCCAAACAACTGTCCACCCAGCTCTCACTATGCGACTGGCTACTGCCCTGAAGCAGCACCTAACAACATGAGCTGAACGCTGTGTTCCTGGCAGGCTGTCCTCTGTGCCCTGACCATGTCACTCCTTCCGTTCTTACGAGCCTCAGAGGCACAGATGATGATTATCCCAAATGAGACGAAAGAACCCAGGCAAAGTCACTCGGTCAAGGTGGCACAGCTGTTTCAAGTCAGAGCTACAACTCAAAGTCAGGGCCTTAAACGGACTCTCTCCTTTGCACTTCCCTTCATCCAGAAAGTCACTGTCTCTAGGGCAACAAAGGAATTGGTGAGAGGTATGGCGTGAGGTACCATGGGAATGTGCATTTGGAAGTCACACCACCTACAGTCCAGATGCATTCTGGATCCTTAGGAAATAAGTTCAAAGAGTCACATTGTGTTTTCTGTGGATAATCAGCTCATACCTCCTGTAAAGTTCTTTCTGCACTGCAGCTGAGATTTCTTTTTTTTTGTGGAGAAGTTTCTGCTATGGAGCGCGTGCGCTCACCAGAAAGACAGAAAGCGAGAAATCCCCTCCCCACCCCCCGCCCCGGGGATGGCCACGCCGCAATCCCTTCTCCTCTCGGGATCTTGGGCACACATGCACACGTGCCTGGCATGAGTTTAAGCTACCGGGTCTGGGCCTCGAACCACAGTTGACTACATGGGAGTCCAGCGACATAGCTATTATGCCAACTGCTGGTCCCTGCAGCTGAGATTTTCTAAGGCCTCTTTGCTTCTAGACTCACTGACGATGTGCAGGGATGTCACCACTACGATGCCGGCCCCCACTACACTCTCAGTCTTAGGCCATGTGGCAGTGAGAAGGAGATGGGCTGTCTCTAACCTAGGTCATATGCATGCCATCCACAGGCTACAACTCGCCCAGAGAAAAGTTTCTTAGGACCCAGACTTGTAGCATTTGAAATTAAGATATTTCACATAAAAATCTGTGTTCCCAGTTTCTCTTGAGAAAACCCAGACAATCTGATGGCAGTTAGCTAGAACTCTGTGAATGGAGCATGACCCCCCCTCCAGGGCCCCGGCTGCGGTGGCCCTCAGCACCAATTCGGGCCAGGTGCGGGCCTCTGGCTCCAGGCCTTGGTCCTCCCTGCCTGGCTCACTGGGGTCTGAGTGTGTAAGCCCTGATCTGGCATTTCCATGCAGTCTACTCACTCACCTGCTCAACAGCTGTCTGGTTTCTGCTCCCTTCCTTCTATTTCGGTCTTACTGGGGACCTCTGATACAGACCACCTCTTCATTTCAAAACTCTCCTCCCTAGGCTTGTGAGACTGGACCCAGATCTTGCCAGCAAAAAGGCACGAGGTGCAGCCTTCCCGCGTCACCTCCCCCTGCTGGCTCCTCTACTCTTCCCGCCCTGCTGTCCTGGGACAAGCTCTATCCTCTCCTCCTGATTCAACTCTCCTTTTTACAGTCCTCCCCACTCCCTGAGATGGACATTTCTAGACGTGAGAGTGCTGCAAGCCTCCCTGTTGAGGTTGTGCCTTAAATTCACCACATCCAAAACAGAACTGGTCCGCTCTCCTACAAGCCAGTTCCATTTCCTGACGCCTCCTTTTTAATTATTAAGGTTTTTGCCATAGGGCATGTGCACTCGCCAGAGAGAAACAGACAGTGAGAAGGAACGTGAGAAATCATCCCCCAGGGGGACGGCACAATCCCTTCTCCTCCATTCTCCCGGGATTTTGGGCATGTACACACTTGCACCAGGCAAGACTGTTAAGCCACCGGGTCTAGGACTGAAACTGCAGTCAGTCATGTGGGTCCAGCACTGTAGCCACTGCACCACCTGCTGGAGCCCCGGCTCCTCTGCTTTTAAGGAAGCAACTGCTATTTTCCCAGAATGAAGCCTGACCTCAGCTTTCTTTCCCTTTTTTCATTCACCCTCTACATAACTAGCGGCCACTCTTAGAAGCTCTTTCTTCTCGTCCCTTTATAAACATAGGCTTGAGCTTAGCCTCCTAATGGGCTTCATGCCTTTCTTCCCTGCCCTCCATGATAACCAGCATGTGGCTTGGAGCACACTGCTACCCTGACATCGAGCTGAAAGCCCTTCAAGAGCCCCCACTGACACCAGGGCATCTTGCTGCTTGTGGACCTCAAGTGTGCCACGATCCAGTGACAATCTACTTACTGCTCTCTGCCCTCCAAACTTCCTTCTCCTGTACTGAGAACACTCACGCCAACGCCGAGCCTCAAGTGGGCTAAGCTCTCCGTACCTGATGTACCTTCCCTCTTTCTTCACTAAGCCCTCCCCAGGGCCGGCCTTCACACGCTGGCTCAGGTGGGTCACTTTCCTGCCTTATGTTTCTCCCTCATGCTTATGCATGCAGGCCGCGTCTCTCACCTGTCTGCAGGGTTCTTAGCAATGCCCACTCCGTGAGTAAAAGCTCATGTACAGCTTAGGCATACACAAAACAAGTCGCTAGGCCCGGAAGCTGCAGAGACAGAACAAACCTTCTCATCCTTTGGGGGCCGACCCCGCTTCCGGGGACTTTGCTCTTGGGCTCTTTTCAGAGGGGATTTGGAGCCTCTCTCTGAAGAGCCTGAAGACACCCTCTTCTTTCCTTCTCCCATGTTCTTCTTCACCTTCCCTTCAGACAGGCTAAGTTTGCGCTTCTCATCACCTGAGTTTGGCCTACTTCTTTCCTCACTGGAATTACGCCGATTCTTGTCATCAGCAGAATTGTGGGATGATGTCTGAAAGTTTAATAATAATAATGATAACCACCACAAGAGCTGCCGCCACTGCCACCATCAACACCATTTACACGTGCCATGCATGGCTATAGGCACTTTTTGTGTACATAATTCACAAAATAGTGAGTTCTGCTTCCATTGTACTTGCATTTGGGGAAGTAGATTAAAAAAAAAAAATCAGGTGTCTTGTCCAAGGTCCCGAAACCCAGGCAGTGTACATACTACAGAGGCTGTTCTCCTAATTTCTGCTACAACAGGGACAATTGGCTCATGCACTGAAAACCTGAAGTACTTCTGGGTCAAGCAAGCTTCCTAAGAACGACAATCTATTTCAGGAAGGTTAGCTGCATGCATGGAGTTTCAAGCTGATTAGCAAAATGCTGATACCTTAAAATCAAAGTAGCTTTCTTCCCTGAGACTAGAGGTTCAGATTTGGGTGACATTTAATCTGTTATGTAAAGATAATTGGTCTGGTGTTGGTGTAAAGTGAAAACTGTAGTCTCTCACCTGGTCTTTCCCTTTGGTTCTCCTGAGGAACTCTTCAACGGCATCCACAGCTTGCTGGAATCGCTTACCCTTGTTAATCTTTATCATTTCCTCTTTATGCGCATGATACGGCTTCAGCTGTTCCACCTTGATCCAGGCACTAGCAGAAAACAAACACAGAAAGGGTAGGACCCATACTGCATAAGCCAAAGTGTCAAAGATCTCACCAGAGTAAAATGGCTTTGAAACAGGCTAGAAATTTCTTCAAAATGAGCTTTTAATCATCCCAAACTCTTGCCTAAAGTATATTTTCTTAAAATAAGTCAAGCAGAACCACCACAAGCACCACAAATCAGAACAGGCCCAAGTGAGACCCCTCGACTGCAGGCTGCTTATTCCTCTCTCACTCACCAGCCCTTCATGCCCAACCATACACACCCCAGGGCAAAGCAAACCTGGACACTCTCACCATACAGGACAAATGGCCACACACAGAGTCCTGAGAAACAGGACACTGGGAGCATCGTAAGCCACAGCTGGCAGGGCAAAAAGAGACCTGCTGCCCGTCCATACACTGGACCAGATTTCCGGATTTTTGTCCATTAACTGTGAGTCAGGGCTGAAGAAATGCACTAGCGCCTAAAATGTGCTGCTCCTATAGATACTTGCAGCCGTTGAGCTTGTATTTGTTCATGAAGGCTGGCGTGCAGGACCGCTAAACCACGAATAAACATGAAATACATGACTTGGAATAAGGGCAGCAGCCATAAAAGAAAGTCTGCAAAGGATGTGCTTCTCGGGCCAGCAGGTGGCTTGGAGGGTAAGGTACTAGGTGCCACACGGCTGACTGATTCCCGGACCTGGTGGCTTAAACATCACGCAGGGCACAAGTGCGTGTGTGCCCTAAATCCTGAGAATGGAGAAGGGACTGATGTGTGACCGTGATTTCTCACGTTCCCCCTCTCGTGAGCACACACACCCTATGGCAAATAAATCAATCAGATTCTTCTTGAAATTAGTGTAGAAAAACACACTCTTCTGACATTTAAGTTTTAATTCTTACTACCAACGTGTAACATATGCAAGTTAAAAAGAGCTGTCCATCATCAGTTCTGGAACACCGGCCTTCCACTTAATCTGAACGAATCTACTACAACTGCTTTTCTGTGGCTCCACACACATTCAGCGTGTGGAATTCAAATATGAAATAGTGAGTTTTGCAGGCTTGGCAAGGGATTGGTTAATTTACATCTTAGCCTATAATACAGGTTTCATGGTATAACCTTCAGAAAAAGTGGGTCAGGTTAAGGATACAGAAACTGGGCTACCTCACTAAGATTCCTTTAGGAAAGCTAGAGAACTTTCATCAACACTAGCAAAGTGCTAACTGCTATACATAAAAGTAACGCTACGATCCATCCCCAACTACCTATGCTTTGAGCGTTGAGCTAATAATTATGATGACAGGTCTGTACAAACTCCGCATCCCAGGGACACCTGCCTCGCTGCAAGGCAGTAACCCAGGACCAGGGACACTATCCACGCCTAAAGCAAATGATGAACGGGGACACAGACATTGGCTTCACTGACAGAGCTCCTACCAGAGGAGTGAAGCACAGACTTTTCTAGTGACACACTCATCTTTTTTTTTGAGAGATTCTTCTGCTATAGGGCACATGTGCTCGCTGGAGAGACAGAAAGCAGGAAATCACCCCCTGGGGGGGATGGCCACACTGCAATCTCTTCTCGACTCTCCTCTGGGATCTTGGCACCCACGCACATAGACCCAGCATGATTTTCAAGTCAATGGGTCTGGGACTTGAACCACGTGACCAATTCATCTTAAAGTTTGAAATCTGACTTCAGAACTGATGGCTCCAATCTAAAAGAAAGAAAAATGGAATGAGATTTTTTTGTTTAGTTTTTAGAGGATTTTGCCTTAGAGTATGTGGACTTGCCAGAAAGAGACAGAGACAGTGGGAGGCCATGCCACAATCCCTTCTTCATTCTTCTGGGATCTTGGGCACACATCCACATGCGTGACCAAGTGTGGAGTTTCAAACCACCTCAGCTGGTCATGTGGGAGTCCAACAATGTAACTGCCATGCCACCTGCAGGCCTCGGAATGAGAGTTAGAGCCTGTACTTTCTGACAATTTTATCACTGAACTGATCCCCATGCCTCTCCATGCACTCACAGAGGTTCTGAGGATGAACCAGAGCTGTGGCTGCAAAGTCAGGTAAATTCCACATAACAGTCTGCTCTGAGACAGTACAGGAGGCCAACTCAGGACTGGTTGAGAACCAAGAAGCTGAGAACCACCCACGTTTCCAGCATCGGACAGTCGAGGAGATCCTCACGGAGCCCCGAGCTGGGACGGTGGACCCTAAGAGCCCCTGACCCCACTCACTCCACCCCACTACTGCTCTCCACTGTCACCTGCTAGTTCATCTCCCTGCTGACTCAGGGCAAATGAAAGGCGAGGAGCTGTGGAGGATGCACCAGTTAATCAACACCTATTTTTTTTTTTTTCTGGTGAAGCATTTAGAATGGATTACTGATTTTTGCCAGAGAACAGCAACATCTAAATGCCACTGACCTTGAAGACAGGAATTTGAGATAGCAAAATGAAGTTTTCCTTGCTACATTTCTGGCATGTTAAAATGGTCTGCTGGGGGACCAGCAGGTGGTATGGTGGTTAAGGCGCTGGACACTCCCACATGCCAACCATGATTCAAGTCCTGGACCTTGTGGCTTGCTTTCTTACTTTCTCTCTCTGGCTGTGGGTGTCTCGCTCTCTCTGGTCAAATTAAAAATGAATAAATAAATAAACTTAAATAAATCTTTAAAAAAATGGTTTGCTAAATGAAATAACAGTATAAATATGACTTGCTCCAATTCCCTCTTCCATCTCCCTACTGTCAAGATTTTGGCCATGCACACACATGTGCCTGACATGCTTTTCAAGTCACTGGGTCCTGGACCTGAACTGTGCAGTTGGCCATCTGGCCACTTTAACCACCATGCCACCAGCTGGCCTTTCAATCTATACAAGAAATCAACTTACTACTGATGAAGGATCATGTAACAACAGAAAAACAGCCAATACAAATCAGCTCCCCAGAGTCCTAGGGTTCCCTGTGAGAGCAGTTACTTTGGCCATGTGAACAGAACTTTTCTTTTCTTGGAGAGGTTTTCGCTATAGGGCGCGTGCGCTCGCCAGACAGAGAGAGACATAGAGACGGAAAGCGAGAAATCACCCCCCAGGGGGGAGGGTCACGCTGCAATCCCTTCTCCTTCATTCTTCTCTTGGGATCTTGGGCACGCACGCACATGTGCCCGGTGTGAGTTTTAAGACACCGGGTCTGGGACGCGAACTGCGTCCGACTACGTGGGAGTCCAGCGACATAGCCATTACGCTAATTGCTGGTTCCTGTGAACAGAACTTTTCTAAAGGCTATACTGCAAACAGTCCACGCTTTTCTTTTTTTCTTTTGGAGAGATTTTTGCTATAGGGCACAAGCACTTGCCAGAAAGAGACAGAGACAGAAAGCGAGAAATCACTCCCCGGGGGGGTGGGGGGGATGGCCATGCCATGATCCCTTCTCTATTTTCCTCTCAGGATCTTGGGCAAGCATGCACACATGCCCAGTGTGAGTTTAAGCCACCAGGTCTGGGACTCAAACCACGGTCGACCACATGGGAGTCCAGTGATGTAGCCATTACGCCATCTGCTGGTCCTGTGTCCATGCCTTTCAATAATCTACCACTCTTGAACTCAATGAGGCACATTAGCTGAGCCCGACAAGTCCCAGTGTTCGATACTTAACTACTGGGTATACGACAGCTTCTAGGTACTTTGGGGAAGGTGGATGGCAGACCTGGGGGCTAAGAGGTGCTAGAATGTTCAGCTTTGCAAACTTCAGTGCCTGCCCTGCTGTATTATTGCTGACTTTTAAAATGACTTTTACTTCTTTCCTTTTGTTCTTTAGGTTTTTCTTTGTTCATGTTCAGCTTGTATGTGCACACAGTGGGAAAATAAAGAAGGGAAGGAACACCCTTTATAGGGTCTGGTCAAGTCATGACACACACACCCCTCCCCCCCCCTCCGCCACACACACACCTCTAGGCCTTCAGCGGGATGGATCCTGGGCACCCAGGTGTCTGCCTGGTGTGTTTCAGGCTGCTAGGAGGAGGACTTGGAGCATGGCTGCTGCCCAGAATCTGGCTTCCCCTGAGCAGTGCTTCACTTCCATGCCCTGGGACTGGCCCTGTTTCTTTCTCTGACATAAGCTGAAATTTGTGATGGGCCTCACAGCATCTTCCTAAGGTCCAGATGGAGCTATACCTTTTCTGCCCAATTTGCAGTGGACTGGCAAAGAAGAAAGACCAGCCATACTCCAGATGTGCCTGGAGTACGAAGCTCTGCTTTTATTACAAGGGAATTAATGACACGTTGCCTGTGGTAGAAAATGCCTGAAAACAAGTTAAGTGGCTGTTGGTAAAGTCATCAGAGAGGAAAATGGAAGGTGCCCCAAGGTTTTGGCTAAGTGGAGAAAGCAAGGAGAGCAGAGTGCAGTGTGAAACCATCTGTGCAAAGATCAGGACAAGGCATGGGCAATTTCTTGACAGTATACCGTCTCCGGAAGACACGCCTTAAGAAATAAGTATAACAGGTGGCTGAGGAAGGGGGTAAATGGAACCATCTCACTGTTGACAGCCCAATGTACTTCCTTCTGAACCACAGACACACTTCCTTTGAGAAACAACGAATCAGAATTGTAGGCCTCTGCTACTGAACACAGGTTATTCTCATGCCCAGGGATCTCTACGTGACTTCCTTGTTTGTAGGTCTGCTCCTGTGGGACTCGTCTGGCTGCTGGTGTAACCGTACCTGGAACACAGCCAAGAGCAACAGACTCACCCTGGTGTTGATGTACGTCCCACAGAGCCTCTGCACCTGAGGGTACAGAATGGGCACAAAGCCGCTCTGGCTCACGACTCAGAATGAAGTCAAAACTCACATTTCCAAGAACTTCCACACTCCTATCTACTTTTGCCCTTAAATGAAAATTACACACCTATATGTGACCAAGATATAAGTATAGGGTCTGGCCCTGTGGCCTGGTGGTGAAAAGAACCAGATTCCACACAGCCAACGGTGTGGCTTGAATCCTGGTCACCACAGCTGGAAAAACACACTAGGGGTGTGTGTGTGTGTGTGTGTGTCCCAAATCCTGACAGGATGGAGAAAGGCAGAAGGAACTGTGGCAATACCATGCCTCACTGGGGGTGCTTTCTCCCTCTTTTTCTGGTGAGTGTATATATAAGCCGTTTGGCGATTAAAACAAAAAACAAGAGACAAGGTTTGAGTCTATTAACAATTTCAAATCACTAGATACCTTCACATATGTATCTCAGCCTCTACACAGACACAATGACCTGCACAAGACTGATAAAGATTTTTATGGAACCCCTTGGCTGAAGCCGTATGTGTATGTGAGAGAGAGAGAACACAGACAATCACAAAATCCAAAGGTGAGGACAAGAATGAAGTCAGTGTGTTGGGCCCAGCAGTTGGCATAATGGTTATGTCATTGGACTCCCATGTAGTTGACTGCAGTTCGAGTCCCGGACCCGGTGGCTTAAACTCATGCCAGGTGCGTGCACGTGAGTGCCCAAGATTTTGAGAGGAGAATGGAGGATAAGGGATTGTGGCGGGGCCACCCCCCGGGGGGGGGTGTGATTTCTCACTTTCTGTCTCTCTGTCTTTGTGACGAGTGCACGCGCCCTATAGCAAAAAAAAAGAAAGAGAATGAAGTCAATGTGGATTCGCTTCTCCATTCGGGTTTGATGAATAGCACATACTAAACAATTTCTCTGCCTGCCCGTTTTTTTCTTAAGTCACTGAAAGAGCCTGAAGATTACTGAGGTGTTACAGGTCCAAGTCTAAGCCATTCGGAAATAAAGGCAGCAGGAAAAACTAATATACACACACACAGAGAAAGGACAGGTGAATTTCTCAGTTTTTTTGTTTTAAATTGCCAGAGGGTGCGTGTACTTGCTAGTGGTAGAGAACCCCTACTGAGGCCTGGGCACGCCACAATCCCTTCTCCTGCATTTCTCTATCTTGTTGAGATTTTGAGCACACATGCACTTTACTTGTTTTTCAAGTCACTGGGTCTAGAATCTGCATTGTGGCTGGCTATGCAGGATCCAGCTCCCTTAAACATTCGGCTATGGGGCCAGCGCATTTAGTTGTTTTGTTTATTTTTACTATGATTGAGGACATGTGCACATGTATGCTGGGGCAGGGGTGCCCTCGAGGCTCTTGTTAGACTGTACACCCCTCTCTCGAGTGCTCTAGCTCATCAGGGTCTTGGGTGAGTACACATTCTGTGTATTCTGTTTATGTAAAACTTTTTGCCATAGGGACCAGCACATGGCGTAATGGTTACGTGGCTGGGCTCCCATGTAGCAGACTGTGATTGAGTCCCGGACCCTGCGGTTTAAAACTCACACTGGGGGGACCAGCAGTTAGCCTAATGGCTGTCGCTGGACTCCCACGTAGTCGGCCATGGTTCGTGTCCTGGACCCGGTGGCTTAAACTCACGCCGGGCGCGTGTGCGTGTGTGCCCAAGATCCCGAGAAAAGAATGGAGGAGAAGGGATTGTGGAGTGGCCATCCTCCCTGGGGGATGATTCTTGCTTTCTGTCTCTCTCTGTCTGTCTGGCGAGTGCACGCACCCTATAGCAAAAAAACCCCCCCAAAAAACAACAAAAAAAAACCTCTACAAAGAAACAAACAAAAAACCTCACACTGGGTACACGTGCACGTGTGCCCAAAATCCCCAGAGGAGGATAGAGAAGGGGCTGAGGCATGGCCATCCCCTCTGGGGGGTGGGCGGGTGATTTTTCACTTTGTCTTTCCCAGTCTCTGGCAAGCGCACATACCCTATAGCAAAAATCTCTCTCTCAAAAAAAAAAAAAATTTGCCATAGGGTGCATGCACTCACTGGAGAAAGACGGAAAATAGAGGAAAAGTGAGAAAGCATCTTCTGGCGGGGGGGATGGCCACACCACAATCCCTTCTCCATTTCTCCATCCTGTCAAGATTTGGGGCACGAATGGACATGTGCCCAGGGTGTTTTTCAATCTGTGGCATCCAGGGTTTGAACCACATAGTCATCCCTGTAGGATCCAGACACCTTCACCATCACACCATGGGCTGGCCATATTGTAGGTTAACCTGGTGCGGTGTCCAAAGCTGAGTCTGGCCATGTGGCTTCCAGCACTGAAGTTCAGTATGCTATTAAGAATGCCAAGGATGCTGGGTCTCTCAGTGAATTTTCATCAATGATGATCTTGTAGACATCAGCAAAGACGTGCAGAGAAGACAGATTTAGAAGACTTTCTAAAACTTGAAACATTCCTGAGTGATGGATGAGGCTTTCAAGCTGTACTGCCTGCGTCAATATGGCCAGCCACTTCTTTTGGGGGCACTATTTGGAATGTGGTTGTGTAACACCTGCTCCTGAAGCCTTGTACATGAGCTGTGAAGGGAGTTAACAGTAGGAAAGGAACCGCCGCTGCTGCTGGGAGAAGAATCTCCCTGTCGTGCTGTAGGGGGGCTGCTGGCCAGCCCTGACTCACGGACATTGCTGTCTTGTCAAATATCAGAACGGTGGTTCTCACTCTCAACTTGCCTCTATTCTCCAACTATTACAGTGTTGGATGTAGGGAAGGTGGGTCAACTAGGGGCCAGGTGAAAAGAAAAAGTGATGCTCACACTGTCCCAATCACACTTCCAATTGTTCTAAAGTTACTTTTAGTCCTGACTCTTAAACTGCCAGACCTGCCCCACCTCAGATGTGCGTCGATGTGAAAAGGCATGTGAGGCTGAGATCCTAGACATCTTGCTTAAAGCCATGACCCTTAGCCTCTCAGTTTCTTCATCTAAAAAAGTAAGAACCAGAACAATAATACTATGAGTTTCCTAAGAGGGCCGCTGTGAGAGTTGGATGGGAATATTGCTAATTAAGGTAATCTTTTGCAACTCCCTCATTGTTTGCCCAGAGTATTCTCTGAGCTGGCTGGTTTCTGGTGGGTTCTAAGCACCTGTGAAGTAAACAAGAATTCCCTCCATTCTGCCATCCACAGCTACTGACGGAACTTTAAAAAAAAGTATTTATTATTATTAATATTATTTTGTTTGCTGTAGTATACATGCATCCCACCAGAGAGAATCAGACAGAGAGAGAAAGAGAGTGGGAAGAAAGTGAGAAAGCAAGCCACAAGGTCCAGGACTTGAACTGTGGTTGGCCATGTGGGAGTCCAGCACCTTAACCACCGCGCCACCTGCCAGCCCTAATACTGATGGAACTTTTAAACTTGAGCGCTATCTCTTCTGACAGGTGACCACCACTCAGACCCGACCAAGGTGGCCAGTCACACATCTGACACTTCATCTTTGTGTCCTTTGGTAGAGCTAGAAAAGTTACACTTAAATACTTTTCCCTTTTTGCTCTTAAAAGGACCACTGGAGATTCTGTCTCAGCCATTTAGCTGGGAGAACTGAATCTAGCCTCTTATGAAGACCCTCTCTTACCAGAGAGGCCTGACTAGGAAGGGCAGTCTCTCTCTGTATCAGTGGGGCATCAATGCACTTAGCTGTTTCAGTAGAGAAACAAGGAGAGAAACAGCAGATTTCCAAAATACTGGAGTCATTGTACAGCTTTTAAGGAGTTCTTAAAAAAAAAAAAAATTCCAATAAAGCTTCTCGTTAATACAAATAAATTGAAACTATATGCATTTTTTCCATAAGTAGGTTTGTTAATTTTGAAATTGACCAAATCCTGCAACCCTTAGGAATAGAGGAACAGTCCCAATGGGTCAGAACCTATCCACCTAGGCCAGGGTCCAGTAACCTGGGGAGCCCTCACCAAGGAGAGGCCAAGATCATATGCCCCTCGCCCTGCCACCAGGTTTAAAGGTGAGCTCTATATACCCAGCTTTGACTGTAGCCACTCATGGCTCTGCCTTTCACAAATGAGTCCTAAAAGTTCACCTGCACTTCCTGTTGGTACTTACTGTGTGTCCTAAACAGTCACGAAACAGTCCATAAGGAGTCCCTCTGCCTTCGTCATCAGGCCACTCGCTGCCTCGTCAATTCTGATCATGTTCCTCCTCGTCTCTGCTTTTCTAGACCACAGAGTCCTGCTTGTTCCTCAGCTCCATCCCCCTTTTTAAATCCTGACTAGCTAGCTCTACCATATCCCTTCAGAAGCAAGGATGAACGAAACAGGCTTAGGCAAGTGAAACAGGTCCAGCTGCAGTGACCCAGGCTGCAGGGCACCGAGGTGTGATGCTGGAATCCCGTGGTCCTCTCCCAGTTGACCTGTGTACCTGCTTATCCTCTCTACCTGAGGGCTGGGCAGGGAGGCTGCTGAGACCCTGTCAGGGGATCTCGTTCTCATTCACGAAAGAAAATAAACTTAAAAAGAAAAAGGAAAGGGGGCCAGCAGGTGGCGAAGGTGCTGGACTCCCACATGACCAACCACAATTTGGGTCCTGGACCTGGCAGAAGGGAATGCAGCATGGTCATCTCTTCTCCTCACAGGTGGGTGATTTCTTACTTTCCCTCTGTGTGTCTCTGGCAAGCGCCATGTGCTCTACAGGTAAAAAAAAAAAAAATCCTTAGGGAAAAAAAGGTAAAACAGGGACTAGCAGATGGCATAATGGTTATGTTGCTGGACTCCTACATACCAACTGCAGCTTGAGCCCCAGACCCAAAGGCTTGACACTTATGCCGTGCGTGCGTGTGCCCAAAATCCCAAGAAGAGAATGGAGGAAAGGGATTGTGATGTGGCTATCCCCTCCCTGGGGTGAGGGGGGAACTCTCCCTTTCTGTCTTTGTCTCTCTGGTGAGCGTACACACCCTATAGTAAAAATCTTTCTTAAAAAAAAAAAAAAAAAAAAGAGATAAAACAGCTTGTCCAGATCAGAGAGTGGTAGAACCAGTATGTAAAGGGATGTTAGGGCAGTAACCGACCAACCTGGGGAGATTCTGCCTTCAGATAACAGGAAGATATTAAATGAAACCTACATCAACACTGATCACTAAAGACATGTTCCTCATTTAGAGATCAGCTATAGAGCCTTACCCTTTGTTTCCTTTCTCTACTGACAAAAAGGTAACATGTTAGTCCACAGCAATTTAATTTTTAAATAGTTTTTATATGAAACTCTATCAAGGAAGTTTAAAGGGCTTCAAGATACTATTGATATATTAAGCAGCTGCTTTCATCTTTTTTTTTTTTTTAAATTATTTTATTGGGAACAGCAGTTGGTGTAATGGCCATGTCGCTGGACTCCCATGTAGTTGACCACAGTTTGAGTCTCTGATCCAGTGGCTTAAACTCACGCCGGGTGTGTGTGCATGTGCCCCCAGGATCCCAAGAGGGGAATGAAGGAGAAGGGACTGTGGCATGGCCATCCCTCCTGGGAGGTGATTTCTTGCTTTCTGTCTCTCTGGCGAGCGCACATGCCCAATAACAACAACAACAAAAAAAACCTCTCCCCAAAAAAAAAAAAAAAAAAGAATTACTTTATTTAACTTTACTGATAGATTGATTTAATTGAATTTGACCAGAGAGACAGAGAGAGGTAAAGTGAGAAAGCCAGCCACCAGGTCAAGGACTCAAACTGCGGCTGGCCATGTGGAAGCCCAGCTCCTTTAACAAACTACATGCCACCTGCTGGTTCCGCTGCTTTGTCTGAACTCTCTTCCACCCCCCACAAAACTCTGATCGGTTAACTTTGATCATCACGACCACTAGTACCATGAGGTTATTTATGCATTAATTGGGCTGATCTGTCTGCCTGGTTGAGTGCTTCAATCCACTTTAATCCAAGTTTCTGTGTCCTATTCCCAGTAGCTCTTATGTAAAGGGATCAATAGTTTATTTACCCTTTCAGTATTTAAAAAAATTATCACAAGGAAACATGGGTTTCAGGCCCACTAAAATATTGAATTTCCATTTTTTGCTTCAGACTTACACAATTCTTCTTTTAGCCAACCAGTTTCTGGTCAACCACAGCGCCTCTGCTATTCCCAAGCACAAGTAACCTCAGGCAGGGAACCTCTCGTGTCCCACGACCCTCAGCTTTATGTCTAGTTGTTCACTGCACCCTTACTACCTGGGAGTCCTGGTGTCCCTGCCCATCCACATTCCATTCATCCTCCAGAAATGCATTCAAATCCCATGTCGTCAATCCACTTTCTCATACTCCCCTGACCTCTCTCTTTTCTAGAATCCTTTAATAATTACCTGGAACACTCATTCTGCACAAAATCCCATTTAAAATGTTTGTGTCTTCTTTTTTTTTTGAGAGATTTTTGCTATAGGGCGTGTGCGCTTGCCAGAAAGACAGAGAGAGACAGAAAGCGAGAAATCACCCCCTCAGGGAGGATGGCCATGCCACAATCCCTTCTCCTCTAGGGATCTTGGGCATGCACACACACGGGCCTGGTGTGAGTTTAAGCCACCGGGTCCAGGACTCAAACCGAAGTCATGGGAGTCCAGCGACATAGCCATTACACCAACTGCTGGTCCCTCCTAAAATGTTTATGTCTTGTCACAAAACTGAGTACCTGGAAGATGGGGACGACTTGCTTTCCTAGGTGTTCCCCTCAGTGTCGTGGGGTGCAGAGCACATACCTGCAATCAACACTGGTTTATTGTCACGACGGCCTCTCCTACGGTATCCGCGGCATTACAGTCCCTCTTCCAGGGACTTGGCCTCCCACAGCTCTGGGCCAGTGACCCCCCTCAAATATTGCTACCATAAGGCTGCAAAGTTGGCTTGTACTAACAACTGGAGGCTGAGTATATCTGTGTTGTGGAGATAGACAAACTACATCAACACTAAATTAGTAAATTTACACACTAACGTATAAACTCTTGGATAAGCAAGGAATACTGCCTATAAGAAATTTTCATATCTAATATATACATGTCCTAAGAATGACTATTTTAACCACCAATATTAAGATTTGTCAGGGTGTCTGACTGGAACCAGCTCTGGGCAGAGAAGAGCTCTTAAAACTAAAGACCCATCTCAAAGCATAAGTGAGGTTTCTGATTATATCCCAAGACGGTAATAGAATCAAAGAAATCCACAGGTCAGAACTTTCCAGAGGATGAAGGACTACTAATAGGGAAGGTGGAAGAGGAAGAGTTTATCTCAAGGCAGGACACTTGCTTAGAGAAAAGTGATTCCCTGAAGTAGGAGCTTGGCCAGCAACTTTTTAGGCAGTTTTGCTACCAGGATTCTACTGGCCCCCGTGAGGCTCTGAGCCAGCTCCGCAAGCTCTGCCACCGTTGGCTGCAGCCTGAGGCCCACAGCAAGGAGCAAATCCTGGAGCTGCTGGTGCTGGAGTAGTTCCTGAGTGTCCTGCCTGGGGAGCTGCAGGTCCATGTGTGGGAGTAGCACCCCGAGAGCAGAGAAGCAGCAGTGACCATTTTGGAAGATTTGGAGAGAGGCACCGATGAAGTGATTCTCCAGGTTCCAGCCCACAGGCATGGTCAGGGAATACTCAGGAAGAAGGTGTTGCCTGGGCCAGCACTTGGTGTCCAGTTCCAGCCAGCAGAGACCAGAGCCCATTGTGGTTCATTAGAACCCCAGCTCCTACGAGGCTGTGAGGGTAAGAGTGAAAATAGCAGATCTATGCCCAAACTAGACATTCATGAAAAAATGAAACTGCAGAAAACTATGTTATGCAGAACCTCAAGACATACAACAGAAGGATCTGATGCGCCTCTGGATACCTCTGTGTTTGCAGGCAGGGTAAAGGGGCAAAGGGAGAACCCGGCAAGTCTTGAACCCCAAAATCTCCTCAGGATGGAGGTTTTGGTAAAATCCTCACCCACAAAAATGGCCTCACAGGTAAAGCAGTGAGACATGACGGATATGAAAGAAGCCTAAATCTGAACTCAGATGAATTCGCACCCCAGGAATCTTATAAACGTGGCACTTCTGATCAGAGCTTCAAATGGAACTCAGATTTTATTAAGCATCAAAGAATTTATGCTGGAGAAAAAAATTCACCAATTTGAAAAATCTTTCAAGAACTCAAACTTGATTAAACATGCATCATGTAGCAGTTTTCAGTGGAGAGGAAATCTATCAGTGTAATGAGTGTGGGAAAGCTTTCAGACACAGCTCAAAGCTCTTAGGGCATCGGAGAGTCCACATTGGAGAGAGACCCCATGACTATAACAAGTGCGGAAAAGGCTTTCAGGGGAGCTCAGTGAATTCACACTGGAGATAGACCCCTTGGCTGTGAAGAATGTGGGAGAGTATTCAGCCTAGACTCCCATCTGATCCTGCATCAGAGAATTCACAACAGAGAAAAACCGTATGGATGCAGTAAATGTGGGAAAACCTTCCAAGTAACCGCATATTTGATTTGACACTTTAGAGTCCACACTGGAGAAAGACCCTACAAATGCAGTGAGTGTGGGAAAGCCTTCAGAGCTCACACCTTAGTCAACATCAGAGAATTCACAAGAGGGAAAACTTGCTAATGTAGGAAACTAAAATGCATACAGAAATGCTAAGGAAATAACCAAAAAAACAGTAGATTAAAAAAAAATTGGATAAGACAATAAAATGCAAGACTAGTCAGAAAAAAAATTGGCAGAAAAGTTAGACTTTTCTCAAACGTAAAGCTAAAGTTTCTGGTAAGAAGAAAAAAATGTTCCTTAAATCAAAACATTTAGCTATATATCCAGGTCATCGACTTGCTGTAGTGTTGAGAAAACTACACAAATCACTGAAACTTGAGTTAGCATACACCCGTCGCTCACTGTGACTTTTTACATGGCCTATGTCACATGAAAGACTCAGAACTGTTCTGGTAAGAAGACTATTACAGTGCTAGAGCAAGTTAGGTTATTTATTTTTTTTTAAAGGATTAAAAAATTACTTTCTACGGGACTAGCAGTTGGCGTAATGGCTATGTCGCTGGACTCCCATATAGTTGACCACGGTTCGAGTCCTGGACCTGGCGGCTTAAAAAAATTCACGCCGGGAGCATGTGTGTGTGTATGCGCCCAAGATCCTGAGAGAATGGAGGAGAAGGGATTGTGGCGTGGCCATCCCCCCTGGGGGGTGATTTCTCACTTTTGTATCTCTGACTCTCTTTCTGGCGAGCGGACACACCCTATAGCAAAAACTTCTCCACAAATAAATAAATAACTTTCCAGATAAATAAAATTGTATTTTTCATTATGCCTCATTATGTCCATGAAATATGGACATTAAGAGACTCAAACATGGCTCTTTTAAAAAGAACTGCCTGGGGAATTGGTGAAGATATAGGAAACGATCTCAGTGTGACTATCAGATATAGAAGGTGATGAACCTAATTCCTGAATGTGCTACTGGCCTTAGGACAATTTCTGTAATATAAGAATAACATCTTTGGAACCAGAAGATAGCAAAATGGTTATGTCACTGGACTCCCACATAGTTGACCATGGTTCAAGTCCTGGACCTGGCAGCTTAAAACTCACGCTGGGCGTATGTGTATGTGCCGAAAATCTCGAGAGGAGAATGGAGAAGGGACTGTAGTGTGGACATCACCCCTACGGGGTGATTTCTCACTTTGTCTGTCTGTCTCTATGCATGTGCCCTATAGCAAAAAAAAAAAAAAAAAACCTCAAAAAAAAACTTTTATTTAGATATGAAGCCAGAATGATATTATATACTGTAAGAAGGCTGAATTAAGGAGTCCTAAAATATTCTTAAAACATTTCAAACTTAGGGGAACACTCAAATGATGAAAGTGAAACTCTTGGTGAGTACTACTCACTGATCTTCTGTTCCAAAAAATTTCACAAAGAAACATTTCTTTCCACGTGGCTTCTTCAAGTCCTTGGGTGGATTAACAATCTGGAGGATAAAAAAGGAAAAAAGGGTTTGATGGCAACATGGCAGCCCACTAGAAAATAATTTTCCAGAGCTCTAAGTAGGTAAGAAAACAAGGAGTATATATTTAACCCCTCACACCTGTCCAAGGGCCTAGGTACTTGTTTAAACCTGGCTTTTCTACTGAGATGTATGGAATTGTGCAGATATCCTGGAAGTTCCCTAAATCTATCATGCAGCAGGGTTCAGTAGATAAGATAACACTTTGACCGCAAGGGCCCATTTTGATAAGCAAGCGGTTCAAATCAAGATCAATACTATTCCCCCAATGTGCCTGTTGTCATGGGAGAAATAGAGAGGAAATGCTTCCAAGTACTTCTTGTGCAAGAAGAGTTGAGACAAGCAATAATGAAAATAAAAGACAACTGAGGCGCAGAAAACAACATATTGCTAAGAAGATAGTCTAAAGACATTTCTTGGGCTTCTAGCAAGAATATAAAAAGAGAACATTTGGAAAGCTGACGGATAACCTCATGCAAAATCTGGAATGCCAACTTTTGCAAAGCTGCACTGGAGCAGCACATATGGTAACATGAAAGAAGATTTAAACTTAGTTGGGACAAAAATACTTTGGCTTTTCACTAACCTACATTTAGATTTCTTTTCTTCCTGAAGGATCTATTTTCTCCTTTTGTTAGACTTACGCATGAAACTAAATTCAAATTATAATTGATTTCTGAGGTTAAAAAAACTTCACAAACCATTTTTGATTCAAGAACTAGGCATTTACTACACATTAAGCAATCTGGTTTAATATTGCCTTTTCTAAAGTAACCCATATTAAAGAAAAAAATTCAGTGTTATTTGAACAGGCCCAGTTTAACGCAATGCTAGAAACTGAGAAGAATGCACCTAACATTCCCTACCTCCTCAAATACAACTTCAGTTATCTTCTCTTAATGCCAAGATACTCACCTTTCCAGGCCAAGGAGGGTACCGACCGAGTTTTCCCCTAGAGAAAACACGAGAGAGTCAGCGCTTGCCCTGGAGAAGCCAGTCCATCCTCCAACCCACTCAACACATTTGCCTGAATCTCTGCTGACATCCTCAAGTGCCAGAACAAACGCTGGCAAAAGGGAGCTGTTTACAGGACTCCCAAAGCTGGGCCTAAGACCCTCAAAAACGGAACGCAAAACTGCACACGGATGTGTACGAGGAAGGTGCATTCCTTCGCTGACAAGGAACCAAGGCCATGCAGTCACTCATCTAGAGTCTCCCGGTGACCGGGCAGGGAGAGTTTCCTCCTTAAATACAGACTTCCCCTTACTAAGCGAGTTCAATGCACCCAGGAGACCGGCTCGGCTTTCACAAAAGCTAATGGAAGCTTCCTCTGGGTCTAGACACCAGCTACGCAGCTCGAGGGAGGCGGTGACAGAGTCTTGGGTCGGGCGTTTGTCTGGGACACAAGCAGACCACGAGAGGCACCCAAGACACTGGTCACTGCCTAGCCGACAGTGGTAAAGAGGTGCCCCCTCCGTATCTTCGGGTCGCGCCAGCAGTTGGTTCGGTTTCCACTTCGCAGGCCGAGCTGCCCGCCCAGGTAGGTTCCATCGCAACGCAGGTTTTGACGCACCTGCCCGGCGAGATGGCCCTGCAGATTCCCCGACTCTCCTCCTTTCCCGGGAGCTCAAGAAGCCCCAGGTACCTGGCGTCCACTAGAGCCGCACGGCGCCAGGGGCTCCCCTCTTGGCGGCCACCAGCATTCGCGCACCGACCCGGCCGGTACCGGGGCAGCCTCCGGCTCAGCCGGACCAGCAGCGGCCACCCGGCCTCAGTCCCCCGAGGCCGAACTGCCCCTTCCGCCCGGCGTCGCGCGCCTCGCCGGCACTTCATCTTCCCCTCGACCCTCGACTTAGAGCGCACAGAAAGGCGACTCCGGGGCTGACCGCGAACGCCGCGCCCAGGGAGGCAGCCGCCCGGAGCATCTCGTTGGCCCCGGCTGCCAGGACTCACCACACCAAGTCGCCGAGCCGCAGACTCACAGCCGCCATCTTACCACCCAACCACCGCTGACGCACGGGCCGCCGGGAACATCAGGTTGCCCCGGCGCCGCCCATTGGAGTGGGGCCGGTCACGTGACACGGGAGGCGG
>NW_006159498.1:68729-95540 GCF_000334495.1 Tupaia belangeri chinensis | reverse complement strand
CGCCGCCCTGACGAGGCCCCCGCGGGCTCGGAGCCCCGGCCAGGGGCCGCAGCAGGGGTCAGCCGCCCGCCCGGAGCCATGCCTCGGGAGCCCACCGCTAGCCGCGCCGCAGCCCGGGGTCCTGGGCCGGCATGAAGACCGCCGCCGGGGGACTGCGGCCCGCGTCGGCGCTGGGGACAAAGGTGCGTGTCGTGGTCGGGACCGGGCTCTCACGTGAGCCTGGCTGTAGTTTGACACTTTTCAAGAAGTTGTGACAACAGGAAGACAGATGCTAAGAGTAGTTTGGACACCTTAAAACTGAAACACTGATGGGAACTGGCATCCTGCTACCGAGCACAGCGCCTGGCCAGACTTCAGTAGACCAGGTAGAAAAGCCTAAAATCTCACCGAGTAGACCCCAATTCCGGTTATAGCCTGTTTTTTTTTTTTCTTGTAGAGACCTGTCTCCGGTATGTGAATTAGTTGTGAGTGCTGTCATTTACTCTGTGTGTGTGTGTGTGTGTGTGTGTGTGTGTTTGTGTTTAAAGACAAACTGATCCTTAAAAGTATATTTAACATTGTGGGAAGTAATTTAATAAACTTTTAACACATGTTCATCATTTTTAAATTCTGAATATTTTAGGAATTGAAAGACATTTTAATTACTGGATAAGGAATGTAACTCTTAAGTCAGCATCATGCTATTGTCTAATATTATCTTGTTAGTTGTAGCCAATGCAATAAGACATGAAATAAAAATGAGAAGCATAATTTTAAAGAAAAGAGAAAACAAAATTCTCATGTTTGAGGATAAGGCTGTCTAGTTTGAAAAAAACACCTTATAATAGTTCAGTAAGGGGACTAATTACAAAACTAGCATACACAAGTTCTTTTTTTTTCATCTGTTTCATCAGTAACCAGACTGAAAATACAATGTTTAAAATAGTGTAATTCCAATTTTTAAAGGTATGATTTCTGGGTATAGCCTTCAAAACAAAGTTAGTTTCTCGGTTACCATCAGTTAGATTTTTATTTCGGCATGTGCATGCTGGAAAGACAAAGACAGTGAGAAATCACCCCCCAGGAGGGATTGCCACTCCGTATTCCTTTCTCTGCCACAGCCCTTTCTCTTCTTGGGATCTTGGGAATACAGACATATATACCCGGCATGAGTTTAAGCCACTAGGTCTGGGACTCCAACTGCAGGTGACTACATGGGAGTCCAGTGATGTAGCCATTACACCATCTACTGGTCCCCATCAGCTGATTTTTTTTTTTTTTGAGAGGTTTTTGCTATAGGGCGTGTACACTCACCAGAAAGAGGCACGCACACACGCCCGGGTGTGAGTTTAAGCCACTGGGTCCAGGACTCGAACTGTGGTTGACTGCATGGGAGTCCAGCGACATAGCCATTACGCTAACTGCTGGTCCCCGATTTCTCACTTTCTTTCTCCTGGTAAGTGCATGTACCCTACAGCAAAATATCTCTCCAAGAAGATAAAAGAATAATATTTAGCTTATTAAAATTGAATATTTAAAAGTAGTATTTTTTTCCAAAGACTTCACTTTTGTAAGTATAATTACTTTAAATTGAAATTGTAAGTCTAATATGTTATGCTTTAATGTATCTGGTTCTCTTTGATGTTTTATGGTTTGGTGTCATGATGACTTTAAAACCTAACCCTAAAGCTAACTTCTAAGTGGTAATATATTGTAGATTTGATTTAGTTTATACTCTAGTATATTTCTGTACCTTCTCAGCTTGCAGAGTCATAGATATAACTAAGAAGAATGATTTTTACCATTTAGGTAGATTGTAGTTGCAGTCTCTAAAACTTGGACTGAGATAAGGTTGCATTTTTAAATTACTTCTAGATAGGGATACTAGGACCTGATTACCATTTCTAGAATGACCTTCCTACTGGTAATTTGCTCATTGCTGCTTTAGATTAAGACTATGCCTGCTTATCTGTGGAGAAACCTTCAGGCCTTTAGCTTTCAGCTGGACCTTATTTTTACACCTGAGTTCATCACAAATGTCCTGAGGGACATGGAGGTTTCTTTTAGGGGAATCTATTTTGACATTTTAGTACATGTTGGTAGGTGACCTTTTGTACTGCCAAAATGTTTTACTGCTAATCACTGCTGCCTGATTAGAATTGTTTTAACTCCTCATTTTTGGATGTTTTATTCTCTTATCCAGACTTTTAGATCACAATTTTATGGTTGTAATGGAAAAAAATGAGTTGGATATGTATATGAATATATCTGCTTATATGTGGATATTTATGATATATACACATATTTCTTAACCTGTGTTTGTGATTTGTTTATAATCAAAATACAGTGAGGGTTTTTGTGGAGAACTTGCCAGAATGATTCTAAAATTTATGTGAAATAATAGACATACTGGAATAGCCACATGTTGTCTTTAAAGGACTTTTTAATTCAAGATATTAAAATATACCTTAAAACTATGGTACTGGTTAAAGAATCTGAATATTAGATTAATATAACAGATATATTCCAGAACTAGTCCTTAGATATTTAAGAAGTTGCTAAATGATATTTGCCAGATCAGCATTGAAAAGGAAGATTATTTAGCAGTTGATGCTGGGGGGTAAAAAGCAAATTAGAGCCTCTTCTCACATTTATAGGGTCATCTCACATCCTGAAGTAGTAAATTAAACTTTGGCTAAAGAGTTAAAGGTAAGAAGTATATCCGAAAGAGATAGGATGAGGGCCAGCAGGTATCGTGGTTGTTGAGGTAACTGGATCCCACATGGCCAACTTCACAGTTGGAGCTGCAGACGCAGTGGCTTGAAAAACATGCCAAGTGTGTGTGCGCACATGCCCAGAATCCCAAGAGGAAAAGGGATTATGGTGTGACCATGAATCATGGGGGATACTTTCTAACTTTGTCTATATTTGCGATGAGCACACATGCCCTGTGGCAAAAAAGAAGAAAAAAGTCTCGATAGGTAAATTCTCATGTAAGTTCTTGTCATAGAGGGCATTCTAATAACAGGAGTCGTGAGAGAAAAAAGCTTAATTCTGTCTGACCATGTAAAAAAAAGTAACATTTTTCTTCCATTATTCCCTCACTCTAAGCAAAATTAAGCAGGAAAGCAGGAAAAAAGCACTTAAAGGAGAGATGACAGGCCTAGAATGCTAATACGAGAAGTAGGGGCACTACCATACGGGAAGGCTCCGGGGTTTGCTTCCTAGGTCTGCCTGGACACACCCAGTGTGCCCACCATCCTGGCTGGCTGCAGGGCTTGGGCGAGAATTGCAGCATGAGGACCCAGTTGAGGAGACTGTTTCATTGTCTCTCTTTCTCCCTCTTTCTCAGAAAGGAAATTAATAAACTGGGTGGGGGGAACTTTTAAGGACTGGCCCATGGCTTGGTGGTTTCCACGAGCTGGATCCCACATGACTGATTATATGATCAAGTCCCAGACCTGGTAGCTTAAGAAACACACCAGGGTGTTCCCCAAATCCCAAGGGATTAGAAAGATGGAGAAGGGATTACTGTGGTCAGTCTCTGTTGTGAGTGCTTTCTTGCCCTTTTTCTCTGTTTCTGGTGAGTACATGTGCCCTTTAGTGAACCTGAACTTTTAAGAATGTTTAAAAAGGAGACACGAGGGAACCAGCAGTTAGCGTAATGGCTATGTCGCTGGACTCCCACGTAGTCAACCGTGGTTCGCGTCCTGGACCCGGTGGCTTAAAACTCATGCCGGACGCGTGTGCATGCGTGCCCAAGATCCCGAGAGGAGAATGGAGGAGAAGGGATTGCGGCGTGACCATCCCCCCTGGTGGGTGATTTCTCGCTTTCTGTCTCTAATGTCTCTCTCTGTCTGTCTGGCGAGCGCACGCGCCCTACAGTGAAAATCTCTCCAAAAAAAAAAAAAAAAGGAGACACGACAGGCATTATATATCTCTGTATCTCTCTGTACTGTGTAACCTATACTACCAAGAGCCCTTAAAAACCTGTAAGAAAGTCCCAGTTTATTCAGCCATTCCTTGATTGCTGGAAATTCATGTAGCTTTCATCACTTTTGTTTTTTGCTTTCTTTTTTAATTGATAGAGGGTGTATGCAATGACCAGAGGTGTATGGTGGGGGGCAGAGAGAAATAAAGAAAGCACTCCCTCCACCCCCTTGAAATGTGATCATACCACAAGCCCTTTTCCTCCATTTCTCCTTCCTGTTAAGATTTTGGGTACACGTGCACACATGCCCAGTATGGTTTTTTTTTTTTTTTTTTGAGAGATTTTCACTATAGGGCGCGTGTGCTCGCCAGCCAGCCAGAGAGAGACATAGAGACAGAAAGCGAGAAATCAGCCCCCAAGAGGGGATGGTCACACCGCAATCCCTTCTCCTCCATTCTCCTCTCGGGATCTTGGGCACGCATGCACCCGCGCCCAGCGTGAGTTTTAAGTCACCGGGTCCGGGACACGAACCGCGGTCGACTACGTGGGAGTCCAGCGACATAGCCATTACGCTAATTGCTGGTTCCCACGCCCAGTATGTTTTCAAGCCACCAGTCAGCCATGAGAAATCCAGTTCCTGATATATAGCACTTGACAACTGCTCTTTGGAGCTGGCTCTCTATTATTTTTCTGCTACAAACAAGGCTGCAATCAATATTCTTAATATAGGGTTATAGTAGAACGTTTACATCAGAATGTGAGTTTGAAAAGCAGGACCCAGGGGCCAGCAGGTGGGATGGTGGTTATGGACCTGGACTCCCACATGGCTGAAGTTGAATCTGTAGTTCAGATTCTGGACCTGGTGGCTTGCTTTCTCACTTTCCCTTTCTCTTTTTTTCTGGTCAAATTAAAAAATAATAATACATAATTATTTAAAAATACAAAAGCAGGTCTCAAATAAATAAACTTTTAAAAAAAAATATTAGGAAGGGACCAGTAGGTAATGTAGAGGTTAAAGTGCTGGGTCTCAGATGGGTGGGTTGCTGTCTGGCTTGAATTCTGGACTCAGAGCCTTGAAAACCCAGAGGCTTGGAAATCATGCTAGGCACATGTGCATATGGGCTCAAAATCCTGAGAGGAGAATAGAAGAGAAGGGATTGTGGTATGGCTACCTCCCCATCCCCGCTGGGATTATTTCTTGTTTTCTCTCCCTTGCTCTCTCTTCCCCAGAGAGCATGTGCACTCTATGGCAAAAGCCTTAAAATTTTTAAAATACACAGAATTATATATACATTAGGTATATAATTGTGTTTATCTTTAAATATAACTATTGTGTAAACCTTGGAATTCAGGGATTGGAAATCTAGTTTGATCATTCTCAAGCAATTTTGGATGTCTTTGGCATGTGATAAAATGTTACTTTTCTGAGGCTGGTGTGCATAAATGTTTAAGGAAAGGAGACTGGTCACACCTCTACTGAAACGTTAGTTCTTTACTATTTCAGGGTACTTAGTACCTTCTGTGAAGTGATGAAAGATTTGTCATTGTTAAGATAGTCCCCAAATGAAAGGGAAAACTGTTGGTGATGAAAATAGAGGTCTTAAAGTATGAAATCATTCCCAACCAGGAAAAAAACATGTCCCATGAATTAAATGGAAGATAAGGTTCTTTAGTAGTCTTACCACTATAGATTCTTAGGGCACTGTCAGCGTGAGTTCTCTTAGGATCTAGGATCTAGTGTAGATGTATAGAAAAAAGACTGGAAGGGAGTATGCTAAATGGTAGTTATCTCTGAATGATGGAATCTGGGGTGATTTTTCATATGTTCATGAAAAAAATTTTTAAATATTATTTAAGCAGAAAAAAAAACCACAAATGGCTTTTAAAATACATTTAACAGTAATTCTCCTAGACAGTGAAATTCTCTTACAGTTAAGTCTGTAATCAAACAGGTAAATCATTATTTTTACCATCTTGGTTTGACCTGGCCCTTCTTTTCAATGTTAACAGAAGCCATGCAGTGACACCTGCTAAGACTTGTTGGTAGCCATGTCGGAGCCCCACAGGGTCCAGTTCACCTCTCTCCCAGGTTCTCTGAATCCTGCATTTTTGAAGAAGTCTCGGAAAGAGGAGATTGGGGGAGCAGAACAGCATCACGACTGTGAGCCGGCTGCAGCAGCTGTTCGGATTACACTCACCCTCTTTGAACCAGATCACAAACGCTGCCCAGAGTTCTTCTACCCTGAGCTGGTGAAAAATATCCGTGGGAAGGTGAAAGGCTTTCAGTCCGGAGACAAGGTACACTCCGTTGTCACTGCAGTCACTCTGCAAACCTAATGTGCAGTGTCAGCACATGCATATGAGTCTTCTGTGTGGGGAGGCAAGACTAGAGAGGTCTGGGCTCCTCCAGGAACATCTCATTCACCCAAGGGAAGCACAAGGGAGAGGGGACATGAAGGGAGAGAATTCTTTCTTGAACCACAATCGTGATTTATACAAGATAAAAATATTTGGCAAGGCTGATCTGAATCATTGTTAACTAGCATAAATAAAGGAAACTATGGGGCCAGCAGGTGGTGTGGTGGTTAAAGGCTCTGGACTCCTACATGGCTGACTGTGGCTCAAGTCCCAAACCTGGTGGTTTGCTTTCTCACTCCCACCCTTCTCTCTTTTCTTTCTTTTTCTCCCTCTCTGGTCAAATTGAAATAAATAAATAAATAATAAGTAAAGTTCAGTAAAATAATAATAAAATAATTCTTTAAATAAATAAATAAATAATAGAAACTATAGTTTTTTTCATGCCACATTACATATACTATGTGTAAGGCCAGTCTTTGGCTATCCCGGTGCTGGGATAACATGCTAGGCATTTTTCCTTTCTAAGGAACCTTGCTCTCTGCCTAGTACTAGTAAGAGCAAATAGGAAATGACACAGACTACTCATCTTTTCTAAACACAGCAATATTCTGGGAAGTTTCTTGACCTGGATAGGCAGAAATCTGGTTCTGCCTTTCTTTTTCTTAAAATTTTTTTTTTTTCCAGATTATGTTATAGCTTTTCTGCCACTTGAAAATGAGTTTACTTTCTTGAATATGTTTTAAATCATCTATTTATCTCCCTGGCATATTTATTTTACTTTTTTATGATAGAACATTCAAATATGTACATAGCAGAGAACATAGTACAGAGAGGAAAGGTAAGAAAGCACCCTTCAGGGGGAATGGCCATATCACAGTCCCTTTTCTGCTTGGGATTTGGGGCACATATGCATATGTGCCAGGCGTATTTTTCAAACCGCCATGTCTGGTACTTGAACCACTCGGTCAGACATGTTGCGATCCAGCCACCTTAACCACCATGCCATTGACTAGCCCCCAAATTTTACAGACTTTTTAGTCGAATTATGTAGCTAGGAAAAGTGGACATATAATAAATGCATAACTTGGTGGATTTTCATGAACTTAACGCACCTATGTAACCCACACCTGGATCATAAAATATGACATTTACCAGGATACCTTCTTTCCTCCCAGGACACCACCCCAACCCTCACAGACAACCACTATCCTGGTTCCTAAAATCTTAGATCAGTTTTGCACGTTTTTGTATTTTATATAGCCAGAATCATACAATATGAGTACGCACGAAGTGAAGAGCATTTTTAAGCACCTGCTGTATACCCTGGGCCTGTGCTAACTTCCAAGGAAGAGCCTGTAGGGTCTGTAGAATGCCTCTTGGAGGCATATGGTTGTTAGCAGAGTGTGTCGGTGCTGAGTACTCAGTTGTCTAATTTAGGGTTATGTTCTTTGGGGAGTATGGTTAGGAGAATTACCCACTTTGTTTTGTTTAGATCTAAAGGTCTCAGTTTCTTTGATTGAGATATGATTGACTGAATGGAAACCAGTGAATCTGTATCGAGGATTAACTTGTTATTTATATTGAGGGCCAGTGGGCAGGATGAGAAGAAAAAATTTCAAATCTAACCATAATCTCTTTTACAAAGTAAAAGGGATTTCCTCTTCCTTGAGAGGAAGATAGTGTGTCAGGAATTGGCTAATGTGTATTTATGAACTCAAACCAATTGGTAGGAAAACTGAAATTAGAACTCGTGTGCTCTGATTTAACCTTTAAAAATAATTTTTTTAAAGAATTATTTATTTAAATGTGTTATTCAATTTGACCAGAGAGAGACAGACAGGGAGAATGAGAAAGCCAGCCTCCAGGTCTGGGACTCAAACCACAGACAGCCTTGTGGGAGTCCAGCGCCTCAAATGCCATGTCATCTACTGGCTCTGATTTAACTTTTTTATTGTGACTTCAAATGCCCTTCTCACAGGACCAGCAGTTGGTGTAATGGCTATGTTGCTGGACTCCCAGGTAGTTGATCGCGGTTCGAGTCCTAGACCCGAGAATGGAGGCAAAGGGATTGCGGTGTGGCTATCCCCCCTGGGGGGGGATTTCTCGCGTCCTGTCTGTCTCATTCTGTCTTTCTGGTGAGCACACATGCCCTATAGCAAAAACCTCTCCAAAAAAAGAATAAAAATACAACAATTAACTTCAGAATGGGGAAGAACTCTGGAAGACTGCATGGGAGTATTTAGTGAATATTGAGATTGAGAGGACATGAGGAGAAGTGACTGACCCTTAAAGGTAGGTGTCTGGAGACAGCAACAGCCGTGCCCCCTGGTCTGACTTCGGCATCACTGACAAGAGTGCGAATTCCAACCCCTTTTCTAGATGGCAAGGCAGAGCAGTGTGAGGCCTGTGCTGTGTCCAGCAAGTTCTTAACCTTTTGAGCCAGACCTTATTTTATAAGTCTTGCCAAGCCTGTGGACCTGTTAGGATGTTTTCAAATGCGTAAATAAGGAAATACATACAAAGAAAATCAGCTGTTGAATATATTGAGCACAGTTCTGTAGAGGTTGAATGTCCCCAACTGAAGGGCATTTGCTGTTTTTGTAGTTCTGTCGTCCCTAGTGGTGTGGTGGGTGACTGTAGACATTTCTTTCTTTTTTTTTTTTTTTTTTACTTATTTACATGATTAGAAATTTTACCTTTTTAAACAAATGCTGATTAGTTGGTAGTATGTATTCTACCTTGTCTTTTCTAAACAACCGTTGGTTTTTTTAAAGCAGTTTATAGGAGTTGAGCAGTTAGTTGAAGGGTCTATGAATAGGACTACAGGAATTCTTTTGTGACTTAATTTTTGTGGAATGGTTACTTCGCAGAAGAAAGATCTCTCGGATCCTTTCAATGATGAGGAGAAGGAAAGGCATAAAGTGGAGGCCCTTGCTCGGAAATTTGAAGAAAAATATGTAAGATTTCTCTCTTGGGGAACCGAACAACCTCATTGGGTGGGAGAGGTTTCTAGACACTTCCATATTCCATTTGTGAATTACCGTGGAATCAATGCTGATCTGGAAATCCGTTTAAAGTGTGGAGAGAAACAGAATGTAGTTAATAGGCAAACGCATTACTAGGTGCAGAAAATGTCCATAGCAGGTGCTGCTGTGTGGAGCTAAATGGGTGAATGAACAAGAAGAACCTATTCCCTGGCTTTAGAGGAGATGCTTCGTACGAAGCATAAGAAGCCTCTTAGTCCATTCTTCTATCCTAGGCCATTTGTATGGATACAAAGCCACCCTATTTTAAAATGTCTTTAGGGAAGGAGGATTTGGCATGAGAGAGAGTGTGTGAGTGTGTGTGTGTGTGTGTGTGTGTGTGTATGTGTATATATGTGTATGTGAGTGTTCCAGTGCTTTAGACTTCGTATCACTAGCTGGCAAAATTGAAGGTAATGGTAACTCTGTATTTATCAAGAAGCATGTGACCTGTTGCTTTTCAATTTTAGGGTGGTAAGAAACGTAGAAAAGACCGGATACAGGACTTGATTGATATGGGGTATGGTTATGATGAATCCGATTCTTTCATCGATAACTCTGAGGCGGTAAGTAGTTAATGCAAATGTGACATCAGAGCTACTTAGCTCTTACTGATAGTGACCAGGAAGCTGAGGGAAGAGGGCTGGGGAGGGGGCATGTCCTCTTCTTAGCATGTGGGGAAGAGCAGCACTGATGGTGAAAGAGGAGGTGACACACTTGATCTGGGCCTTGATTTCCTCCCCTGAAATGATGACTGGGCCTACCCTTAATGCTTTGGAGTTGGCACACTCACAAATGACCAGAAGGCCATCTTAGCATGCTGTCTGAAGTGTGATAAAGGAACATAGCCCATCTCGGGACCTGCAGGTGGCGTGGTGGTTAAGGGGGCTGGACTCCCACATAGCTGACCACGGTTCAAGTCCTGGACTTAGCGGCTTGCTTTCTCACTTTCCCTCTCACTCTGTCTCTCTCTGGTCAAATTAAGTAAATAAAGTTAAAAAATAAATTCTTTTTTATAAAAAAAGAAAGAAACATACCCATCTCTCTTGAGACCCACTCTGCCCCTTTGGACTGTAGGCCTGGAAACTGGAGTTGACAGTTTGTTTCTCCCTTCAGTATGATGAGCTTGTTCCTGCTTCTTTGACTACAAAGTATGGAGGATTTTACATTAACTCGGGAACTCTGCAGTTTAGACAAGCATCAGAATCTGAGGATGACTTCATTAAAGAAAAGAAGAAAAAATCTCCAAAGGTTAGAACGTGCTTGCTTTTGGATTTTAGAAATGCTTTTTGATGTGATCCTGTAAGATTAGCAGGTGTCTCGCCTGAACATGCGATGGCTTAGGCTGGTGAGAAGGCAGAGTGGATGGTCTGCTTCTCCTACCTGTGCTGTGATGAGGTGACATGAATGAGGGGGGTTCTGCTCAGCTTTCAGTCATCATGTCTATGTCACATGACACTCCAGCAGGGGCTATTTCTTGAAACGGCCTCAGGGTGGGGATATAAACAGTGCTGGGTGTGGAGTGAGGAGTATGACTACTCCGCTGAACCTCTTCTGTGGACATGTAGAGGACTTCAGTTCCTGGGGCTCTTGCCCCACCGAAAGCAAGTCAGCCTTAAGATCAGTGTGTTTCAAAATCTGTCTGCCACTGCCAATGCGTTTGAAAGGAGAGGTAGGGCCCACATATAGCACATTTCACAAAGGAAGATTTCAGACTCAAGAATGACCTCTGTCATTGCAGCCAGCTGTTTCTAAGAGGCACCGTCAGTGGGAGCACTGTGGGGTCATGGTCCAGGCACTGACCTGAGAGCTTTCCTTGGTGAAGAGGTCAGACAGGTTCCAGGATGTGCCCCGGGCGGAGCAAGGCCAGTGCTGTGTAGTGCACTTGCTCCCTGAGTTAGGGAGCCGTGTAACTGTGCCTTGTCTTTAATTCTCAGAAGCGGAAGTTGAAGGAAGGTGGTGAGAAGATAAAGAAGAAGAAAAAAGATGACACTTATGACAAGGAGAAGAAATCGAAAAAGTCCAAGTTTTCCAAAGCCGGGTGAGAGGCAGCAGCTTCTTTGCTAGGATAAAGTCTGAACGGTTAGGGCAGGACACCCGGGAGCTGACTCACCCTCTGCCCTGCAGCTGCAGAAGAGGCGCAGGGCCTGGCCCACCGTGCCATTCTGGGCGTAGTCAGACGCTCCGGTTTCTGTGTTGGATAGCCAGGGCTTTCTCTGTTCCACTGTCAGCGTTGGCAGCTCTCCTGTCACTGTGTGATGCTGATGTTCCTTGTTCTCCTGGGCACTCCTCTCCCTGCCCCAGCTCTTCTGTCTCTGCCGTTTCCCTTGTCTTCTGTGCTCATGCCTCCTCCTCCTCACTTGGTCTCACCCCAGCTGCTCTTCAAGTTGCTGCTGTTCTCTGCTGTTCCTGCTTTCTCCCTTTAAATACTTTTCTTGCCCCTCCTTTTTTTGCAACCTTTTATTTCAGCCTGGCAGTGGTTTTAAAACCCCACCGGATACTTAGCGTTATGTGACACTGTTGCTAACCTGTATTACCTCTCAAGCTTTGGTCTCAGGAGAACGAGCTCTCTATGCCAAGAGGAGGGAGGAGTGATAACAGGGTGGACTGTGACTGAGGTTCTCCTGGAGACCATTGCCCCGGAGCAGGGGCGAAGGCTTCTGGAGGTTCCCTTTGGAGGTGCCCTGCAGGCTGAGTGACCAGTTTCCCTCTTGTTACAGCTTCACAGCACTCAATGCCAGTAAGGAGAAGAAGAAGAAAAAATACTCTGGGGCTATAGATGTTAAAGAGATGCTGAAGAAATTCCAGAAGGAGAAAGAGGCTCAGAAGAAGAGGGAGGAGGAACATAAGCCTGTTGCAATCACATTGGTGGAAGCACAGGGCCTGCGGGAGTTGGAGGGTGCCTCTGACCCCTTGCTCTCCTTCTTCGGCTCCACGTCTGACAATGACTTGTTCCAGGCGGCCACTGCCATGAACTCGCTGACTGACTTGGACTTGGAGCAGCTGCTCAGTGAGTCTCCAGAAGGAAGTCCTTTCCGCGATGTGGAGGATGGCAGTGACTCCCTCGGGGTGGGATTGGACCAGGAATTCAGGCAGCCCTCTTCCCTCCCCGAAGGCCTGCCAGTGCCCCTGGAGAAGCGTGTGAAGGAGCTGGCTCAGGTACGGTGACGTGGCATGCTGGGTTGGCTTGCAAGCAGCTCAGGCAGAGTGATGTTGGTTCTGTGCTGTGTGCTCCTTGATGCCCAGAGAAACCTAGTGAGTTGGTAGTGAGACTGTAAGCTTTCTCCGAGCTCTCTGCCCACCCTGAATGAGAATCAGTATAAGCTTTGCCCATCAGGCATAGTTTCTAGGTCTGTCTGGCTTCTCTCCTTCCAGAAATTGACTTTCTTCTAGGGAGGTTTTTCTCTCTCTCCTTTCTGTCAGTGTCTTCTCCATCCAGTAACTTTCTTTTGTATGACAGACTGAGTTCGACATGGGGGGAGGGCTGGGGCAGAACTCCATCTTAATATTCTCTTGAAATTCTCGAAAGTGTGCAAACATTTGAGTTACACACAGAATATGCATGTACTTCCCACTAGGTTCCAGGTGCTCCCTTGCGCTGTGTACCATCAGAGGTAGGTAGTGGTCACCAGAGTACCTTAGTGGTGATAGATAAAAAGCAGCTGAGCTGTAAGAGACCAGTCGTGTTCCATTAGCAGCGGCGGCAGCGGCGGTGGTGGTGGCACAGACTTTGGAATGGAGCAGCCAATTGCTGTTTTCTTCCAGCAACTGGGAATTGATCCCTAAGTGCTGAGAACCGTCAGTTCAGTGATACATCTCTGCCTGCGAACCAAGCATGGACTGCTAGTTACATGGCATTTACCTTTCCTAACAGTGGCATGTTATCTTAGCATCTGGACTAGTAAGGCAGCTGCTGTGGCCTTTACACTCTAGCTGTGAGTGTTAACCAGGACTTCCCCAGCATTTCGGAATTGCTGTTATATGTATTGTCCCTTGTGTTTTAGGGCAGGATAAAATATCAGCCACAGCTGCAGGTGCTTTTCTCACTTGCAAATAATATTTGCGCACAATGTATGAAGCAAATAAAATATCTTACTCAAATCTCCAGTTCCTCCTTGTGAGCGTGTATGCTGCATTGGACAGAGTGATCTGTTTGAATGTGATGATTTGAATGGATTGTGCCATGTCAGGGATTCAGAGCGTATCTTAATATAGGACTCTGATTTGGAATTTGACCTGGCATGTCTGGGCACAGTGCCCTGTATTTTTGCTGTCAATTCATGCTTAAAAAAACCAAAACATTACTCCTTGTTCATGTCAGTCCTCTGGCTTATAATTGAATTGTTTCTTTACTTCTGGAAGTCTTTTTAAATAAGTAAGGTCTGTGTGACAAGCAGCCAGTTCTTCTTTAGAGAAAAGTCGAAATAGAATTTTTGGCTGTGTCCCCATTCCCACCACAGGTTGTGCTCTAGTCTGATAAGTCGTGCTCATCACCTCACTTTCCTGGGCAAGACACGGACATGTGTCGTAGAAATGGCGTAACCTGAAACAGCGATGGGCTATGGAACAAGCCTCACTGGGTGGTAGGTGGTCCCTCCGCAGTGACTGCCAAGTGTCAGCTCTCGGGTAGGACACGGCCAGATTCGGGGTCCCATAGACAAAGTGGACCTGAGTCCTGATGGGAAGGTGGTGACCAGGAAAGGTTGTAATTCTGGCTTGAAAATACAGTGTTCAAGTGTGTAGTTGATCCTTTAGTTTCACTTGGCCTTACTCCTATAATGGCGTTAGGAATCTTGGAAAATGGGGTGAAAAGTGAGAATTTTCCATTATCACACTAATTTTTTTTTTTTTTTTAAGAGATTTTTGCTACAGAACGCATGTGCTCGTTGGAGAGACAGAAAGTGAGAAATCACCCCCTGGGGGATTGGCCACACCACAATCCCTTCTCCATTCTCTTGGGAATTTGGGCATGCATGCACATGTGCATAGCGTGAGTGTTTTGTGTTTTTTGGGTTTTTTTTGAGAGGTTTTTTGCTATAGGGCGCGTGTGCTCGCCAGACAGACAGAGAGACAGAAAGACAGAAAGCGAGAAATCACCCCCCAGGGGGGATGGCCATGCCACAGTCCCTTCTCCATTTTCCTCTCGGGATCTTGGGCACTCACGCACATACACCTGGCATGAGTTTTAAGCCACCGGGTCCGGGAAACGAACCGTGGTCGACTACGTGGAAGTCCAGCGACATAGCCATTATGCTAACTGCTGGTCCCCATAGCATGAGTTTTAAGTCACTGGGTCTGGATTTTGAACCACAGTCAACTACCTGGAGTCCAATGATACAACCATTATATCATCCGCTGGTCCCTAGCATACTGATCTTAAAAGCAATTTCAATTTGCATATCTCTTTCAGGCCTTTCTCTAAGTGGGTCATGCAGTTGGGTCAGCCAGTGGCATGGAGGTTAAGGTAACTGGATCCCACATGACTGAATGAATAGTTTGAGTCCTGGACCCAGTGACTTTGAGAAACATGTTAGTTGCACATGCATGTGTGCCCAGAATTCCTTAGAGGAGAAGAGATTACAGTGTGGCCTTCCCCCCGGGAGATGATTTCTCACTTTCTCTCTGGCAAACACACGTTTTCTATAGCAAAACTGGAAAAGAAGTGTTTTTTATACAGTTAAAATTAGATTTGAATAATTGTTTCTTGTCTTCCATAATAAATAAATAAAGCTCACTTTTTACTTATAAAGCTCACTTTTTAAAAATAGTTATTTAATTTTTTTTTTTAATTATTATTTTAAAATTTTCTCTTGGGCATGTGTGCTCACTAGAGAGAGAAAGAGAGAGGGAAAGTGAGAAAGCAAACCATTGGCTCTGGGACTTGAACTGCGGTCAGCAGTTCAACCACCATGCCACTTGCTGGACCATAAAATCCATTTTTAATGGTTGCATTAAAAAGAAGGCTTCTGCAACCAGTAGGTGGTGGTGTGGTTATGGCACTGGACTCTTAGATGGCCGACTATGATTTAAGTCCTGGACTTGGTGGCTTGAAACTCAGGTTGGGCACTTGTGCGTGCATGCCCAAAATTCCAAGAGGAGAAGGGATTGTGGTATAGCAACCTGACATGGGGAGTCATTTCTCACTTTTTTTCGCTCTCTCGTGTCTCCGGTGAGTGCACATACCATATGGCAAAAATCTCTCTCTCAAAAAAAGGCTTCTTTTAGAAAGTTACTTAATGCTACCCCTAAGGGTCTTAAAGGTACTCTGTTCCAACTTGAGCCCTGCATTGGAGTCCCCCAAGTACTAGAGTGCTCATACCCCTAGACCCTACTGAGAAACTGGTAGGAAAGAGTCTTCCCAGGGAGGGGGTGGATTTGTACACCAAAATGGCAAATTGTTCTAGCCACATCTGGATATTTACAGCTTTAATAAGGAGTTTTGTCCTGGATCTTGAATGGAGGTTGCATGTTTATAGTTTAAATTAAACTTGATGTGAGTAACTAACATTCATTTTAATTTTCTTTTAGAGTTATTTAATTTTAGTTATCATTGTTATTGTTATTACTTTTTCAATTTGCTACAGGGCATATATGTTCACCAGAAAGGGCGGGGGGATGGGGTGGGAGAGGGAAAGTGAGAAAGTAAGCCGTCAGGTCCAGAACTTGAACTGTGTTGACCAAATGGGAGTCTAGCACTTTAACCACCATGCCACTCGCTGACTCCTCTCATTTTAATTTTCATGCTCTTTATTTTTCTTTTTTACCCTTCTTTTATCTTTGTAATAAGATTGGTTAGTTTTTAAATCTTGGCTCCAGATGTATCGGTTTCCATTTCTGCCTAAAAACCCTCTCCAAACTTGTGTTTAACACAGTATTTCGTTTCTCCTGACTCTGGCAGTTCCTCTTTTGATCCTGCCTGGGCTCACTCTTGTCACTACATTCAGCTGGCAGGGGGTGTCAGTGGGGCCTCTCCGTCCTGGTCTTTCATCCTGGATTCAGGGCAGGGCAGTCTCTGGGCAGCACCTCAAGAGGGCAGAGGAGGAAGCTGCAGGCTCTTGAGCTCTAGCCTGAGAGGGGCTGGTGGCCTTTCTCTGTGCCATGCTCCATCAGAGTGAGCCACGGGCAGCTGATTCCGGGGCGGGGAACTGAGCACCTCTTTGAGTTCTTCCATGGGAGGAGCCTGTTTTGCAATACATAGTAGATTTTAATCCAATGCATATTAGTACACTAAGGAAAAATACTTTTTTTTTTTTTGGAGAGGATTTTATTTTATTTTATTTTTTTTGCTATAAGGCTGTGCGCTCGCCAGACAGAAAGAGACAGAAAGCAAGAAATCACCCCCAGGGGGAATGGCCACACCACAATCCCTTCTCCTCCATTCTCCTCTTGGGATCTTGGGCATGTACGCACATGCGCCCAGCATGAGTTTTAAGCCACCGGGTCCGGGATGCGAACTGTGGTCAACTACATGGGAATCCAGCGACATAGCCATTACGCTAACTGCTGGTCCCCAAAATACTTTTTGTGTGTGTGTGTGAAACAAAAATTAGATGTATTTTCTAACTAAATGTGATACCTAAAATTTTATTTTTTCTCAGATTTTTGCTGAGGGCATGTGCACTTGTGAGAGAGACAGAGACAGAAAGTGAGAAATCACTCCCTGAGAGGATGGCCTTCAATCCCTTCTCCATTCTCCTCTTGGGATCTTGGACATCCATGCACGAGCCTGGCATGAGTTTGAAGCCATCACGTCTGGGATTCGAACTACGGTTGGTCATATGGAAGTCCAGTGACATAACTTATGCCATCAGCTGGTCACAATACCTAAAACTTTAAGAAATGTCTTTGAGAAGGGCCAGCCTTGTGGCCTAGTGGTTAAGGGAACTGGATCCCACATGGCTAGCTATGGTTCGAATTCTGGCCCTGGTTTGAATTCTGGCCATGGCAGCTTGAAAGACATACCAAACATGTATGCTTGCTACCCAAAGCCCTGACAGGTTGGAGAAATGAAGGAGAAGGGATTGTGGCATGACCATGCTCTGTTGGGGGCGGGGGTGCTTTCTCCCCCCCACCCCCGTCCCGGCATGCACACTCGCCCTCTAGCAATTAAAAAATGTCATGAGAACTTGTGTATGTTGTGTATGTTAAAGAGGTACTCCAGTGGGGTGCCTTGGTGGGTGCCTATACCATGTTTACTGTTTTCTTCTCAGGTTGGTCTGCTTTTCATTTCTTACTTAATGTTGCATGTTCTAATGGGCCCCAGGGAATTCATTGATTTGATGGCCTTACCCCGTCTTCTCTTAATATGCACTGATACATCTTTCGTCTTGGCCATTGGTACGTGCAGGTGCTGACAAAATCAGGTCTGACATTCCTTCAGATTACTGTCCTGCTGTAGTTGGGCAGCGGCTCAGCCTGGTCCATACAGAAGACCCATGTCTATCTTCATCCTCTTCAGTTGAACATAAACTAGAACCAGTACTCAGAACAGAAAAGCAGCAGAGACCCCATGCCACCCATACTCTGTTCGACCCTTCTAGAGGGTTAGGACCCTGCATCACTAGAAATCCAGGGAGAGAAGGAGCCTGTGCAGCATAAGGTCAGGAAAGAACCAACTTGTATGATCCTTTTAAAAAAGAAAATCATGCCAGATTCCACTTTATTCATCAAAAACAGGTACAGTATAGGGAACCAGCAGTTAGCATAATGGCTATGTCCCACGTAGTCAACCGTGGTTCGCGTCCCGGACCCAGTGACTTAAAACTCACGCTGGGCATGTGTGCGTGCGTGCCCAAGATCCCGAGAGGAGAATGGAGGAGAAGGGATTGTGGCGTGACCATCCCTCTGGGGGTGGTGGTGGTGGGGTGGTGGTGATTTCTCGCTTTCTGTCTCTGTGTCTCTCTTTGTCTGTCTGGCGAGCGCACGCACCCTATAGTGAAAACCTCTTAAAAAGGGAACCAGCAGTTAGCATAACGGCTATGTCGCTGGACTACCACGTAGTCGACCGCGGTTCGTGTCCCGGACCCGGTGGCTTAAAACTCACGCCGGGCGCGTGTGCGCGCGTGCCCAAGATCCCGAGAGGAGAATAGAGGAGAAGGGATTGTGGCATGACCATCCCCCCTGGGGGGGTGATTTCTCGCTTTCTGTCTCTATGTCTCTCTCTGTCTGTCTGGCGAGCGCACGCGCCCTACAGTGAAAAATCTCTCCAAAAAAAAAAACCTCTTAAAAAAAAAACAAACAGGTACAGTATATAAAATTTTTGAGCTAGGTGCTAGAAGGTATAAGTGGCTTTTCTTATAATAAATAAAACAGCTCATTAAAAAACTGTTGGAATAAGTCAGCATGATCAGGATTTTTTATTTAATTTAATTTCCTAGTTAATTTACACTTGATTAATTTATACAACTCCTGGGGCAAGAGTCTCTTTAGGGGTGAGTGACCTTGCTTATTTCAGGAAGGCTATCAGATATATATCCAATTGCTCTTTTAATTAGATATACTTAAAAATGCAGCACTTGACTAATTATCATCAGTATAAAACAGAGCTTCAGAGATACTGTCTCTGCAATTCAGAAGGCTTCAGAGAAGAAATCTTTTAAAGGATATAAGAAGAAAGCTTCTGAAATATTAGAGAAATGGCTGATATCTAAAAGCAGAAACTGATTGGAATTCTAAGTTGTTGATGGGTCTGACAAAGAGTAGAACATCTGAAATATATGAATACATGTTAAAGTAATTTTGACAAAGAGTAGGGCATCTGAAATATATGAATACATGTTAAAGTAATTAGATTGAATTAATGTGAGGGGATTTCTGGATCTTAAGATTTGCAGTATTAGTTTAAATAAAAGAATGACTGCTTTATTTTCTCAAACTAATACTATAATTTCAGTACCTTAAAAGTGCAAAAGTAGAATTCTGAAGGCTTCTAGAGGTTCAAGAAGTTGGCACATGGACGATGTGCCCTTTCTCTTCCATTGACCCTCTGTCAATTTCTCCCCTTTCACTTCAGGCCACTGGGCTGCCTTCTAGCCAAGGCATCCTCAGAGGCTTGAATTTTGTTGGTCTTCTCCAGGTTGTTTTTCGTTGTTTGATACTAAGCATATTGTTCCTCTGATTTATCTTCTTATAGTAGAGTCTGTTCATTTATTCATTCACTCAACCCACATTTATGAAGTGATAGCTGGGGGGGAATATATTGATGAGTCAGATTCAGTTTTTGCTCTCTATGAGCATGTTATGTAAATGGACTGGTAGAGCAGAATGAAATAAACTGATGTTTGGGTGTTCAAATGGATGGTCAGGTAGACAGCCAGACATGAGGAAAAGGGAAGCTCTGGGGGTTATGTAGGAATCAGACAGGAGGCAACAGGCTTAGCCAGCCACGGGGAAGATGGCCTTATAGTCAGGCAGGGCTCAGAGCTGAGCACAGGTGAGCTGGTGCATGGCAGCATTCCCCATGTGGGAGCTGGAGTGAGTGGCTTGGGACACTTCTGGAGAGTCCTCTAAGTGACATGTGAGGGAGTTTGAGTTGACTCTAGGCTTGAAAGAGCTGCTGACGAGTCCTAAAGAAGGGAATGGAAGGGCCAAAAAAGGCCAAAGGGCGGTTATTAGAAGTGGGGCATATAAGAGCACGGGCAGGCGCTGCTGGGTCTGGTTCGGGATGAGTTGAGTTTGCATACCAGAAGGTCGTGCATTCACAGAAGTCACTGGAGTCCTGGTCTAGAGCTGAGAAGAGAGGGTTGAGAGCTTAGAGGTTTAGATTTGAAGGTCCAGCACGTGTATGTATGTGATTTTGGAGGTGGGAGAGGGAAGGAGGTTATTGAGAGGAAGGTACTGTAGACGGAACCTCAGGGATCCTGCCGCAGTAAGGCAGCTAACTGGGGAGCTAGGTGTGGCATCAACAGTTGGAAGGGACCCCAGAGGTTGCAGTGAAAGGCAAGTATCAAGGGGGGCTAGTGGTGTCTGCAGTTTCAGAAGTTGATCAGGGTCTGGGACCAGCAGTTAGCGTAATGGCTATCTTGCTGGACTCCCCTGTAGTCGACCACAGTTCACGTCCCAGACCCGGTGGCTTAAAACTCACGCCGGGCATGTGTGCGTGCGTGCCCAAGATCCCAAGAGGAGAATGGAGGAGAAGGGATTGTGGTGTGGCCATCCCCCCTGGGGGGGTGATTTCTTGCTTTCTATCTCTCTGCCTCTCTCTGTCTTTCTGGTGAGTGCATGTGCCCTATAGCAGAAACCTCTCCAAAAAAAAAAAAGTAGAAAAAAGAAGTTGATCAGGGCCTGTCCCTTTGTTCTAGGCTGTCAGCTTGTCACTCTTTTTAAAAATATTTATTTAATTTTATTTATTGTTGTTATTTGATGACAGAAGGAGAGAGAGAAAGTGAGAGAGCAAGCCACCAGGTCTGAGACTTGAATCGTGGTCAGCCATGTGGGAGTCCAGCACCTTAACCACTATGCCACCTGCCAGCCCTGCTTGTTACTCTTGTTTGCCATCATTACTATATATCGAGTCAGGTTTCAGAAATGGTGCTTCACCTGAAGTCTTCAGACCAGCACCAAGGGCTTACATCCATGGTTTTCAACCCCCTCTGCACGTGAGTCACCAGGGTTATTTTGAAAGAGTACTGATGCTTGAGCCACTTTCAAGAGTACACGTGCCTAAGCTTTGTCCCCAGAGGTTGCAGTTTGACTGGCCTCGGGTGGCGAAGGCTGTGCAGGTCATCGTGATACGCAGCCAAGTGTTAGCTACAGGCTCAGACTTGGCAGGGAGGTCTGGCATCTGCTCTCGGCATCCTGGCTGTCTGCTAGGGTTGCTTCAGGAGTTCCTGAGGGTGTTAACTTCGTTTTCAGTGAAAGCAGAAGACTGGACAGTAAGCTGTTCTAAAGCTACGTAGCATAATTATTTTTGGTGGATAGAGATTATTAAGTCTTGTAGATTTGTTGAAGTTCTTAACTGGTTTTGGACTATAGGTGTGTGGAAATTCCAATTTGCAGGGGAGTTGATGATCGGAACACAGGAGCTGGGTAGTTGGTTGAACTGACCTCTGACCAAATGCATCATGATCATTTTGACTCTGATTTCTTTTTTTTTATTTTTATGAATTTTAATGATTCATTCATTCATTTTAATTTGACCGGAGAGAGGCACACACACACGGGGGTGGGGGAGGAGGGAGAGAGAGAGAAAGAGAGAGAAAGTGAGAAAGCAAGCCACCAGGTCCAGGACTTGAACCATGGTCAGCCATGTGGAAGTATCCAGTGCCTTAACCACCATGCTACCTATTGGCCCCAGACTCTCTGTGATTTCTTTAGGTGACTGTTGTTTTAAGCCCTTGGAAGGACAGATGGTGTAGCTGCATTTGAAAGGAATATTGATCATAGGTGAACTTAATCTGGAATTAGGAAAGAGTCAGGAAAGTGATGGCAAGCATTTTATTGACAGATGCTCTTTATGGCATGATGACTTATGCCTGGGGGGAGTGTGAGGGACGTGTGGGGAAAGTGCACTAACAGTGTTTACCGTCCTCTGTGAACCAGGCTGCCAGAGCTGCCGAGGGAGAGAGCAGGCAGAAGTTCTTCACGCAGGACGTTAATGGCATCCTGTTAGAGTGAGTATGCTGTTTCTGCGATGTCTCTGCCTGCGCTGAGCAACCAGGGGAGAATGGGAGTACAAGTGACTGCATAGCAGTGACCACCAGTGAAGGAGAATTGGACTACATGGTTTAATGTTGTTCTAAAAAATGATAATAACAGATACTGATAATATGTGTCTCCAGAAGCAATAGGCCTTACCAAGTTCAGCCAGCAGACGTCGTTAGGGCGCCGTATGCGGTGGTCACGGCCTATCAGATGAGGAGAGAGGATGCTGCTTGCCTGTGTCTGAGACCCCAGAAGGATGGGTGTGGTACCTTTGGCCTGCTTGGCCTGCTCTGCACTGGGCGCTCCTCAGCATCCTAGTCATTGTCCCCTTGATCTCACTGCTCCCAGTGCCATGTACCTCATTTTGGACATTTCTCCTGCACCCCTGAGTCCCTGAGGCACTGCATTGCACTGTGTGAATTAGATTAAAAAGCCAGAAACCAGACATGATAATCCAAGCCTTGGGGCTGGTCCTGAACTCAAAGTGTTTCTCCTGGCTGTGCTGTGCAGCAGAGGAAGCTTGTTGCTCAACAGCTGAGAATTTTCCACATGTAAGAGCAGTTGTCAAGACTTGGGAATGTTCTAGCAAATGGCCTTGCCTGGCCAGGATCTGGTTTGAAAACTTGGGTCAGGAAGCATGGGCTACAGAGAGCTCCTGAGGGTCAGTCTGGACAAGAGGTTTGTGTCAGCAAGGAACTTGCTCAAGTGCCCTAATGTAAAGCGCCCGGAGCATGGCAGAGGAGTATTTTCCTGCTTAACCAGACAGGTACAATGGGGTAAGGACTTCTTTGACCTCGTAATTATGGCTAGGATCGCAAACTAGAAAAAACCAGCATTGCAACCCAAGTAGCTCACTACTAAACGCTTTATAAGTTATATTTTCTCTGTTTATGAAATTCAGTATCTCAGAGTTTGCTCTTAAGGGCACTGTTTCCATGACTACCTTTGACTGAGAGCTGTGACCACTTTATGTAGCCAAGTTCTTAGGTTTGGGAGTTGTTCTTGTTTGCTGAAGATCTGTTGCTTGACCACATGGTTACATCATGTGGCCAGGAGGATTTGGTTGTCCCTGCCTGTGGCCCCTAGCCTTCCTGTCTATGAACGGTGACTAGGGAAGAGAGAAGCTACAGCGAGCCATAGGCTGCGGCCAACGACTCTGTTCTGTTCTTCAGCATAGAGGTGCAAACTCGGGAGCTGAGCAGCCAGACCCGTTCTGGGGTCTACGCCTATCTGGCTTCATTCCTGCCTTGCAGCAAGGACGCTCTGGTCAAACGGGCTCGAAAACTGCACCTCTATGATCAGGTCGGTGGCTTTGGGGTAGAGCCCTTGGCTTTGGGGTCCAGCCGGAGCGTGGCTAAGTCTCCCTAGAGGCTGTGTCTGCTGCCGTGCTTCTTTCCATTTCTTCGTCGTGTACCCTCCACGTTCGAGTGATGCATAAACCAGTGTGTGCTGTGTCCTGCTCTGCAGGGTGGGCGTCTGAAGGAACCTCTCCAGAAGCTCAAGGAAGCCATTGGCAGGGCAATGCCAGAGCAGATGGCGAAGTACCAGGACGAGTGCCAGGCGCACACTCAGGCGAAGGTCGCCAAGTAAGGGCGTCCCCGCTCACTCATGTGGTATTGCCTGCCTGTCTTGTTTCTTTTCTTTACATGCCTTGGTACTTGTTTACATTCCCAAGTGAGACTCTCAGCTCCTCTCAGTATTTTCACCATCTCATCTCAGAAGTCTCGGTCATGTGGTGGGGAGCCAGGAGGCCTTCGGGTCCTATTAATTGTTTTTACCCTGTAGGATGCTGGAGGAGGAGAAGGACAAAGAACAGAGAGAACGAATTTGTTCTGATGAGGAGGAAGATGAAGAAAAGGGGGGTCGGAGGATCATGGGACCCCGAAAGAAATTCCAGTGGAACGATGAGATCAGGTGTGCTCAAACTGGGACCTTGCCTCAGTGGAGGGTTTGTGGGCTGGTGTCTGAGCATGTCCTCATGTTGCTTGTGAAGGTTAGGATCATTGACTTTGATCAGGGCTGCTGGAAACTCATGGCTGGAACCTTGCAGAAGCATTTGGGGTGATTGAGGTTGCCAATTTCTGCCTACTCCCCAGGGAGCTGCTGTGCCAAGTGGTGAAGATCAGGCTGGAGAGCCGTGACCTGGAGAAGAGCACAGCCCGGCCTTGGGAGGATTGTGTGAAGGCCTTCCTGGATGCCGAGGTCAAGCCTCTCTGGCCCAAAGGCTGGATGCAGGCCAGGTGAGGGCCGCTGTGATGAAATTGGTCATTTCCTGCCACAAGGGGATATTTGACTGCTGCTTTTGTGTCAGGCCAGTTGGGGATGGGGAGGTCCCTGCCCTCAGGGAGTCACTGTCAAGTTGACTCAACTCTCATGTCACCTTAGTACTTTGGGAACGTCTTGGAACCTACGATGAGGTCTTCTCTGTCTTCCTAGTAGGGAAGTTACCCGTGGGGCTTTTGTCTTTGTCGTGCTTTGTCTGCTTCTGTTCAGACTGGCTGCTGGCTCTTCCCATCTCAGTGCGTTCTTCCCTGTTGTGATGTAATGGCTCCTATGAGGAGATGATAGGTGGAGTCATCTTGGCATTTATCTTTAATTGCTAGATGGTGTGTGTACTCACGGGATAGTGGGGAGAAAGCACTTCCCAGTGGGGTACGGTGGCACCGCAGTTCTGTTCTGTCAGGATTTGGGGCATGCACAGACATGCACCTGGTGTTTTTCAAGCTGCCAGAACTAAGTTGAGCCTACTTATTGGTACTCCTAATGACTAAGTTATGGGGTAGACCCTCTTGGGCATTTATTTCTTTTTAAAGATTTATTTAATTTTGGGGCCAGCAGGTGGTATGGTGGTTAAGGTGCTGGATTTCCACATAGACGACTGTGGTTTGAATCCTGAACTTGGTGGTTTGCTTTCTCACTTTCCCTCTGTCTCTGTTTCTTTCTGGTGACCGTAGCAAACTTAATAATAATAAATAAATCTTAAAATTCCCTTAAGAATTATTTATTAAATTTCTATTTAACTTTATTACTACTTTAAATTTTTTTATGGGGCCTTTTTGCTCATCAGATAAGAGAGAAAGCAAGCCACCAGATCCAGGCTTGAACCACAGTCAGCCATGTGGGAGTCCAGTGCCTTATCCCCCACACGACCTGCTGGCCTGTCTTGGGTATTTCTTAATGTTCCTAAAGAAGTTTCATTTGTGCAGCCCAGCAGATGGCGTAGTGGTTACTTTGCTGGACTCTCACATAGTCAACCACTGTTGGAGTCCCAGACCTGGCAGCTTAAAACTCACGCCAAGAGCATGTGGGCATGTGCCCCAAATCCCGAGAGGATAATGGAGGAAAAGGGATTGCAGTGTGGCCATTTCCCCGGGGTGATGATTTCTTGTTTTCTGTCTCTCTCTCCGTCTCTCTGGTGAGCGCACTTGCCCTATAGCAAAAATCTCTCTAGAAAAAAGTTTCATTTGCACGTCACTGGGCTGACTCTTATGATGTTCCTTCCTCTGAATGGAGCAAACAAGGCAGAGAAAGTTAGCCAGAGTTGGTTCTTACTGCACCTGGTTCATCCATGGGGCGACTAGAGCAGCCTTGGACCTGCCCTTCTTTCTTTATAGGTTAGACTCATAGAATGAAGAGTTTTATAGAGTTCCTCTGGAAAAAGACCTGCTGTGGGCCACTGCACACTTTCTGATCAGGAGGGATGAGAATAGCCAGTGAGGAAAGTGCTGCTGCCTTTAGGGAAAACATTGCTGTAAGGAATTTGGACAGAGCCATCGCTTTTCTTAGGAAAGCCCAGACTTGTTAGATCCTCTCACCAGGGATCTGCTCACCAGGAAAGTGCTTCTGCCTTTAGGGAATTTGGACAGAGCCATCGCTTTTCTTAGGAAAGCCCAGACTTGTTAGATCCTCTCACCAGGGATCTGCTCACCAGCCAGCTGGCAATTAAATGAGCAGTGGTCACTAAGTGCCAGGGATACCAGAAGAGCTCCAGAAGCAGATCTTGGCTTGCAGGGACAAACACCAGTGTGCTGTTTCTTTTAGGACTCTGTTTAAGGAGAGCAGACGAGGCCATGGACACCTGACGTCAATCCTGTGAGTGTCTCAGCACTTCATTCTCCAGGAACTGTTGTTTTAATATCCTTGTGTGTATATCCTCTAACCCTTTTCTGTGTTTATTTCTTTGAACAGGGCCAAGAAGAAAGTCATGGCCCCTTCTAAAATCAAGGTCAAGGTGAGTCAACCTGCTCAGGTCATGTACCAGCTCAGGAAACCTTGTCAGTGACCGCAACAACGCATTGAGCTCTGTAGGTGTGGGGACAGCTACTCAACATAGTGCTTTTTTTTTAGTTTGTTTTCCTCATGAGAGAGAGGGCACCCTCAAGCAACCAGAGTCACCGGCATGCCCAGTGTGCGTGGGTAGAGCTGTAACGTAAATCCAGAGCCTTTCTGTGTGGCCTCCAGCGTAACACAGCAGTGCCCCAGTTGCCTGTGCCATGATAGCACTCAGTAGGCAACTGGGCAAAGACCTGAGCTGGGCTGATTAATCCCTTCTAGCCTTGGTCCTAAAGAACAGTGCCACCCTGGCACTGTTTCTGGGGCTGTGGTGGGCTGAGACGGGGTCTCGGTGGTAGCCCTCTGAGGGGTGCAGTGTCTCTGTGGACTGGAAGGCATTGTACTGACGCCGGTATTTTTATGGAGAAGACACTCCTGACCAGGCGCAGTTTAGCTGGGAGCAATAGGAGAAAGGAGAGGTGGCTTTACGGAGTTACCTGGCAGTGATGGGGGAAGTGCTATGTGTGGAGAGTAGGGACCGTGAAAACTGTTGTGGGTGTGGCAGACAGCTCTTAACATGAACATTCCTGCCGGCCCAGTAATGTT
>NW_006159498.1:61369-68713 GCF_000334495.1 Tupaia belangeri chinensis | reverse complement strand
CCAGTAATGTTTCTCACCAGTCGGTGACTGCTGGTGGTACCCTTAACCATACCGAGACAGACCCTGGGGATCAGGTGTACAGCGCATTCTCTCCTGTGCGTGTGTCGAGCCCCGACTGTGGCTGAGATGCACTGCGTTAGGCACGAGGGCTGTGGGAGTGGGAGGACAGACCTATTCCCACTCCCTGTAAAGAACTTTCTGTGGAACCCAGCCTGAGGAGACAGGTGCCGGGAACAGTCGATAGAGCTAGCTGAAGGCCGCCTCAGTTCTTGGGCTGGGCACCAGCCCAGGAGCAGCTCGGAACACTCGGAAATCCAGAGTGCTGGTCAGCAGAGGGCCTCTCTGCCTGAGTCTTGCACTTTTCCAGAAACAGAAGGAAAGTTTTCCTGTGGGTGTGGGTGTGAGTGTGTACATGTGCTTAGCAGCAAGGCAAACACAGCTCCTACCAGTCAGGCATGTGCCAGTGCCTGTTCAGCCAGGAGACTGAGGGATGCATGTGCACTGCTTGAGTGGCAGTCTCCGAAGTCAAGCCAGTCCTCCACCCCGTTTTGTGCTCAAGAGCAGAAGGGCCTGTTCTTTCTGACCGAGTCGTAACTCACGCTTAGGTCTTCATGACAGGCCAGTGTCTGCATCTGCGGATGTGACTAAACATAAGCGTTTCTGCTTTCTTTTAGGAATCATCTGCTAAGTCTGATAAGAAGGTTCCTGTCCCGGCAGGACAGGCTTTGCCCTCAGAACATCAGGGAGGAGGCCTGAGCCTTGGGGCTGTGAACAGAGAGCTCCCATCCCTGGCATCTGGTGGCCTTGCCAACCCTCCTCCTGTCGACCTGGAGGACTCATTGGATGGAGACTTGATCCGCAATCCTGCCTCCTCAGTGGAGGCTGTGTCCAAGGAACTGGCTGTATTGAGTAGCAGAGTGGCTGGGAGCTCTGAATTCACCTTTCCTGCACCCTCAAAAGTGCCCGCAGAAAAGGCTACAGGTGTGTCGTGTGTGGAAGAAAAGAGGAACGTGGTCAAGCCTGGCCCTGCTGCGCCACCTCCTGGCAACACTCTGCAGTCACCCCTCAGTCTCCTGGCTGAACAGGCACTGGCACTGGGGCAGTCCTCTCAGGAGAAGAAACCAGAGAGTCCTGTCTACAAAGAGCCACCCTGCCAGGCTCCCCTTGGCAAGGGCCTGCAGGACATACACCAGCCCAAAGCAAAGCACCACGGTTTGCCACGGACGTCTCACGGGCCCCCAGCAGCAGCCACTGGGCCTGCCCCCCAGGTCAGGGTCTTTCATGCAGGCACTCAGCAGCAGAGGGGTGCCACCCCCCCAGCCCCGTTGGTCAGCAAACCCCAAGGCCCAAAGGTTCCCTCTCCACAGTGCCATCGTTCCCTCCAGTTGGTGAAGACAGCAGCCAGAAGCCAGGGCTTCCATCCCACCACGCCGGCCGCCTCAGCAGGCTCACCAGCTTCTGGCAGTGGCTCTCACAAGACCCCAGCCTCATCCTCCACTGCTCTGAGCCATCCAGCAAAACAGCACTTAGCCAGCTGCACGGGACCGTCTTACAAGAGCAGTCCCTTCGCTGTCTCCGTCTCTAAACACGGGGTGTCACCTGGAAGCCCCTCTGGAGGCACTGCAGCTCAGACTTCTGCTTCCGGGACCCTGCACCCTGGTGTGCCACCTCCCTCTGCAGGACAGCCTGCCAGCCGACCTGTCCCGAGCACAGCAGTGAAGAAACCGCCAGTCTCCCAGAAGTTGACTCTGGTGGCCCCTCCGGGTGGTCCAAATGGAGATTCCAGTGGCGGGACCCAGGGCGTGGCAAAGTTACTGACCTCGTCCCTGAAGCCCACCGCGGTCAGTAGTGTGACAGCGTCTACCTCCTTGCCAGTGAGTATCCAGCAGAGCAGCCCGCCCTGCCCACAGGGCTCTGGGGGCAGAACTGCACACCTTGTCCCGAGTGGAGAATGTGATCTGACAGTGCAGGGTAGGTAGGAGCCAGGAGCTCAGGTGCTAGAAGGAGGGCTGGGCTTCCTGCACTCGGTCTGCACTTCCCTGGTGGGCCGTCTCCTTATGAGGTTGGAAGGAGGACTGGGCTTCCTGCACTCGGTCTGCACTTCCCTGGTGGGCCGTCTCCTTATGAGGTTGGAAGGAGGACTGGGCTTCCTGCACTCGGTCTGCACTTCCCTGGTGGGCCGTCTCCTTATGAGGTTGGAAGGAGGACTGGGCTTCTCGCACTCAGTCTGCACTTCCCTGGTGGGCTGTCTCCTTATGAGGCTGGAAGGAGGGCTGGGCTTCCTGCACTCGGTCTGCACTTCCTTGGTGGGCTGTCTCCTTATGAGGCTGGAAGGAGGGCTGGGCTTCCTGCACTCAGTCTGCACTTTCCTGGTGGGCTGTCTCCTTACGAGGCACTTGGAATGAGAGGAGAGTCGGTACCATGCCTAGAGGGAGGCTGGGCCCGTAGTGCAGGTTGAGCAATAGAACTTGGCTTCTGTGATCTGTACTGACCTGTCCATCTCCAGTCCAGATGATGGACATGCTGTCACCTTCAGGTCATAGTGTGTGGAAGTGTTCATGCCCCAGAAATTGCAGTACCTTCTCAGAGCAGTGCTCTGCTGAGCTTTTGAAGGACCCTGCAGGTCAAGCCACAGTGATTTGACAGAGCCCAGCAGTTACAGAGTCCTGCTTGCGGGTAATTATGAGAAGTTTGGATGCAGGCCAGGGAAATCAGAGAGTATTTTATTTTTGCAACTTAAAACAATTATGTGGTTGCAAAGACGAAACCACAGAAAGGTCTGTTCAGGGGACCAGGAGATGTGTAATGGCTACGTCACTGGACTCCCATGTAGTAGACCATGGTTTGAGTCCCAGACCCAATGGCTTAAACTCAGGCCGGGGGCATGTGCGGGTGTGCTCCCCCCCGCCCCCCCAAAAAAAGAAAGAAAGAAAGAAGAGAAAGTTTCATTCAAAAAGGCCTCATTTCCCTCTTCTCTGCTCCTACCACCCCTAGGTAACCATGCCCTTTAGTTTCTGGTTTATTTATTTTTATTTTAGTTTTTACTCTCTTGATTTTGGAGAGGTTTTAGCTATAGGTCACATGCGCTTGCCAGAAGACAGAGAGAGACAGAAAGTGAGAGATAACCCCCCAAGGGGGATGGCCACACCGCAACCCTTCTCCTTCATTCTCCTCTCGGGATCTTGGGCATGCACACACACGCACCCGGTGTGAGTTTAAGCCACCGGGTCTGGGACTCAAACCATGATCGACTATATGGGAGTCCAGTGATATAGCCAATACACCAACTGCTGGTCCCTGTTTTTTGTTTTTAAACGAAGATTAATAAACGTATACAAATATGTATCTATGTATGAGTGTGTATGTATGTGTATGTGTTTTCTGGACATAAATACATGTACATGTGTACTGGGGTATACGTCTATTTTTACACATCTGTACGTGGTGTTCTTCCCAAAGGAAGCAAGTATAATAGCCCCACTGTGTATTCTGGAGACCATTCCTGCCCCTCCCTCTGGGGTGGCCATCTGGCTGGGGCGTGGAAGGGATTCTGCCATGTCTGTGTGTGTCCCCGTCCTGTGTGCTGTCAGGTGTGGTCAGTGAGTGGCCGTGGCAGGCCCAGGGTTCTGACTGTGCCATGTCTCCTCCCCAGAAAGGAGCAAGTGGGGCTGTGCTGCTGACCAGCGCCCCTTCCTTGAACATGCTCCCCTCCACCTACAAGGCCAGCAGCCCGAAGCTGCCCGGGGCCATGAACTCAGGCCCGATGGGGATCATCACCTCCGTCCCGATTCCTCTCCACATGCTATCCTTCAGCACAGACTCCTCTGCCAAGGCAGGGGTCTCCAAGGATGCCATCGTCACAGGCCCGGCCTCCGGGCCTTTCCACCACGGCCTCAACCACAGTAGTAAGTGCTTCTCTCCTGCCTCTTACCACTTTGGGAGCCTCTGGGCTGTGACTGAGGGTCCTTCTGTTGTCGTGTGCTGTGACTCCTATGTTCATGTCTGGCATGTGGCCGGGGGAACAGCTCCTGGAAGCACGCTGCACCCCTCCCGTGGTTTTGGTACCTAGACTGGCCCTGCAGGCTGTTGGGGGCTCTTGGCTGCCAGAGCTGCCTTTCTGTCCCAGTCTTCAATGTGTGTGTTTTGTTCTTTTCTCACCTCCTGTTTCTCCCAGGTCTTCTGGCTGGCTTGCACCCCAGCCCACCCCACGCAGCGCCTCTCCCACACGCTGCCGTGTCCACCCATGCCCCGCAGAGTCTGCCAGGTAATCACCAGACAGTGACCTGCCCCATGCACCGGGTGCCATCTTCTCCACCCTAGAGGTTTAGCAGCTGCTGGGGTTGTCAGTGTCTCATCTCAGCGTCAGTGTGCCCTTGTCCTAGTTTGTCTTCGTGGGTGTTCAGATTGACTTAACTCTCCCCTTGGAGCGCTCCCTGAGTCCCTACCCTGATCGGAATTGCCACCAGTCGATCTTGGCCTGCATGATCACAGAGCAAGGCATGGGGGCTGAGTGTGGGCCCGGGGGTGAGGGGGCTCCCAACTGTCCTCGTCAGCGCTTCCTCTTCTGTGAGAACGGAAGATGTTGATGCCTGTCACTTTAAAGCTGGTTGGGCACTGCAGGACCTTACAGTTAAAGCTGCTGTGCCTTCCGGCATTCTCAGTCAACAGGAGACTCTAACCTAGGTTTCTGTAAGAGGGAAAGTGCACATGGCAGTGAGGGGCTGCGGCAGGGAGGGCAGCTGAGCTTGGGTGTTCACGTGGGTCCTGGAGAGGAGCACCTCCAAGTCCAGATGTACAGACCACATTGAACAGATTTGGGAACACACGAGGAATGAAGCCAGTGCCCTCCACGCTGCCCTCTCAGGGCAGTGCTGTCAGAAACAGGGAGCCTCTGGAAGCCCAGTGGCACGTGAGAAGAGGGTGCATGTGCCCTGGATTGGCTCCTTAGCAGTATGGGGATTTGCCTCACTTTGTCCAGAATCCTACCTTCTTGGATCACGTCATGGAATTCTGAGATCTCGGGTCTGAGCTACTGTTCTTCCAGCTCCTGTAGACCTGATCTAGATGTGGCTGGTGGGCCACCTCGGTGAAGGGAGAGCCAGACCTGGTAACCCCAGGGATTGGTGCTAGGTGGGAGTGAGACGAGGATCCTTGGGCTGTGCCTGCCAAACCCCCAGATGGCTTTGAAGTCCCTGACTACCTCCTGATTCACTGTGGGTCCTTGCCATCAGGGTCCTGAGGTTCAGGCATTCCTAGTGAATGCCAGAGATCATCCAAGGTGAGAAAGGACTTGGAGGTCTCCAAGATGGAAATTCTGCTTCTTCCAGGGCTTAAACCCTCCTTTTTCCTTCTGGAGAAGCAGTAGCATCCAGCGACTGACTGCAAACTAGCGACTGCCCTCCAAGTTCGAGTATAATGCAGGAAGGTCCGGAGCTACCCGAGAGCTTGTATTGTAAAAGCCAGATTGCCCAACCTCAGCTTGCTTTCAGTGGAAAAAAAATAATTGAAGAGCCATTGAAAACACTGTTGATCTGCGGTATTTTCAGTGACAGAGAGAGAAACTGTATCTTGTATCATCATCTGTTTTCTGCTGGGTGTTAAAAGGCCATCAAAAAAGTAGCTGTGCTAAAGCAGGGTATCTGCGCAATGTACTCCCTAGAGGTACTTCAGGTTGTAGGGCAGACGAGGCTGTGAGCCGAAAGCCCTCAGCACATTTCAGCTGTGGGACTGGTGTCTGCTTTGCTTTCCTTTCTTTCCTCTGTGGACTTAGGATGCCAGTGTCGTTGAACTTGGCTTTACAGGACCTGAGGGTCTTTCGATGTTAGCAAGAGAGTGATTGTTGCTGCCTTGAGTCCCACATGTTAAGGGCTTGCCATGGAATGGTAGTGGTGGCCCAAGTTGCATAGTGGAGTCACTGTTCTCTGACCATTGTGCTCCACAGCCACAGTGTCCCTGCATGCTGGGGCTGCCACAATACAGTGCAGATGGGCAGCCTCCACCATTGTCTTGTGGCTTGTTTGAGAATTAGAGCAATGCTGTGTTCAGGGACTTGTGCTATGTCAGTGATCCCGTGAGAAGTGGTTACTGCTGCCTCAAGAAATCAGAGCTTCTGTCCTGAAAGACGTGTGTTCTGTTTTTGCTTATTTTCCAGATGCTTCTCAGCTTCACGGGAAAGGACCTGGTGTGCCACGGAAGTTGTGACACTTCAGAGGAGAGACTTGGCTAACTCGGGTCTGGGTGGGCGCTGGACGTGCAGGTCTCAGATCATGGCGCTCATTGCACGTTTCCTGCCGCTTGTGTGTCCTGGAGAAGGCATGAGTTCTAGAGGAATACTGCTTGACACTTGACGTCCTCCAACCCAGGAGCAGCGCCTGCTGCAGAAGGTACTGACCGACGTGGTGCTCCGGCCTCGAGTTATCATTGGACGACCTAGACAGGTGTCTCAGTGGGCAGCCATTGCTGGCGAGGGAGCTGGCTGTGCTAGGAGCGCAGCGTTTGTGCAGTGTCATATGATCTGCACACCCACATTTCTGATCTGTCCACCCCCAGGCATCCGGTCAGGTGCCTCAGGCATCCTGCTGGTCAGGGGATCCTGGGCCCAGTGGGGTCCCTGGCTGTCCCATCCCCAAGCCATGTGCTAAAGAAGACAAAACCCAGGCCAAAGCCCCAGCTGCGAGACCTGCCTTGCATATTTGCAAAATACTGAGATCACCTTCGCATGTGCTCGCTGTGGAGCCGGTTTCTCCTCTGAACATGACAGTGCAGCTCTTTTAGAGAAGACCATTATGGATCAAACAGTTGTGATAGGATTTTTAAAGACACCTATTTTGAGCTCAGTTTTCATCATCATTGGATAGAATGGACTGTTCTCACACGTCGTATTATAGGAAGACATAATCCCAGTGCCTTGTGGTGGAGCAGAGTCTGACCCCACGCGTCCATGCAGCCCTCCGCATGGGTCTGAGAGGAAGACCTGTTTAGCGATACCCGTATTTAAGACACAGCTTAAGACTTTATTTAATGGGTTTATTTGTGGTTGCACATCATCTGTGCCGTCCTAACTTGAAGGTCATCTGGGCCCCCAAACCCCAGTTCCAGGTTAGCCGGGATGCTGTTTGTTTCCAGGGTCTGTGTAGGTAGACTGCAGAGCCCCAGAGCCCTTCAGCACTCTGAAGGCCGAGTATATGCGGGGTCCCAAGTCACATACAAACATTCCAGTTTGTCTGATTCTTAGAAGTTATCTTAGGCAGAGCTGCAGGAACAGGCCTCTGTGAAGTGTGTGCGTGAAGCGTGGCCTTGGAGTCCTGGGGCTGGGGGGGGGGGGGGCGGTCCACACAACGGGGG
>NW_006159498.1:50565-60076 GCF_000334495.1 Tupaia belangeri chinensis | reverse complement strand
TGTGGGTGGGGCCGGGCCTGGGCGTCCGGGGGCGGGGGGGGGGGGGTTCGTGCTAACATAAAGGTGATGTGCAGGGAGCCTGGGGCGTGGTCCTGCAGCTTCCAAGTCATCACAGTGGCCGTGCTCAGCCAGGGCTGTTCCACAAGGATCTAGAGGGCACTTGCCTGTCCTGTGGAGTTGGCCACAGGTGAGTCTGAACTAACTGCCCCAACTGTGATCTCGGACACATGGAGGGTGCACGGTGTCCTCACATGTGTACCTGGTGAAACACCCACAGCTCTTCTGGCTCCTGGGCACAGTGCTCAGAAACTCAGAATCCTGGAGAGGTTTTTACCCTTCCCGGTGTCCTGGAGAGCAGGACCTCTCAGCCACTTGGCCTGGCCTCTGCTCTGATTCCTTTTTTATCTAAGAACCGACCCTACAACCCGTGTTTCACATTGGGCTAAGTGGATTCCTTGTCCCTTTATTATATATATTTTTTCCAACTTGGATTTCCAGTTTGTTTACAGAATAGTCTTAGGTAGTAGCAAAAGAGCCAAAGAAGAGATTTGTATTGCTGAGCTCAACACGGAGCAGAGGCCGTCAGTGAAGGCTAAGCAGTGGGAATCCTCTAGGCTTCTCTGCCCATGACCACCGGCCCCAACCCCACCTCTGCCACCACCTCCCCACCCTGCGTTCCCACCTCCCATTTCCACTGAGTGTGCAGCTGGAGCAGAACGCCCTCATTTTTAGGAATCTAGTGATGCCTCTTGCCTCAGGGAAACGTTTCTTTGATGGGGAGTTTATGAGATTTCTTTTTCTTGTTTATGCTTTATTTGTGGTAACGAAAGAGTGAATGACTTAAACAGCCATGGAAGGCAGATCTGGCCTTGCTGCCTGCAGAGGGGTGGGGCGGAGCTGGGCCTGGGGCCTGGGGCCTGGGGCTCCTTGGGCTGCCAATGTATGAGCACTTCCTGGGCGTGGCCGTTTCTTAGGTGTGAGAGGGGCTGCAGCTTTTTGTGCAGCCACTGTGTTGGTGTTAGGGATGGTGTGGAAATTGTTAATCTTGTATAAAGCAACTCAATAAATTGTTTCAAGGTTTCCAAAACTTTTTTTTCTCATTCTCTACGTATTTGCAAGTACTTGCTCCCCTGGAGGAGCTGGTATAGGTGGAGTATCCATTTTGGCCGAAAGCGGTAGGGGGAATGAACATCACATGCAAAGGAAGAAACATGCTTGCCAGGAAATTAGAATCAAGCCACCAGGTTTTTATTTTCACGTGATAAATAAAGTCCCCTATTCCCATTTTCTTACGTAATATATGCGATACAGAGAAACAAATCCATTTGGTGCGTAACCAACTGCTTCATATACCTGCATACCAATGAGATAGGAGCAAGATAAGGTGCTGGGACTAAGGCTGACAGCCACAGCCCCCATGAGTGTCTGAACCTCAGAGCATGAAGAACTCCGGTGGTGCCTCTTCCTGGGACAGTCTGGCCGATGGTCAGCATCCACCCCAGCAGGTGGGGCTGGATGCTCTTCTGGCTCTGTGTGCCTTTTCTGGCCCGAGCCCAGCTCTGTCTCGTGAGTGGAGAAAGGACTGAGGTGGCCTCTCTGACAGAAAGTTGGTTTTCATCCAGGAACTTGGAGGTGTGAGCCCAGGGCGGCAGCCCCCAGGGCCCTGGCCTTCGACCTCCAGGTGGGAAGGAGGCCTTGCCCAAGTCTTGCTTTCTGGTAAGCTGAGGTCAGTGCTGCATTGAGTGGACCTGTGTGCCAAGTCACCTTGTGCTTGGGTAGTTTTCAGATCATTTCCAGGCATCACACGAGGAGTCTTGGTGGGAGTACGTAGGAAAGCGGGGAGAGAGGCGTGGTCATCAGCGGTGGAAGGTCATCCATCCAGGTCACAGGAGGGTTGAGATGAGAGACGCTCGTTTTCAGCCAGTGGCTATCCAGTGCCTACGTGAGCTGCACTTTGAGCAGCCTGCCAGCGAGGGCATGGACAAAATGCTGGGCTTGCACAGGGCCAGAGAGAAGGGAAGACGGCACCCAGGAGGTCATTGAGGTCATTGCCAACCAGCCATCGGCCTCTAAGAGACCCTTGGGAAGGTTGTACCTACTTCTGCCCAGACACCAGGACTGCCAGCTCCTGAATTGACATGTCCTTGTTGACGTAGCGGTCGTACTGAGCAGGGGTCAGCCTGCCGCTCTGCAGGGCCTCTTCAATGGAGAACTTTTTGCCGGACTTCCTGTCATGTATCACTGAAGACTCCCCGCTGGGACCCTTCACTGATATCTCTTCCCAGTCACACTCCTGGCTCCGGAGTTTCACGAACATGTTCCAGTCGATGAGCCCAGCCCGGTGGGCTTCCTCCGGGGACAGCTCCCGGCCTGTGTCGGGGTCGATGACCACGATGGAGCGCCGCAGATGGTTCTCCCTCTGCTCTCGCTTGACGGCCACGGAGCCCAGGCGCTTCTGCAGCTCATCAATCTCGAGGTCTTTGTCCTTAGAGAGCCTCCTGAGGTCGTCCAGTTCCCTCTCCAGGGACCGCAGCCTGGAGTCGAGGTTGGTCCCAGGGTCCACCGTGGTCATGTTCCTAAAGTCGCGGGTCTCCATCCCTGCCGTCTCAATTTCTGACTGGAGCCTTCGGGTCTCGAGCTGCAGGTTTTGCCGTTCCAGCTGCAGTTTATGGTTCTCTTCCCTCAGGAAATCCAGCTCCTTGGATGACTTGGAGTTGCGGAATTCCAGGTCCGAGAGCTTAGCTTCCAGCTGGTTTACCTCAGCATCTAGCTCTCTCTTGCTCTGGCTCTCCTCCTCCAGGCTGCTCTTGAGCTTCTGGATCTCTTGCTCGGTGTCACCTTTCTCCACCTGGATGCTCTCGGAGAAGACCACCTTCTCCTTAACCTCGGCCTTCTCCAGGGCAGCCAGCTTCTTCCTCAGGGTCTCCAGCTCACCCTCCAGGAGCTGCCGCCGGTGCTGCTCCTCCTCTAGCTGGAGTCGGAGCAGAGCGTGGTCTCTGGCCTGCTGGGGGTCCTGTTGCAGGACCACCTTCTGCTTGCGGGTCACCTTCTCCCTGGCCTCTGCCTCCTCCTGCTCCAGCGCAGCCAGCCGCTGCTGCAGGCGCTGCACCTCCCGCTCGGCCTCCCTGCGCGCCTGCCGCTCACGCTCCAACTCCTCCAGCTGCCGCTCCAGCTCCCCGCGCCTGCGCTGCAGCCCCCGCAGCTCTGCACGCAGACTGTCAATCTGCCGGAGCTCCACGTCGATGCTCTCGGTGAATGCGCTCACCTCGGCCCTCAGGCCTGGCTCCTCCTCGAACCTGACCACCTCCTGATGTACCACCCTCTCCTTCACCTGGGAGAGCTCCTCCTCCTTCTGTCTGATCTTCTCCTCCTGGGAAGTCCTCTCCCTGTCCAGATCCACCTGCTTCTTCTGTTCTTCTGATAGTTTCACCCTCAGAGACTCCACTTCCTTCTTGGTCTGGGGATCTTCCTGGAATTGGAGGATCTCCTGGACCACCTCTTTGGTTTGGACTTGGGGTTTGGTGTCTTTCAGGGACTGGATCTCCTGCTTCAGCTGATAGATCTCTAAGTCACACCTTTCGATCAGTCTGGTCTTGTCGACGATCTCCTCCCGGAGCCGCTGAAGCTCCTTCTCCATCTTGGGATCCGTCTTGTACTTAATGACCTCTTTGGTCACCTCCTTGACTTCCACCTGTGGGCCCCGGCTCCTGAGGGCCTCCAGCTCGCTCTGGTAGCTCTTCAGCTGCTCCTCCACACCCCTGTACTTCCGCTCCTGCTCCACGAGCTCCAGGCGGAGGTTGGCCACTTCGCTCTCCGCCTTGGGGTCGGGCCGCACGATCTCCCGGACTTTCTCCTGCACCACCACTTTGGCATTTTCCTCCTCCAAGGCCCATATCTTCCTGAGCAGCTCAGTCTTCTCCCTCTGACTGGCTCGAGCCCTGGCGGCCTCGTCCTCGTACTGGCGGGTGAGGTCACTGACCTCCCTCTCGACCGCCATGTCCTTCTCCACCTTGAGCACCTCCTTTACAGTGATTTTGCCCTCGGCCATGGCCCGCTCCTTCTCCAGCCTCTTGAGCTTGTCCTGGAGGAAGCTTAGCTCCTCTTCTTGCTTCTCCCTGAGGGCACCCTCCCGCTGGTGCTCCTCTTGCAGCTGCCGGTACTCTGCCTCCAGCTGGGGGTCATTCTGCAGCTTCACTACCTCCCTCTCAGTGACCTTCTCCCATGCCCGGTTCTTCTCCTCAGCCAGGGTGACCAGGCGCTGCTGCAGCAGCAGCACCTCTGCCTCGCGGGCACCCTTCTGCCTCCTCAGCGCCTCCAGTTCCTCCCGCAGCTGCAAGACCTCATCCTCCTGGGCGCGGTCGGGCTCGATGCGCAGGACCTCCTTGACCACATACTCCTGCCCCCCGTTCCTAGCCGCCTGTTCCAGGGCACGCAGCCTCAGCTGCAGAGCCTCCAGCTCCTCCTGCAGCAGCTGGTTTTTGTGCTGCTCCTCCGCCAGGGTCCGCTGCAACTGCTGGAAGCTCTCCTCCAAGGCAGGGTCTGGCACCTTCTTGAGCACCTCCTTCTTCACCACGGATTCCTGAGGCCGCCGGTTTTGCAGCGTCCGGATCTCCTCCTGCGCACTCTTGACCTCAGTCTCCAGCTGCTGCCTCCGCTCAGTCTCCTCATCCAGTTCCTTCTTGATCTTCCACGTCTCCTCTCTTCCGGAGCCTGACTTGCTCCCTTGCAGGGTCTCATGGGTCATCTCCACTTCTGGCTGCTGCAATGGAGAAGACAAAGCAAGGTTAAAGCCAAGCTCTCTGGCAGGCCTCGCCTGGCCCTACCCAGACAGAGCGGATCTGGGTCACCAGCGAGCAGGTCAGACTGGTCGTCTAGGATCCTGAGGGACTCCCTCAGTGCTGGCTCAGGTCAGTTCTAGCATTACTTTCTAAAATGGCTAAACCACTAGTTAAGGTTTTAAAAAGTAAATTAGATAAACTATTTCAAAGCAGCAGAAAAGTGCGCGGTGAAACTTTCGTGTCAGAATACCCAGGTTTCAGTCGGCCACAGCGAGCTGGAGCAAGTCTGCCTGCTTCCCTGAGCCCTATGTTCTCGCATGTGCATGCACTGACTTAGTGTGAGCTGAGTCCTTATTTTCTCTGCACAAATTAGTCTCCTGCTTCTGGTGCATGCTGCCTGTGACATGGTGGCATGGAGCGCCGCTTCCTAAGTGGCAGCACGGCGGCCACTGTGTGGGCAGACCAGCATTTCAGTGGCCCATTGCTGATGAAACTTGAATTCCTTCCTGTTTCTAGCTACTACAAACACTGTTGTCAGAAACTTCATGGACTTCTAAAAATAACTTTTACTGGGTTCCCAGCAAAGCTACGTTGAACGGGATTCATATGCTATCCTGCGTCAACAGAAGCGTTGGCTGGGCCAGTATCTGCAACTGGTCATGCCCAGAAATGTTGGAAAGGGAAGCTCCATTAATGCACAGGCTGTTTCTCTGAGTCAGAGTAAGACTTGTTTCTTACCAGTTAGATGGTTTTAAACAGAATTTTTTTTTTTGAGAGTTTTTTTTTTTTCCTTGTTATAGGGCACGTGCGCATGCCAGAAAGACAGAGACAGAGAGACAGCAAGAAATCACCCCCCCCCGGGAGGATGGCCACACTGCAATCCCTTCTCCTCCATTCTCCTCTCGGGATCTTGGGCACGCACGCACACACACCTGTCGTGATTTTAAGCCACTGGGCCCGGAACTTGAACTGCGATCCACTGTGGGAGTTCAGCGACATGGCCATTACGCCAACTGCTGGTCCCTAAGCAGAATTTCCTACTGAGACTGATTACCTGTCTCAAGAGATTCAGAGCAAACTCCAGGTTCTGTAGCCTCTGTCTGTTGATGGCGTTAACTTCCGTGAACTTGGCAGCAAGAGCCGCTTCCTACGGAGAAGAGTTTTGGGAGAAGAGTCAAGAGGCTAAGCGAGAAAGAGATGGACACCTCGGATAAGGTTTCTGAGAAGTTGGCCTTTGTGGGTAGAGGACTAGCTTGTCTGTCCCCACCTACAGCCGCGTTAGTGCAGAGAAAACTGTTTGGTGTCAGAATATCCCGTTTCAGTCTTGGCCACAGCGAGCTTGAGCAACTCTGCCTCCACGTTCTCACGTGGGTGCAGGCGCTGTGGGAAGGTCCCAGATCTTAAACCTCCCCTGGCATATTGATGTCGCCACCACAGAACGGGTTATTGTCTTCTCCTGCCAAGCCTGTCTGCACCAGGAGGGCTCCTGTGGGCTTCCCTACTGTGAGCACACCTCTGGGGCTGGCCTGGCACAAAGCTCACCTCGTCCTTCACTTTGGCAGCAGGAGACTGGAGCCTAGCTCTCTTGCTCGTGGAGCTGTTCCTTCCATTCTCCAAGTCAAGAAGGGACCTCAGTTTCTCTGCTTCCAGCTCATAGTCCTGGGGAGAAGGGGAGCAGTGCAGAGGCAGGTGAGGGCAGCTGGGAGAGCCCAATGTCCCATGCCTTCCAGACCCCCAGACCTGCCTTTGCCAGGAGCTGGCCTGTCACTGGACAGGCCTTCCTCACAGTTGCCTATGCTGATAGTGACCAGCACGTTGGCAGCACACACCCCTCCCCAGGAAGCGCCCAATGAGGAGAAGCACCCCACAGTTCCCATTACCCCATAGGGTCAGCCAGGTGCTCCCCAAGCCTTCCCACATGTCAGGGGAGTAGTCTACGTTCTGCTGCTTCACTCGAGCCTACCATAACCTTTCTCATGCTCTACCACCCCAGCTTCAGGTTGACCAGTCTGAGGCTTAAAACCCATCGAGTGGCAGCCAGTCCTCAGTCACTGGCCATTCACGCCATTTCTGGTTCTTTTGCTGCTGTAACTAATGCTGTTAAAATGATTCTGTTTATCTTGCATTAATTAAAAACATTTTAAAAAGTCATTTTTTAACTTGCTATAGGTCATATGTACTTGCCAGAGAGAACGAGCAAGTGAACACCTGGGAGTGGGGTAGCTACGCTACAATCCTCCACCTCTTGGGATTTTTTTTTTTTTTGGAGAGATTTTTGCTATAGAGTGCACATGCTTGCCAGAGAGACAGAAAATGAGAAATCACTCCCCAGGGGGATGGCCACACTGCAATCCCTTCTTTTCCATTCTCTAAGAATTTTGGGCATGCACACAACACATGCATCCGGGGTGAGTTTTAAGCTGCTGGGTCCGGGACTCAGACTGTGTTCAGCCATGTGTGAGTCCAGTGCCTTAACCACTATGCCACTTGCTGGTCACATCTGGTATGTTTTTAAGCTGCTGGGTCAGGGACCCAAAATGCAGTTGTTCATGTGGGATCCACATGGTGGCCTTAAGCATCACACCACTAGTTGGCCCACTCCATTATTCTTGTGTTTTTCCTTTAGGATAAATCCCCTCCCCCCATAAAGAAACTACTGTTTCAAAGAGTGTACAACCCTTAGGTGACACCCGAGGCTGTACATTACAGTGTTCCCAAAGGGCTCTCCTGAGGACAACCGGTTCCTCAGTGACTCTGCTACGGCCAGTGCATCCGTAACTGGCTGGGTGGAAGAGGTGCCCTGTCGCTTATCCTCTGGGCAGGGATTCCAGGGCTCACCTTTACAGCCTGCTGGTACTGCTGGGAATCGGTGTAGACCTTCCGTACTTCCTGTTCTCTACTTGCTATCTCGTCTAGCAGGTTCTGTAAGACAACAGAGATTTCAGAAAGCAGACTGTCACAACAAAACACCTTGTCGATACAGCACCCGGAGTGCCTGGAGTTTGCAGTCACCCCTCTGGCACAGAGTACAACGAATACTCCCTTGTACACGTTTGTGCATTACAGAGGCCTCTGCAGGAGGGCCGAGGCCATCTCTGCCAGAAAACAAATAATCGGGTGCCTTGAAATGCCAGGCCTCTCCTCGTGTCTTCAAGGACCCTGTGAGGGTGGCATCATGACCCCTGTTCCTCTTGCTCGGTGACTTGTCGGGATCTGAATCTGGGCTACTGGGGTCCCGTGTTGCTCATCCCTAACCCTGGGGCACTGCTTCGAGCACTGCAACAGGAATCCGACCTTGGAAAGTGGGATTTTCCCCACCAGGGCTCCTCTGGTGTTTCTGCAGCTATTTACTCACAGAGCCAGTGTGGAGCGTCCACTCCAGAGCAGGCTTGTGCTGGGCAGGAGAGGGAAAGCCAGTAAGGCGTGCATGGTCCTCATCCTCAGAGAGTCAGGAGCTGGGAGCTGAGCTCCTGAGGTGCAGTGAGGACGGTTCCGCTAGGCCTTTCCCTGCTCCATTTCCCAGAAGCTTAGATTTTCCCGCACCGAGGGCCTTGCCGCCCCTCCCTGGCCAGAGTGGGCCTGTGGCAGCAGCAGCAGCCACTGCACCTTCTGATTCTTCAGCTTGGTCTCCATCTGGCTGTGGCTGTCTGTCTCCTGCGGCTCGTAGCTGGGGATGCTGGACAGGAACTGGAGCGCCTGATCGTAGCCGCTGCGGTAGTCATCGTAGGCGGCCCTGGCGCTCTGCAGGCTCTGCGCCCTGTAGGCAGAGCTGGTCAGGCCTCTGCTGCGGTGAGCAGGAACCTCACAGATCCCTCTTACTTTTTAAAAAAAGAATTATTTAACTTTTTATTTTTTATTTTAATTTGACCAGAGAGGGAGGGAGGGAGGGGGGGAGAGAGAGAGAGAAAGTGAGAAAGCAAGCTGCCAGGTCCCAAACTCGAATCACGGTCAGCCATGTGGGAGTTAAGCGTTTGTGTGGGAGTTCAGCGTCCTTAACCACCACACCACCAGCTGCCCCAAGATCTCTCATTTTTGAAGAGGGGAAACCCAAATGTAACTTAACTGAACCTATGTGTTCACCAGAAAGGGAACAGTTAATTATAAAATACTACACTGGAGCATAAAGAACAAGGTTGGTCCACGGGACGGGACTTGCAAACATACCCACGGTGTAGCCCAGGACCCGAATAACCCGTGAGTCAAAGGAAAAGCACAGGGTGGTCAAGAGATCTCACAAACTCACCAAGAATGCAAATGCCGAAATGTGTGGGATGGAGCAAACGCCGCGTTCAGAGGGAGCTGTCTAGTACTAGATATGCATGCACTTGTGCAACTACGCTTGTACAGAAACTCTGATGAGCACATGTACCCTATTGCAAAAATCTCTCTTGAAAAAAAAAGAAAGCCAGCTCCCTGGGATGGCCAGTAAGGAAAAAAGAGTGAAGATGCAACTATTGCCAAGATGAACATCAGGGATGAGAGAGGGGCATCCCCACGGTCCCCCAGACATTACAAGGGCACCAAGAAAATCCTGCAAACAGCTCAGCGCCAGTGCGTTCGACAGCCTAGATGAATGACAGCTCCGTGGAAGGCAGGCTCCTGGTGCACGTTTGAGAGCAGAGTGCCTGAACAGTCCGTACCAGAGGCCGACCTGTAGCTAAAACCCTCCCACCCCACAAGACGCAAGCCCAAGTGACTTGACTGGGGAAATCTGTCAAGCGTTCAAGAAAGAG
>NW_006159498.1:38556-39604 GCF_000334495.1 Tupaia belangeri chinensis | reverse complement strand
AATCGTGGACAGGAGCGGGGGCGCCTGATCGTAGCCGCTGCGGTAGTCATCGTAGGCGGCCCTGGCGCTCTGCAGGCTCTGCGCCCTGTAGGCAGAGCTGGTCAGGCCTCTGCTGCGGTGAGCAGGAACCTCACAGATCCCTCTTACTTTTTAAAAAAAGAATTATTTAACTTTTTATTTTTTATTTTAATTTGACCAGAGAGGGAGGGAGGGAGGGGGGGGAGAGAGAGAGAGAAAGTGAGAAAGCAAGCTGCCAGGTCCCAAACTCGAATCACGGTCAGCCATGTGGGAGTTCAGCGTCCTTAACCACCACACCACCAGCTGCCCCAAGATCTCTCATTTTTGAAGAGGGGAAACCCAAATGTAACTTAACTGGAAGTAACCTATGTGTTCACCAGAAAGGGAACAGTTAATTATAAAATACTACACTGGAGCATAAAGAACAAGGTTGGTCCACGGGTACAGACTTGCAAACATACCCACGGTGTAGCCCAGGACCCGAATAACCCGTGAGTCAAAGGAAAAGCACAGGGTGGTCAAGAGATCTCACAAACTCACCAAGAATGCAAATGCCGAAATGTGTGGGATGGAGCAAACGCCGCGTTCAGAGGGAGCTGTCTAGTACTAGATATGCATGCACTTGTGCAACTACGCTTGTACAGAAACTCTGATGAGCACATGTACCCTATTGCAAAAATCTCTCTTGAAAAAAAAAGAAAGCCAGCTCCCTGGGATGGCCAGTAAGGAAAAAAGAGTGAAGATGCAACTATTGCCAAGATGAACATCAGGGATGAGAGAGGGGCATCCCCACGGTCCCCCAGACATTACAAGGGCACCAAGAAAATCCTGCAAACAGCTCAGCGCCAGTGCGTTCGACAGCCTAGATGAATGACAGCTCCGTGGAAGGCAGGCTCCTGGTGCACGTTTGAGAGCAGAGTGCCTGAACAGTCCGTACCAGAGGCCGACCTGTAGCTAAAACCCTCCCACCCCACAAGACGCAAGCCCAAGTGACTTGACTGGGGAAATCTGTCAAGCGTTCAAGAAAGAG
>NW_006159498.1:35530-38134 GCF_000334495.1 Tupaia belangeri chinensis | reverse complement strand
GTGTACTCTTAACAGTGTCACTAGGTTCCTATGGTACCAGGGAACTTACAAGAAAACAGAGGTGGAGGCAACGCGATGTTGGCAGAGTACAGGACAGAAAAACTAGTAAGATCCAGTTTGGTGACACCCTGCCACTCCTACGTACCCCACGATGTACCCCAGTGTAGTAGGGATTATTTTTGGAAAGACACGAGAAGCTGGTAACTGCTTGCATACCTCGGCCAGCTAAGGCTGCTTGTTATACTCACTGTCTGACTTTTCTACTTCGTATTATTGATTTTTTTCCCCACAACCCAGCTAGGTGCCTCGTAGTGGAGTCGAGCCACCCTCCCCCGCCTGGCCCTCACCTGCGCTCCACCTGCTGGCACAGGCTGTCGAAGCGCTGGCTCAGCTTGTGCGCCTCGGCCTCCTGGCGCTCCAGGTCAGGGCAGTGCTCCTGGAAGCGGCTGGCCAGTGAGCTTGAGCACTGCTTGGCCGCCTGCAAGTTCTGCTCCACCTCGCTCAGGAGGGACCTCTGGGCCTGCAGCTCGGAGGCTAGGGCCTGTGGGATGGAGGAGACAGCGGTGCTGTGGCCAGAGTTCCCAAGGCCACCTGGTAGGCCTAGGGGTGGAAAGGGCTGGGCTCTGTTTCAGCGTCTCCTCAAGCCCAGCTAACCTCTGAATGTTAGTTTCATTACGAGGACTCCTAAGCCCTGGCAGTGGGCAACATCACACCCGATAACGGCCCTCCACTGCGGCCTCAAGGCCTGGCAGGATGTGGGATGGAGCATCATGAATAAGGGCCTGCCATGGGCTTCTGGACCAAAAGCCTCCAGGGGCCAGGCAGGCAAACATGGAGCCTGAGCCTCGTGGCCACTGTGAAGGGAAAGCGAAGGCTGGGGCTGGGAGACCACCGCCCCTTGTGCGCACTGACTGGCCCGTGGGCTGCGGCCCGGGGCCTGGGGTGCCAGAGCTGCTGGTTAAGAGGCACTGAAAACCCAGGTTTGGGGCAGATGCCTGACTGAAATACTGGCCCCTGAGACCCTGCAGGCCGCAGCAGTGCCTTGAGCAGCTGCAGTCTGTGCAAGCCCCAGTGTGGCGGACAGGAGGTGTTCTGAACCTGGAGGCTGGCGGCCAGGGGCCTCTTGGGGCCTCGGGGCCTTGTCTGTCTACAGGTGGTGGTGGCTAGGAGTGAGACTCCCAAGACCCAGCCCCGACTTACCACCAGCTTCTGCCGCTTACTGTCCAGGGCGCGGCTACCCTCCGGCACCGTGTCCTCCTGGGTCAGCTGGTTCTCGTGCGCGGCCAGCAGCTCCCGGCCCTGCTGCAGGCTCTTTTCCAGGCGATTGGCCACGTCGATCCTGAGGACAGTGGTCAGGAGTGCGGGAGTGCCCTGCACGCCCTAACCCCACCTTGACCTCCCCAGTGCCTGCTTGCCACCCACTTCTCCTGGGCCGAGGCCAGCAGCTGCCCCAGGCGCTCATATTTCTGGTTGATGTCCTCCACGCGGGTCCTCAGCAGGGGCGCCGTGCCGCTACTCGGGAGAGCTCGGATGAAGGCTTCGCACTCGGCCGTTCTCTGCGCCTTCTCGGGCTCGATCCGCAGCAGCTCGTTGGTGATGTTCTGTGGGGACCAGACCCCTCAGTGTCTGCCACAGCGGGGCAGCCCCCTTCCTGCAAGGGCCTGCCCAGGTGGGCACCAAGAGTTGTCAAGACTTCATTCAGCAGGGAGGCCGGGTCCACGCTGGGGCATCCTGGAGCATCCTGGGAGCCCTACAAGGTGGGCCGTGGGTCCCAGCAGTGACACTGACAGCTGTGCATTCCCTGTCCTGCACACCTCACATGGTGACCCTACTGTATCCGTGGGGTGGCCCTCCACTGCAGGTGCAGCTGGGGGCTCTGGGTAGTGTCGGAAGGGGCATGGTGGGGCCAGGCTGTGCGAGGGGCCCTGGCGTCTGCTCTCCCCATCACCGTGGCCTTGAGGCCCAGCTCCTCGACCCCATCTAGCGATGAGGCCACATGGAGAGCTGCCATGACTCCTCTTCTACAGACGGGAGCGAGAAGCCCTGCCCCCAGACCGCCCAAGTGAGAACAGGGAGCTTCACACCATGTGCAAGGCGGGAGCCACGGTGGGCACCTGCCAGGGTTCAGGCACCCTCCTGCCCTGTCCTCCCAGAGGCCCTGCCACGGAGGTTCAGGGGCTTAAGTAAGTGCCCAGTGACCAGGTCCGTCACCCTGCTGGCCCGCAGCCACGCAGACGTGGCATGAGCTTTGCCAGCCCTTCCTCTGGGGGACGTGACAGAGGGCCTGCTCCTGGAGCTAGAGCCTGGAGGTACAGGAATGGCCCTGCTGTCTCTGGGCCCCAGCACCTGGTCACACCTGGCAGACTTTCACCACTGAGCACACACAGTGTGGTCCTGAGACCAGAAAGCCAGGGGCCAGCCTGTGCCCCAGCTGGGTACCTTGAGGTCCTTTGCCCGCTCGGCGCTGTCCTGCACGGCCCTGCCTTGCTCTAGCGGGGGCCGCAGGATCCCAGTGATGGCCTTCTCTTGCCGGTCCAGGTCACTGGCCACCCTGTCCAAACTGGCCAAAAGCTGCCGGGCCCGCCGGGGCGGGGGAGCTCTGGG
>NW_006159498.1:33905-34861 GCF_000334495.1 Tupaia belangeri chinensis | reverse complement strand
AGCAGCTGCCGGCCCTGCAGGTCAGAGGCATCTGTGGAGGGAGGACACACTCAGAGGGACAGCAGGGTCGTGAGGCCTTGGCAGAGACCCCAGGCCACCCTTCCTCCCCTGTGCCCACAGCCCTGGGCAGGCGGCCCTGCACACACCTCCAGGGGTCTCTGTCTTCAGTATCTCGTGCCGCTGCTGGAGTGCACGCTGGCTCCCAGCAGCCTTCTGCCGCACGCTCCGGTACTGGCTGCCCAGGCTGTGAGAGCAAGAGCGAGCTGGGGTCCAGGGCGGCTCCCCACCCTGTACCACCCGGGCAGCAACCTGGGCCAGAGGAGCAGGGTCCCATCTGAGGGTGGTGTCAGAGGCACGAGCTTGCTGCAACATCGTTCTCCACTCCCGGTTCAGAGGGCTGGGGCGCAGGCCTTCCCTCTGCCTTTGGAGCAGATCAGACTCCCCAACATCTTGTCTCTCTACTAGTCTTCTCTACCAGGAGGCTCCTCGGAGGGAGTAGTAGGTGCTCAGTCCACATTTGTGGAATGAGTGACGACATTCCCTGGGTTGTTCCCTCGTCCGGCAGAGTTCCTGGGTACTTACTGGGCACCAGGCACTGAACTAGCCCTGGGACTATGTGCTCAGGGGGCCCAGGCCTAGTGAGACGGACACCTCCACAGAGCCCCACTGGGAGACGCAGCGTGCGAGTGGAAAAGGCGTGCGAGGCCACAGGGAGACGCAGTGTGCGCGTGGAAAAGGCGTGCGAGGCCACAGGGAGACGCAGTGTGCGCGTGGAAAAGGCGTACGAGGCCATAGGGAGACAGTGTGCGTGTGGAAGAGGTGTGTGAAGCCACAGGGAGACACAGTGTGCGTGTGGAAAAGGCGTGCGAGGCCGACAGGAAGTCGCGCTCATCCTGGAGCCGTCCTCAAGACAAGCAGCCCGAGGATCCGGGGAGCCGAGGTGTGGCCTGGGCCCG
>NW_006159498.1:24272-32123 GCF_000334495.1 Tupaia belangeri chinensis | reverse complement strand
CCGTTGCTGGAGTGCACGCTGCCTCCCAGCAGCTTTCTGCCGCACGCTCCGGTACTGGCTGCCCAGGCTGTGAGAGCAAGAGCGAGCTGGGGTCCAGGGCGGCTCCCCACCCTGTACCACCCGGGCAGCAACCTGGGCCAGAGGAGCAGGGTCCCATCTGAGGGTGGTGTCAGAGGCACGAGCTTGCTGCAACATCGTTCTCCACTCCTGGTTCAGAGGGCTGGGGCGCAGGCCTTCCCTCTGCCTTTGGAGCAGATCAGACTCCCCAACATCTTGTCTCTCTACTAGTCTTCTCTACCAGGAGGCTCCTCGGAGGGAGTAGTAGGTGCTCCGTCCACATTTGTGGAATGAGTGACGACATTCCCTGGGTTGTTCCCTCGTCCGGCAGAGTTCCTGGGTACTTACTGGGCACCAGGCACTGAACTAGCCCTGGGACTATGTGCTCAGGGGGCCCAGGCCTAGTGAGACGGACACCTCCACAGAGCCCCACTGGGAGACGCAGCGTGCGAGTGGAAAAGGCGTGCGAGGCCACAGGGAGACGCAGCGTGCGCGTGGAAAAGGCGTGCGAGGCCACAGGGAGACGCAGTGTGCGCGTGGAAAAGGCGTACGAGGCCATAGGGAGACAGTGTGCGTGTGGAAGAGGTGTGTGAAGCCACAGGGAGACACAGTGTGCGTGTGGAAAAGGCGTGCGAGGCCGACAGGAAGTCGCGCTCATCCTGGAGCCGTCCTCAAGACAAGCAGCCCGAGGATCCGGGGAGCCGAGGTGTGGCCTGTGCACGGGCCCTGAAGCACTCTTTGGGAAACCCCTCGGGGGCGGGGCACACGTTAGCAGGTCAGCCAGCCCAACGGATCTGCTCCTCTCCCACTCCAGCCTCCAGGGCGTCGGGGGGGGAGGTGTGGGTGACCCTGAGGCTGAGCCAGATTGCCCAGGGATTCTGTGAAGGGGCTTCAGAGGCCTGGGGTCGGAGAGACCGGCCCATGCACCCCCTCCTTGTCTCCGCACCTGTCAGCCAGAGCCAGGGCCTCAGGGTCAGTGGGAGGGATCAAGAAGCAGACGGCGGGAGCGGTGAGCTTGTTCCCGGCGCTGTCTGTCAGCTCCCAGCTCTCCCCGTTGTTCTTCTGCAGGGTGTAGCTGTAGCCCCGTGAGAGCAGGCCCTGGGAACAGTGGGCCAAAGTCAGCACAGAGGGACCTGCCTTGGCCGTCTCGCCTCCTGCCCCTAACTCTTGGCCCTGGGGAGACCTTTCACCACAGAGTTGGAGGGGTCAGCACGAAGGGGGCGTGTTAGGCCTGCCCAGCAACCCACCTCCACTTCCCTTCAGGAAACCACCCCTGCCCCTTCCCTGTCCATGGTCCGTGTGGTCTCAGCCCTTCCCCATTCTCAGTCCACTCCATTTCCTGGTGGACACATGACTCAGGCCTGGTCCGTGAGAGACTGGCGTTCCCGGCCACAGTGGTTGGTTTAGGGTGGACATTTGACTCACAGGAGGCCAATGAGAGCCTTTTCTGGGACTGTCGGAATGACCGGGGTTGCTAGAGCCAGGGCAGCTGGGACAGGGATGGTGGGGGTGGGGTGGGGGACACATCTGCCACCAGGACAGAAAGGCTTGGCGGAAAGTGACACCAATGACAGAGAGAGACAAGGTCTCAGAAATGTCACTTGGAGCCCTGGATTCAGCCACGTCACCCCTAAGACTTCGGTGACATGCAAAGAGGCATATCTGGGCCCGGCCTGCCTGGGCGCCTGGGGCGGCTGCCCACCTGATCACCCTCAAAGTCGCAGAGTGCCTCCACGGGGATGGGCTTGAGCGGCGTCTCCCGGCGGTACTTGAGGGGCACCACCTGCTGCCCCCGCTTCTGCAGCCTGCGTACCACATCCTCGTACTTGTCCAGGGCCTTCTCCTGTTCCTGAGGATGCAGGGAGGGGGGTGAGGCTGGCAGCCTTCCCTGGGAGAGGGCCTGCTCAGGGCTGGGGGTGGCTGGGGCAGAGGCCTCGCAGGGCCCGCGGGGTCCCGGCCTGGCTCACGTCCAGCTCCCGCAGCAGCAGCTCGATCTGGTAGCGGTCCTTGAAGTCCGGGCTGTACTTCTGGTCCAGGTCCGAGTCCACTTTGTGCAGCAGCTCCTGCGCATCCTTCACGTCTTTGTGGAACTAGGGAGACCAGGGTTGTCACAGACGGAAAGCCACGAGAGGCACCAGGGCAGCTGGCAGGTGCTCCAGGCTCCCCTGCAGGCGGGGCTGGGCCTCGCCTCACCTCAACCTGCAGCCACCCCGAGCCCCAGGCTCCCCCATTTGCAGACACCCCTGCCCTCCCGGCTGGCTCCCTTCAAGATGCCTCCTTTACGGCAAGTTCTGAGCGCTCCCTGCGCTGTTCCGCGGAGCCAGAACCCTAACTCAGCACCACCTTCACTCTCAGTCTTGGCCTGCGGTGCTGCCCGCTAGGTCCTTCAGCTCGGGACCCTCTGCCAGCAGTGCCCTGAGCACTGGGCCGCAGCCATGAGCCAGCTCTGTGGCCCCCGAGCTCAGCCTGGCTCAGACACAACAGCAGGAGTTACTGTGTCCTCAGCTCACGGGCCCCCAGGTGTCCATGCGTAAGAAACCGCACCGCTCCGTGCAGCACCCACGTTCCCCGGGAAGCCACGTCTGTGAGTGGACAGGTGGACAGAGCACCGTCCATCTTCACAAGGGGGTGTCTTTCAGCCATGAAAGTTAGAGGTCCCGACACAGGCGGACTGTGAAGATGTGACACTCGGAGGGAAGCCAGACGTGAGAGGCCCTGTGTCATATGAGTCCGGGAGGGCCTCACGTCCTTTCCAGATGTGAAATACCCAGAACACCCAAAGCCCTAGGAGGGCAGGCAGGGGCTGCTGGGGCTGGAGGTGGGGGCAGCAGTGGGTGCTGCTGGGGGCGAGCCGGGCGGTGGGAAGTTTCAGAAATCGAGGCACTAGTGCACGGTATTGTGAATTGTACGCTTAGACACGGCACATGCCACGTGACAGCAGTTTACCCAGAGTCCACACACTTGTTCCTGAGCCCCCCACCAGCTGTCCGTCAATCCCTGGGCACCAGCCCTCAGGGGAGACTCGGAGGCCCAGCAAGCTCAGGACATGCCTGGGCCCCGTCGGCCAGTACCTGGTGGTAGTCCTCCATGAACTTCAGGTGGCTCTCCTCACAGATGAGCAGGTTCAGGTACTCCTTCCAGTCTGCGTGCACAGCCTCCATGTGTGCCTGCCGGGACCCAGGGGCAGGTCACCGCTGGCCAGGCCCCAGTGATGCCACGGGAGGAGGGGAAGTGGCACCTGGCCTCTGTGTGGGTGCTCTCGTTTGGGGGATGGGGTATGTCCAGGGGCTCAGGCCATGCCTCACTCGCATAGGCTGCATCTGCCCGGGCAAAGTGCCTTCTACAACCTCTCACAGAGGAACTAGGGGGGTTTGAAAGTGCCCCCCAAATTTGGGTCCACCCAGGACTCAGACCGTGACCTTATTTGGAAACAGGGTCTTGGCAGATACCAGTGGGCAGACCGGCCCGTACCAGGGGCTGCGATCAGCCACACGAGGAGACAGAGCACTGGAGTGTGCCACGGCCCGGGCGTGCCCGACAGCACACCAACAAGGGCCGGGCGCACGTGCAGAGTAGGTGCCGTGCCGGCTGCGTGTGACGTGTCCAGAACAACAGACCCATAGGGACAGCGGGCTAGAGGCTACGGGGGCTGGCGGGCTGGGTGGGGAGAGTGCTGCCGGGTGCAAGTCGGGCGGGCCTAAGTCCAGTGACTGGTGATCTGACAGGAAGAGGGGAGGCCACAGACACACCGGGAGAAGGCCGGGTGAAGATGGAGGCAGAGGTGGGAGTGGTGTGTCTACAAGCCAAGGAACGCCAAGGAACGCCAAGGAACGCCAAGGAACGCCAAGGACCACCGGCAACTGCTAAGGCCGGAGGAGGTGAGGCCTGGAGCCTTGGAGAGAACATGCCCTGCTGGCACCTCGAATTCAGACTTCGGGCCTCAGAACTGAGAGAGAATCCGTGTCTGCTGTTTAAAGACACCAAGTGTGTGGCTTTGATATGGCAGCCCCAGGGAACACCTGCAGCCCTAGCGGGCTTCCGAAGTCAAGGGCGAGGGGCTGTGGCGGAAGGTGAAGGTAGGAGAGGTGGCCAGAGCAGACAGAGCACAATGGGACTGACAGACACAGGTTAGTGCAGAGACCCCATCCAGGGACGCCCCCATCTCCAGGGCTGCCCCAATTCCGGTTGGCCCTTGGGCAGAAGCAGTCCGAAGGCCAGCCTGGAGGAAGCTGGGGGCCCACGTACCTCAATGGAGTTCCTCCCAGGATGATCCGCTGCGAGCAGCTGGTCGCCCTCGCTGTGCAACTTGTTAATTCTCTCCTCTTTGGCCTCCAGGTTCCGGTTGATAAAATTCTGCAACACCGCGGTGAGGGACCTCAGCACCGCCCTGGCAGCACCATGCGCCCTCCGGCCTAGCCCACCTGCCTAGGCCCGGCCCACCTGTCCCGGCCCCGCCCACCTCATATTGGCGCCGGCGACTGGGGTAGTCGAGGTTGCGGTCGCTCCAGTCATACTGTATGCGGCCCTTGGCCTGCTGGTCCAGCCAGTACAGCTCGTTGGTGCAGCGCTGCATGTAGTCCTGCAGCGAACTCAGGTGTTGCTGGCGCGCCTGCGATGCTGCCTGAGTCCGAGCAAGGGAAGAGTTGGGGCCTGGCCTCGCCTCCTCCCGCATCTCCCAGAGGGCGTGGCTCTGGCTGGCACAGGACAAGCTCAGCTTGGTCCCAACCACTTCCTAACTGGGCCTCCAGGATAAGTCACCCAACCCTAGAAAACGCATCTGTTTGTCCAGCAAATGTCTGTTGAGCATCTACTACATGTCTGGCATGGCTCTGGGCGCTGGGTCCCCAGTGAACAAGACACCCAAAGCCCTCACAGAACTGGTATTTTTTTGGAGCCTCGATTTGCCCATCTGTAAGACAGGATACCCCTTGGGCACAGAGCTGGTGCCCAGCAAATGCCAGCAGCTACGGCTGCATCTTATCTTTCTCAGGAGCACTCGAGCACTGGAGGGAAAGTAGCAATCTCCTCACCCTGTGCTTGAGAAGCGGCAAGGTGAGGTGGAGGAAGTAGGAATGTCTGCTCTGAGCTTACTGAAGAAAGCAGAGCCCATCACAGAAAAGGTTGCACCTTGGGCTGGCAGGGACTTCCAGGAGCACAGAGCAAGCTGGGCCACCCCTCTGGAAGGGCCGGGGTGCTTTCTCTTCCCACTCCATTCCCTTCTGTTCTGATCAAAGCATTGGCTGCACACCTGGCTTGTGTGTGTGCGAGCACGTGTGCACAGTGTTATTCCTAGATGGGTCTCGTGGTGTCTCGGGCCTCCTGCCTCAGTCTCTAGAGTAGCTGGGATCAGGCCTGCACCACTGTGCCCAGCCCGGGTGGCTGGGAAATGATGCTGGGCCTTCCACGTGGCCGCAGCCTGTGGCGTCCGACCTACACCACGGCAGCCAGGTGCTGTCCCTGTCCCTGCAACCCCAGGCTTTCCGTCCTCTGTCCTCCCCGAGCACCTGCCCTTCCCCCAGGGTTTCTCACCAGCAGTTTCTGGTACTTGGCCTGGAGTTCACGGTTCTGCTCCTAAGGACAGAGCCAAGGACACGGGTCAGGGCCAGGATACAGGCGTGGCCCACTCTCCCCAGCCCCACATCTGTACCATGTGCCCCACCTTGTCGGCGTCCTTGGCCAGGTGGGCCCCGATGGCCTTGACTTCATTGTGGAAGATGTTGTGCTGCTCCACCTGGTGGTCCACCAGTGGCAGGTCTGTCCCGAAGCTCTGGCCACTCAATGTGTCCTGGACGGGTGGACAGAGAGACAACATGCAGAGGTGGGTGGGCCCCATGGGGCTGCAGGAGGCCCCATCAGCCCCTAAACTGCTGGCGGCATCAACTGTGTTGGCTCAATCTCACGGCAGCGTCAGGGGCCCATGTGGCTGCTGCTCCCACGTCATAGACGGGAAATGCTTGCCCAGGGCTTCTGCCTGAGGGTGAGGGGGTGATGCTCACACCAAGGACACCCAGCTGCAGTGGTCGTGTGCTTCTCTGTGGTAGAGACGGGGCTGGCGAGGGCACAGGAAGGCTGGCAGCGGGCCAGGAGTCTGGCCGCTCCCCTAGCCGGCCCATCCAGCCCTGCTGGGACCCCAGGAAGCCAGGGTCAGAGGGCGAGACCTGGCAACAGCAGTGAGGCATGGCTGGAGGGCAAGGATAAAATCCCCACCGCTACTGTGGGCCCTGAGCTTGGCCCTCAGCTCTCTGAGCCCCATTTTGTCCCCATCAGATGAGACATGGGGAGACACCAGGAGACACTGGGATGGCAGCCCCTCCCTGCAGACTGTGGCACCCCGAGTGGGGGCTCACCCACACATGTGGCCCTGCCTTAAAGCCATGGAGTGGCAGCCCTGCTGCCGGGCCATACCAGCTTCTCGTCCACCAGCGCTGCCCAGTTGACCTGCGGGTCGGCCTCCTTCACTGCCAGGCTGTAGATCTTCCTGTGTTTCCCACGCAGGTTGGTCACGCGCTCCTTCAGCTGACGGATGCTGAGCAGGGAGAGGCCATCTGATTAGTGGGGCTGGCAGGCCTCTCACCCCAGGTCCCGGTCTTTCTGCTCAGCAGCCCGAAGGATGGGGGACTCAGGCTCCAAACCGTCTTTGCATCCTCCCAGTCTCCTCCTGCCCACTTCCCTTCCACCATCGATGTTCCGTACAGGCTTCCTATATGCCCAGAACCACAGCGGGTTCCAGAAGAAACAAGCGGGTGCACAGCTCTCTGTCCAGCAGAGGCCACTGGGTGGTGTGTGCCACAGGGACAGGTGCAGGAGGTCGTGGGCACGGAGACCCTGCCTCTGGTAGGGGGTGGAGTGGGGACATGGGAGGAGCTAAGGGTTCAACCACACGATTTATCCACGTCACACTGAAGCATGCTTGAGCGACACGCCTGGGAAGTTGGGGCTGGGCGTCAGGCAGTGGGAGTTCACACTCCAAGGCCGTGGGGTCGAATGGCCTGGAGGCTCAGGGCACCATGGCTGCACTATAGCCACAGCCTCCCTGAGCCTCAGTTTCCCCATCTGCAAAACGGGCTGGCATGAGGATGCTGTGCAGCTGTGACTGTGTCTGGCATCTAGCTGGCCCCCAAGTAACTGGACTCGGGGTCCTGAGTGCAGAGTGGGCTGTAGACCTCCCGCCCTGGCCCACGGCCCACGGGCCCCACCCTCGGGACTGGAAGTGGGGGATACCTACTCCTCGGCAATCATGTCCCCCTGAGGGTGTCTCATGTGCTTGGCGATGGCTGCGTCTGCCTCTAGCACGTACAGCAGCTTCTCCGAGTCCGACACCTTCTGCAGGGCCACATCCCGGTGCTCGGGCTGCCGGCCCTCCTGCAGCCGGGCCACGTCCTGTGTGGGTCACGAGAGGGGACAGTGGGCAGGGCTCAGAGCGGGCACCATGGTGACGGGAGGGGTGAGGCAGAGGCCAGACAGGGCCTCCCCTGCCTGTCCGTGCAGCCTTCCCTCCAACCACCCACAAACGGGCTGGTCACGGACGGCTGTGAACAGAGCTGCGGTCCTGCCCACCTGGCATCGCCGTGCCATCTGGGAGAGCGCCCAGAAGGCACGTCTGGGCAGCCAGAGGTGACCGTGTGCTCCCACAGGTCGGGGCTTACGAGGAATTGCACCAGAAAAGGAACCAGGGGGCCCACGGTAGCTTCAGGGCCAGGGAGGTCCCTCTGAGGCAGCGACGGGCTGAGAGTGAAGGACAGAAGGGCAGCGTGCTCTGGGCAGAGGGAGCGGCTGGGGGGGGGGCTGAGGCAG
>NW_006159498.1:19704-23549 GCF_000334495.1 Tupaia belangeri chinensis | reverse complement strand
GGCTGGGGGAGTGCGGGGGGGGTGGGCAGGGCAGGGGCCAGAGCACAGAACGGCTTGACCGTGGCGCCTGTGGGGGCTCTCGGGGAGAATCGCAGCCAGGGTGAGCTGGAGGGTTGCCCACAGACCCCACAGCGGGCAGCACTGCGTGAGAGCCAAGGCCGGCCCCAGCGGCGATGGTGAGAACAGAGGGGTGCGTATTGGCGAGCGTAGCCGACAGGTCTGTGTGTTTAGCGGGGACAGAGAACTGGCAGTCAGGACGGCAGCTGTGAGAGGCGCCGGCCAGTCTCTGAGACCAGCGGTGTCAGCTCCCAGCTGGGCCCCAGGGATGAGTCCCCGAGGAACCCTGAGTCCAGGTGCAAGGCCATCCCACGTTGGCGACTGGACCGACGGTAGGTTGGGGTTCGCACTGGGCACTCGGAGGCAGCGGGCCCTCCTCGGCCAGTCTCAGTGCCCCGTCTCTACCTTGGGAAGAAGGAACGCACGTGCTGCAGAAGAGGCCGGTGAAGCGAACAACGGCTCCGCAAAAGCAAAACCCACCTGAGCCAGAGCCAAGACCGCATAGTGCCTGGCTCAGGTCACAAGCTACGTCCCCAACCGGCAAACCCAGGGACACAAAACTGACGAGTGGCCGCCTGGGGTGGGGCTGGGCGGACACTAACGGTCAGTGGGCCTGAGTGACACTGGTCGGGGGGACTGTCCTGGCACCGACTCACCAAAAACAGCCAGCCACGCACTAGAGTTCCCCCAAATCAGCAGATGGCGTGCTGGAAATGGGAGTTCACACTATAGAAAAGAAGCCTCAGTAAAGTCGTTAAAAAACAGAAAAAAGAAAAAGTGGCAAAGAAAGGAAAGAGATGAATGGAGGCGATGTGACGCCTGGTGCAGAACAGACTCTGTGTCGCCTTGGAGAAAGGGACGACTTCGGACCGTGCTTCCCTGCCAGCTCCGGGAAGGCAGAGGGGCGAGGGAGCCCTGCTCCCCCAGGGCCTGACGGCGAGGCGGACAGAGGGCTCATGGAGCCAGGCAGCCACTCCCTGGCATGGACCTGGCCAACTACTTACAGTAGAGCATCCCGCTTTGGGCCAGCCCTGAAGCATAATAGTTAAACAGTGTGGGTAGGGAGCCAGATCCCACATGGCTAACCACAGTTCAAATCCCAGCCCCAGCAACGAGACAAGCATGTGTGTGTGCCCAGATCCTGACAGGATGGAGAAACGGAGAAGGGATTGCAGTGTTGACCACACTCCACTGGGGGGTGCTTTCCCCCTCTCCCTGTCTCTCCGGTGACTGCACCCACCCACTGGCAAAAAAACACATCACGCTTCTCAGCCTGGGTGGGTTTTAAGCACTCCTTTGTCACCCCTGATCTGAAGCTGTCCTGGGCAGCTGCGGTGTCCGAGATTAATTCTGCAAAGCGAGGAGTCAATTACTCGTGGCCTAATTCATGCAGGTGCAGTGTGAATGTGAGGCCTCCCCATGACGTGGGGGGACAGTGACCGAGGGAGGCTGTGTAGGTGCTCCAGGGTTCAAAGTCAGGGCTACAGATGGATAGTGAGAGGTTTATAGACTGAAAGTCACCAGGGAGCTCTCCGGGCGATGTTCTCTCTCCTCCACTGGGCAGTGGCCACGGAGCTACCAACCGATGCAAATTCACCAGCGGGAACTCTGAACTCTTACAACGTGGACACCTGTATATGTTTTATTCCAGGCGCCTCCAAACAGGTCATGAAAATGTGTAGTATAAAAGAACTGCATCGATTTCAAAATGTTCTGCACCCAAATAGACTAGTACTTTAATTCTATGTTTCCATGAACTTTCTGAGGGTCCCTTGAACACCGCCATGCTCACAGCAGAGAGCTATCTCTGGGGTTAGAATTCTAGCTGACGTTAATTTCCTTTGTTGTATCTGTCTATCCTGAAACGTGTGTAATGAACACACATTACTTTTGTTTTGAGAAAAAAGAGACACACTCTAGAAAGATGTTTTCAGTCTGGGAAAGAAACCACCACCACCAGGGCCCGAGAGCAAGGGGCTGTTGAGCAGCTGCCCTACCCCCTCCACCAGGGGCCAGGAACTCCCTCCACCAGTAGTGACAACAAAAATGTCTCCAGACGTGGCCACGTTGTCCCTGGGCGGTGGCATCCCCTCAAAGAACCACTGACTCAGACAAGACTCCGGTCCGGAGCGGGGCTGCGCACCCCAGGGGCAGGGGGCACTCACACTCTGCATTTTGGCCTCCGTGTCCACGATGTTCTTCTCCACCTGGTCAGCATTCTTCTGCAGTTGCTCGATCAGCTCCGAGAGCTCCTTGCTAGAGATGCTGCAGGCAGAAGCCGAAGGTAAGTGAGCCAAGGGGGCCCCGGCATCCCCAGCCCCAGGTGACCTCTGTCCCAGGCTCTGAGCTTTGCAGGGGCTGGGCTGTCCCCAAGGGCCATGTCATTAAAGCCATAGAGACAAGGCGGGCCTGGGGACACAGTGGGTGGCATGGGCCCCATGTTGGCCCTTCATGTTGACGGCACTACGTGGCCGCGTCGGCCAAGCATGACCTACGGCACTTTCTTCTTTTTTAGAGAGGTTTTTGCTATAGGGTGCGTACGCTCGCCAGAAAGACAGAGACAGACAGAGAGACAGAAAGCGAGAAATCACCCCCCAGGGGTATGGCCACGCCGCAATCCCTTCTCCTTTGTCCTCCTCTCGGGATCTTGGGTACGCATGCACACGTACCCGGTATGAGTTTTAAGCCACCAAGTCTGGGGCTCGAACTACAGTCGACTACATGGAAGCCCAGCGGCATAGCCATTATACCAACTGCTGGTCCCAACCTACAGTACTTTCCTAAGTTGAGAGAGCCCCAGTGACGCAGACTCCACACTCAAAGAATCCACTCAGTGTTTTTGGTCCACTCACAGTTGTGGAACGCTCGCGCCATCCGATTCCAGAGTTCTTATCACCCTGGAGCAGTCACTCCCTATCCCCATCCCCGCCCAGACGCCGCCTCTCTGCTTTCTGTCCGTGGAGTTGCTGTCCTGGGCATTTTGCACAATAGTACACACAGTGTGCGGCCTCTTGGCTCTGCCGCTTCTCACGGAACGCCTGGTCTTGAAGGTTCATCCTGACTGGAGCGTCTGTCAGAACCTCCTCCTTGCAGCTGAGTAACACTGCACCGTGTGAGCAGCCCGGGTTTGGTTCATCTGGCCAAGCTCACGGCACTGGGCTGTTCGCATCTGTCAGCCAGACAACTCGCCCTTCGAACGCTCCTGGACAAGTCCCATACGAGCACCCTTACTGTTCGTTCCCCGGTGCTTTCCCTTAGCCTGCTCGTCCTGGCTGAACCAATGCACTTAAAGGTGACGCGCAGGCCCAGCGGCTGCTGTGGGGTTCAGGCAGCTGATCCCACGTGGCTGACAGCACAGTCTGAGTCGTAGACCTGGTGGCTTGACAATCACGCCAGGCATGTGTGCGTGCATGCCCAAAATCCCGTGAGGAGGATGGATTTGTGTGTCCATGCCCCTTCTCTGTCTCTCTCTGTCTCAGTCTCTCTCTGGTGAGCACACGTACTCTATAGCAAACAAAAGAGAGAAACAGGGGACCAGCAGTTAGTGTAATGGCTATGTCTCTGGACTCCCATATAATTGACCACAGTTCGCATCCCGGACCAGGTGGTTTAAAACTCACACTGAGCGCGTGTGCGTGCGTGCCCAAGATCCCGAGAGGAGAATGGAGAAGAAGGGATTGCAGTGTGGCAATCTACCCCTGGGGGTTGATTTCTCTCTTTCTGTCTTTCTGTCTCTCTCTGTCTTCCTGGCGACCGCACGCGCCCTATAGCAAAAACATCTCAAAAAA
>NW_006159498.1:17483-19685 GCF_000334495.1 Tupaia belangeri chinensis | reverse complement strand
AACCTCTCAAAAAAAAAAAAAAGAGAGAGAGAGACAGAGAGAGAGAGACAGAGAGAAACGAGAAGGTGACTTACTCTCCCCACCGTGAACAGAAACCAGAAGCCATCGCTGTAAATGCAAGCAAGCGCCAAAATTTATCCTGTGGAAGTGACACACACGAGGTTCTGGCTGGCCGTGGTCGCCTGCTCACCCCGAGTCCGGGCTGTCAGGGCCAAGCCGCTTTCTCCTGGATGGCCTTGGTCTCTCGCAGGGTGTGTCTGTCCCTCCTGTCATGTCTGTCTGGCCCCCCAAGCCCAGAGTCCCAGCAGACCACTCTGGAAGCACTCTCACGGCAGTTAAGACTTTGACTGTAGAATTGGCAGTGGGTCCAGAACCCGGCCCTAATCAGCCACTCACTCGGTCGTGTTACTTGGCCAAACCACTGTGCCTCTGCCCCCCCAAAGCCATGTGGGCCGGGCATGGCTGTGGTCTCAGCAAAAGCCTGTGCTTAGGGCTGTTAAGATGCCTCACAGTCGCCATCAGCTCAGCTTTTGCTGCTGCTCTTTGGAAGCAAGAGAAGAAGCAGAGACCAGAGAGGGACAGCCACTTGGCCGATGTCACCCAGCCAGCCAGTGATGGTCGAGCTGAGACCCTGGTCCCTCAGCGACCCCAGGAGGGCTCGAGCGGCTGTGTACCCAGAGGTTCCATTCCACCTGCACTCACAAAGCACCTGCCATGGGCCGAGCTGGCATCACACAGACACAGCCCCACCCTCTGAGAGTTTGCCCCCACAGACCTGGAGAGAAGGGGCATTCACAGAAATGGAGTTGTGAGACTGAGGCAGACAGGGAGGACGAGGGGCCCAGAGGCGAGTGGGGACTAGAGTGGTCAGTGAAGGCTTCCTGGAAGAGGTGGTGGTGGGTGAGTTCTGTAGGATGAGGAGTGGGGGTTCCTAGGCAGCAGGCTCTGGTGAGGCGAGGCCAGGAGAGAAGCAAGTCTTAGGTATGTCCCTCAGGCTGGGCCAGGGCTGGGCTCTTGACCACTGAGGCAGAGGGGCCACCAGCACTTCAGAGTGGCACCCCTGTCAGGGCTCAGGCCACCTACTCCAGGGCAATAGGCAGACCCTGGCCAGGCCCTGAGGAGGGGGGCCAGGAGGCCGTGCTGCCTGCTGTCAGTGCACGGGTTCCTGGACCTTGACGCCCTGCCCTGAGATCGGGCTGCGGGTGATGTGACGTGGGGAGCTGAGGGAACATGGTGGCTGCAATGGAAGTTATGGGGCCACTTGTGCCCTAAACTGTGCCGAGGGCCTGCCCGGGCCTGGCCTGGCCAAGGAGCGGGGCCCGTGGGGAACGAGGCCCCGGCGGACGAGTGAGTCGAGCCGCAGCCTTTCCCAAGTGGAGTCCCAGGAACCCTGTCTCACAGGCTGCTCCTGGAGGAAGCCTGCGCTGGTCAAGGCAGTTGGAAAATCCCCACCCCTCGATAGGCTCTGGGTCGGCCAAGGCTCTGACAAGTCCTGCCGGGGAGAAGCTGGGTTTTGGTGACACGGCCCGGAAGGCCAGAAGGAACTCTGGACGGAGGCTCTGGGTGAGGAGGGGAGGCTGGGCACCCGCAGCAGCGGGTCGGCCTGCCATTCCCTGCCCTGCTCTGGCTGGGCAGGCCGCGGGGGGACGTGAGTACGGCTGAGCCCTGTGGCCGGCCCTATCGACCAGCCCAGCTTGCTGCTCCTAGAGGCAGCATGTGTCAACCCAAACGTGTAACCCAGGGCTGCACAGTCCGCCCTGGGGGACTGCAGGGTGGGGCAATCAAGCTACCAGCAAGGAAAACGGCAAGTGCCACTTACAGCCGAGAGGGCTGTGTCATCTCCCTCTCCCACCCGAACCGGGTTCTGCTTCTCGTCCCACTGTCCATGGAGCTGGCCCCTCCAGGGGGCGTCCTGCTGTCTGGAAGTTTCTGGGGAGCTAGTCTGCCCGGCCGATCACACAGGCTCTAGCGCATCAATCCCACGCCTTCTAAAACATGAAGCAGTTTGTTCTCTGTGTCCGGGCGGGGGAGACTGAGGTATGAAGCCACCAGGGACCTGGGCCCAGCCCGCTGCTGGAGAGCAGTTGGAGGCGAGGTGGAGCGGCCTCTGGAAGCAGTCTGAGGACCTGCTCTCTGGGTTTGGGTTCCCGAATGAGAGGCCCCAGGGGGTCCTTGTGAGCATGGAGACCCACACAGGAGGGC
>NW_006159498.1:0-17442 GCF_000334495.1 Tupaia belangeri chinensis | reverse complement strand
CAGGGGTGCCTGCCCGGCCGGGCTTGTCCAGCTTTCATCTTGCTGACGCGCTGGGCTGTCACCCGTGGGCTGTTGCTGATGGAGACCTAGATGCAGCCCTTCTCCATCAGCCCCTCCCTGTCCCGCCCCTGGGCTGGGAAAACTGAGGCACCCTTAGCCACTGCCTCAGCAAAGGGAAGAAATCGGGTGCCATGCAGAGGGGACATGCCTGCCCCCCTTTCCTCGGGGGCTAATGGGGACACAGGGTGAGGGCAGGAGCCACTGGCTCTGGGAGGTGCCTGGGAGCCATCCGGCCCACCTGCCATTACCCCCGCGAGCAGACTGAGGACCCGGTGCTGAGGGGCAGCCTGTGTAGGAGAAGAGCAGCTTCGAAGCCTGACCATGACAGCCAGCACGTGGCCCTGAAGGAGCTGCTTTATGGGCTGAGCTTTGGTGGCTGTCCGTGCAGCGGGGACGCAAATGCTGCCTAGTCCGGTGTGTATGGAGGCGTGGCAGGGCGGGCCACTTCTGGAACACCTGAATCAAGTTTCAAAAGCAACTTAGGGGTTTAAGGGTCCCAAAGCAGACTAGAGCTCACTTACACCCCCAAGTGGGGCTCTGTGCCTGAGAGCACTGCTCACAGGAGGTGCTCAGCAAACACTCGTTAAAGGTGCATGAGCCGCGAGGGGCTGCACGGAGGTGTGGGGGAAGGGCATGGTCTGCGAGGCTCACCTGCCTGGGAAGGCTTTGGGTTTGCACTGGGGTCCTCCCTGAGTGCATGGGGCATGTACACGCTTGATTTGGGCCGGCTGAGGCTGAGTCAGAGTGGGATGCAGTCAGGGTCCCATTACAGAGCTCTGTCGCTCTCAGTCCCTGTGTCCCTCATGCTCAGATTATGAAATAAACTTTATTATTATTGTTCTAAAGCAAGCACGCATGGGCCAGCAGGTGGTGTGGAAGTTAAGGCATCTGGATTCCACATGGCCAGCCACACACTTCGAATCCCAGCCCTAGAGGCCGGGAAAACACACCGGGTGCATGTGCGTGCGTGTCCGAAATCCTGAGAGGAGAATCGAGAAGGAATCGTGGTATGGCCATCCCCCTGGAGGTGATGTCTCGTGTTCCCTCTCTGTCTCTCTCTGCAGTGAGAACACATGGGCTATAGCAAAACTAAAAAAGAAAGAGAGAAGGTGGTGGCTGGATTGCCCAGCACGTCATCACCGGGCTCGCGTGGGGCTAGCGTGACTACGTGTGACAGGTGTTCGCCGTGCCTTCCCCCTCACAGGGTTGGCTCTCCGAATCATGTGTGCGGGTCGCCTGGGACTGCCTTCCCTCCTGGAAGCCCCTGCCTACCTATGGTGCGTGGCCCTATAAAATACGTTCCTTCTGAAAACAGAGACTTCTCAGCGGGAGGAGATGGAAGTTACCACAGCCAGACAGTGCGAGGAGGACACAGGATGACTTCTGGGAACCATCCGATCGTGTAACTTCCATTTCGTCCCCAGAAACCAGTGACCGAACCCACATTAAGGGACAGGCTGCAAAAGCAGAGGGGACATGCCTGCCCCCCTTTCCTCGGGGGCTAATGGGGACACAGGGTGAGGGCAGGAGCCACTGGCTCTGGGAGGTGCCTGGGAGCCATCCGGCCCACCTGCCATTACCCCCGCGAGCAGACTGAGGACCCGGTGCTGAGGGGCAGCCTGTGTAGGAGAAGAGCAGCTTCGAAGCCTGACCATGACAGCCAGCACGTGGCCCTGAAGGAGCTGCTTTATGGGCTGAGCTTTGGTGGCTGTCCGTGCAGCGGGGACGCAAATGCTGCCTAGTCCGGTGTGTATGGAGGCGTGGCAGGGCGGGCCACTTCTGGAACACCTGAATCAAGTTTCAAAAGCAACTTAGGGGTTTAAGGGTCCCAAAGCAGACTAGAGCTCACTTACACCCCCAAGTGGGGCTCTGTGCCTGAGAGCACTGCTCACAGGAGGTGCTCAGCAAACACTCGTTAAAGGTGCATGAGCCGCGAGGGGCTGCACGGAGGTGTGGGGGAAGGGCATGGTCTGCGAGGCTCACCTGCCTGGGAAGGCTTTGGGTTTGCACTGGGGTCCTCCCTGAGTGCATGGGGCATGTACACGCTTGATTTGGGCCGGCTGAGGCTGAGTCAGAGTGGGATGCAGTCAGGGTCCCATTACAGAGCTCTGTCGCTCTCAGTCCCTGTGTCCCTCATGCTCAGATTATGAAATAAACTTTATTATTATTGTTCTAAAGCAAGCACGCATGGGCCAGCAGGTGGTGTGGAAGTTAAGGCATCTGGATTCCACATGGCCAGCCACACACTTCGAATCCCAGCCCTAGAGGCCGGGAAAACACACCGGGTGCATGTGCGTGCGTGTCCGAAATCCTGAGAGGAGAATCGAGAAGGAATCGTGGTATGGCCATCCCCCTGGAGGTGATGTCTCGTGTTCCCTCTCTGTCTCTCTCTGCAGTGAGAACACATGGGCTATAGCAAAACTAAAAAAGAAAGAGAGAAGGTGGTGGCTGGATTGCCCAGCACGTCATCACCGGGCTCGCGTGGGGCTAGCGTGACTACGTGTGACAGGTGTTCGCCGTGCCTTCCCCCTCACAGGGTTGGCTCTCCGAATCATGTGTGCGGGTCGCCTGGGACTGCCTTCCCTCCTGGAAGCCCCTGCCTACCTATGGTGCGTGGCCCTATAAAATACGTTCCTTCTGAAAACAGAGACTTCTCAGCGGGAGGAGATGGAAGTTACCACAGCCAGACAGTGCGAGGAGGACACAGGATGACTTCTGGGAACCATCCGATCGTGTAACTTCCATTTCGTCCCCAGAAACCAGTGACCGAACCCACATTAAGGGACAGGCTGCAAAACACCTGGCCAGGCTGCTTTGACAGCCTCCAGGTCACGAACCACAAGGAGAGACCCAGGACTGACCCCAGACTGGAGGGGACTAGGGAGACCAGGATGTCACACAACGTGGGGTCCAGGGACAAAGAGGGATGCGGGGGCGGGAGGCAGGCGGGCCGGAGGAATCAGAACTGTTTACAGTTTAGCTCTAGGTTGCCTGGTTTTTCAGAAACTCCAAGAGCTGATACTCCGGTAGTGGGAGGATTCCAGGACGCCGGTCTGGACAGGCAGGGAGGCAGTGTGTGCTGAGGCCAGAGAAGCCCTGCCCTGGCCTGAGACCTCTTGCAAGTGCCGATGGGGCAGGGCCTAGGCAGGGACCGAGAAACAGCCCGGGCTGGGCTGCAGGTCAGGCGCTGTGGCCTGCTGGGATTTGTGTATTGGGGGTGGGTGGGGTGGCCGCCCCCATGAGCAAATAAAAGCTGTTTAATTTGAGGCCCTTTTTTTCTTCCCCAGGGCTGAGGTGACCTGATGAGGGCCAGGAGGGCCAGGGCTAGGGCCAGTCCGGAGGAACCCCATTTACTCAGCCTGGTCTGTGTATGCGGCTCTGGGTGCAAGGAGGGAAAAACGGGACCCAGACCAGCCAGGGGCTGCTGGCGCCGCCTCAGAGGACACTCAGGGACCGGACAGGGCTGCTGGGGCCCGAGCCTGCAGCTTGAGCCTGGAACAGGCACCTCTTTGTGTCTGTAGGATGTATCCGGGACACAGGAACTGCTGGGCGGCGGCCTGGGAGCTTCAGATGGCACCAGGTCCCCCTGCTCTGCCCCAGGAACTAGAGCCTCTGCAGCCACGGCCCAGTATGCCTTAGGGGTGGCTCAAAGCCGAGGCCAGAGGGACAGCTGGGTCTGAACCCCACACTCATGGTGCAAGGCGTGGCCCAGGGCAGAGGCCAACAGAGATGCCATCAGAGAAGCTGGGGACAAGGCAGCGTCCGGCTCAGCTCACCATGCTCCGTGGACGCTCCACATGGCAGAGAACACAGGCGTCCCAAGGACCTTCGCACCCCACTCTTGTTGGTCACCTCTTGCTTTAATTGTGGAGCCACTTGACTTGCCCTTTTTTGCGGCTGGAGGGGCAACATAACCTGGTGGTTAAGCACCTGACCAAAGCCAGAGGGCCTGAACTCAAATCCTGGCTCTGTTCTCATTAAGCTACAAGTTACTTAGCCTCTTGGAGGCTCGGTTTCCCTATCTGTGAATGGGAGTCACCATGGTGTGGGCACAGGGTAGGGGTGGGTGTATGGAGAGAGACAGGGGCCATCTTGGGACGACCAGCCTCTGCCCGACCTGGTTTGCCTTCCGTGGAATTGGGTTCCTTTTAAGGAGCTGATAGGAGCTAGCAGCTGAGCCTGCAGTCAGACTCTACCCACAGCGCAGAGCTAAAAAAAGGCCCCGACCGCCCACGCCGCTCACCCTGATCCTAGCAAGCCCAGACGCGAGAATTCTGCCTGGGATGTCGCCCTGCCCAGGTCCGGGGATTCGCGAGCAACCTCGGTATTTGGAAGGGTCTCCAACCTCTGCTAGGGGGGCTGCCAGGGGACAGACGGGCTCAGGCCCCAGACTTGGCCTCAGACTCACCCAGGGCTGCCGGGACCCGTGTGCGGGCTGCTGGCGCCGCCTCAGAGGACACTCAGGGACCGGACAGGGCTGCTGGGGCCCGAGCCTGCAGCCTGAGCCTGGAACAGGCACCTCTTTGTGTCTGTAGGATGTATCCGGGACACAGGAACTGCTGGGCGGCGGCCTGGGAGCTTCAGATGGCACCAGGTCCCCCTGCTCTGCCCCAGGAACTAGAGCCTCTGCAGCCACGGCCCAGTATGCCTTAGGGGTGGCTCAAAGCCGAGGCCAGAGGGACAGCTGGGTCTGAACCCCACACTCATGGTGCAAGGCGTGGCCCAGGGCAGAGGCCAACAGAGATGCCATCAGAGAAGCTGGGGACAAGGCAGCGTCCGGCTCAGCTCACCATGCTCCGTGGACGCTCCACATGGCAGAGAACACAGGCGTCCCAAGGACCTTCGCACCCCACTCTTGTTGGTCACCTCTTGCTTTAATTGTGGAGCCACTTGACTTGCCCTTTTTTGCGGCTGGAGGGGCAACATAACCTGGTGGTTAAGCACCTGACCAAAGCCAGAGGGCCTGAACTCAAATCCTGGCTCTGTTCTCATTAAGCTACAAGTTACTTAGCCTCTTGGAGGCTCGGTTTCCCTGTCTGTGAATGGGAGTCACCATGGTGTGGGCACAGGGTAGGGGTGGGTGTATGGAGAGAGACAGGGGCCATCTTGGGACGACCAGCCTCTGCCCGACCTGGTTTGCCTTCCGTGGAATTGGGTTCCTTTTAAGGAGCTGATAGGAGCTAGCAGCTGAGCCTGCAGTCAGACTCTACCCACAGCGCAGAGCTAAAAAAAGGCCCCGACCGCCCACGCCGCTCACCCTGATCCTAGCAAGCCCAGACGCGAGAATTCTGCCTGGGATGTCGCCCTGCCCAGGTCCGGGGATTCGCGAGCAACCTCGGTATTTGGAAGGGTCTCCAACCTCTGCTAGGGGGGCTGCCAGGGGACAGACGGGCTCAGGCCCCAGACTTGGCCTCAGACTCGCCCAGGGCTGCCGGGACCGATGTGCAGCCCGCGGCAGCCTGGGGTAGGACTGAAATGGCTTGAGTGGGGTTGTGTACTGTGCCGCTTTGCGTGTAAGACAGGCTGTCTGGCAGACACAAACACACGGCACATTCGTCATCAGAATTTTCCTAGTAGCCACGTAAAGAAAGCAGAAACAGTCCAACTTAACTTTCATTTCATTTACTGTTATTATTATTATTATTATTTTGCTATAGGGTACGTATGATCTCCAGAGAAAGAGGAAAGTGAGAAATCACTCCCCAAGGGGGATGGCCACACCACAGTCCCTTCTCCGCCATTCTCCTCTCGGGATTTTGGGCACACATGCACACGCGACCAGCGTGTTTTTCAAGCCACCGGGTCTGGGACTCAGCCATGTGGGCTCCAGCCCCTAACTTCCATGCCACCTGCTGACTCATTTTTTAAATGATTTTTGCATTCCTAGAGGTGTGTGCACTCACCAGAGAGGGAGAGAGAGAGAGGGAGAAAGCACCCCAGAGGGGAGAGGCCATGCTGCAGTCCTTGCCTCCATTTCTCCTTCCAGTCAGGATTTCGGGCACATGTGCACCTGGTAAGCTTTTCAAGCTGTTGGGATTTGAACTGCAGGTGGTCGTGTGGGAGCCAGCTCCCTACACTCAGCCCGTAAGCACTGCTACAGGGCCCCTAATTTGATACGTTATTTAACTCAACATATCCAAAATACTATCAGCATGACGGCTGGTCAGCAGAGTGACACCAGCAAGGAGACGTCTCGCGCTCTCGCTCGTGCTCTCTCAAACCCGGTGCACCGGGTCCGTGGCACAGCTGGGTTTGCTCTGAGCACCTGTCAGTGGCTGCTGCTTACGCAATAGCAGGCAGATTCTAGGTTGTTCTGGGGCCTCTGGACAAGGCTGGTGCTGGTGCTTGAGCTCAGAGCAGCTTTCTGCTCACTCAGTGCCTGGCGCCTAGGGACACCTAGAAAATGCTCAGTCCCCCTGCTCCCTGCCACGCCCCTGCCAGGCTGGCACACGCTGGCCAAAGCCTGCCCCGGGCCAGAGTCTCGTATGGGTCACTGGCTGCCTGACTCCAAACCCACTAGGGCTCTGGTCGTGCCTGGCAGAGTGTGGTCCCTGGTGGGGTTAGGGAGGGCACAAAGCCTGCAGCCCGAGCCCCTGGCCAGCCCCAGGCTGCAGCATCCTTGCCCTGGGGAATGGAAAGAGCTGGGGGGATGGCCTCTCCCCCGAGCAGCCACTCGGAACAGATTACACTGAGCAAGTTCAGAAGGCCATGTCCCTGCTGTCCCTCCACCTCGGCTGTCCCTGCCTGCCTAGAAGTGCTTTGACTGTGGGGTCACAGCCGAGCCTGTGCTGTCCTTCCGCTAGGCACACCCTGCCTGCCTGAGTCAGGACACATGTGATGTCCTCCTCCCTTTGAGGGTTAATTCTGTCTCCCTGAGAGGCCCTCAGCCCCACCAGCAGAGAATGTTTGGAATGCACAGGAGCACACACCCCTTCCCAGGAACCAGCCTCACCCTTCCAGGGAAGGGGCCTGGCCTGTACCCTCCAGGGTCCTCTTCTGGTGCCCTGCTGTGCCCTGGGGACCTCAGGCCTGGGGTCTCACCTGAGGAGCTATGTAGCTTCCCTCATCCACCCTCACACACTGCCCAGCTGAGACAGCAGAGGTTCCGGCTCCCGGAACACCTGTTCTGTCCCGGACGCAGGGGCGCATGGGGTGGGCACTCAGGAGACTGAGCAGCAACCTGGGACTCGAGACCCTGCTTGGTGCCTGTCGCTCAGTGCTTCGCCCTTGGGATCCCGTGGGTGCCCGCAGAGTTACTGGGGTGCTTTTCTTACCCTACCAATATTCCTAGGCTATAAACTTCCAGACAGTAAGGACTTACTCCCCGTTGGGGGTAACCCGCATAGGCTCAGGGCTCCAGACACAGGTGCCGAATTGAGCGGATAGTTTGTAGCACACTGCCACCACCTATGTCCCCGGGTTCCCCAGGAAGATCACCGAGGCCAGGAGGTGTTGAGATGCCTGTCCAAGGTCACAGAGCTGGGAAGCGGTGGTGCTGGGATTTGAATCCAAGCAGCCCGGCTCCAAAGCCACCTCTCAGTGGGATGCCAGTATGTATACCACCCCACCGCAAACAGTGACAGAAACGTCAGGGGACAAGACTGCAGAGTGAGCCACTCATGACCAGGTGAGGCACAGAGATTTACATCTTGTTGGCATCTTTGTCAGGGCAGATAATCCCGGTGACAATCAGTGGTGGTAAACTGAGGCTGAGTCATTCTCTGAGATGCCACCACAGGGGACACCCGGCCCATCCCTCTGAACAGGCCTTTCGGGTGGAAGGAACACACACTGGGCACACACCTCTCTGGGCCACACCCTACGTGGGCCTGGTTGTGCTCCCTCTCTGATCTTCACAGCAACCTGTCAAGGAAGGCATTGTCACAGCGCCCACTGTGGGTGAGGACGCAGAGCTGCAGGACAGGGCTAACTCTGAGTTAGCAGCAGCCATGCTAGCAACTGTGGTGGCCCCAGCCGGGCACTTTCTAAATATTCAATAATGACAGAACACACCTTTGACCCCACCTCCCAATGCCTGTCATCTCTCTGCCCCTCTTACAGGCCCTGGGGACAGGCTGTTCTCCTAACAAGCCCCTGGAGATATGAACTGTTGACATACCATAAGCGCTCAATGTAATGCCTATTCGTGGAGCCCTAAGCTTACGCAAGGCCTGGAATGAAAGGCACACATGAGCCCCTAAAAAATGAGAAAGTCCTTATTGTCCAAAAGCTTACATGCTAACTGGTAGGGGTAAGGAAAACACTTCAGTGACTCTAATGACAAGAATTTCAGATCACCTAGAAAAGGGGATTTTCATTTTCTGTCCCATTCAGGCCTTCTAACCTAACCGTGAAAATATTGCTCAATCTAATAAAAAGCAAGAAAAAAACCCAAAGATGAAACAAAGGGAAGCACAATAAACAGGACAACATGGAAGAAATAAAGTCCAAATACACCCTTCATTACAATAAATGCGAATGAGTTAAACTCACCTTTAAAAGATCAAACTCTCAGATGAGAATACAAAAAAACAAAACAAAACAAAACAAAACAAAACAAAACAAAACAAAACAAAACAAAACAAAACAAAACAAAACAAAACAAAACAAAACAAAACAAAACAAAACAAAACAAAACAAAACAAAACAAAACAAAACAAAACAAAACAAAACAAAACAAAACAAAACAAAACAAAACAAAACAAAACAAAACAAAACAAAACAAAACAAAACAAAACAAAACAAAACAAAACAAAACAAAACAAAACAAAACAAAACAAATCAAACTCACCTATATGCCACAAATAAGAGACACACCCGAACTAAATGGCACAGGAAGGTTGAGAACGAAGGAATGGAGCCAACTACAGGCAATTGCCACTGAAAAGAGAAGGCATGGTCTCTTACCTCACAGACAAGATAGAGAAAGCAGTCAGTATAAACTACGTGCTTCCCACTCCTGGCTGCTCATCAAAAGCCTGAGGTCTAGGCCCCACCCTGGAGATTCCGATTTAGCCGGTGGATTTAACAGGGCTCTGACACTGTGTTTATAGCTCTTCAGGTGATTCCGATGTGCAGCTGAGTGGGAGGACCTGAACCAGAGCAAGAGTTGAAAAGGAGCAGATGAGGAAGAAACCTTAGATCTCTGCCGGAAGGAAATGTTGTGAGAAAGCAATACCCAGGAGGTGCCCAGTAAATACCAGGTTGATTGGTCAATTGACTGATACTCTCCCTACTGGAAACTTCTGTGGTAATTAGACCATAAATTACCCCACACCTAGTTATTAATCCTGGGGAAATAAATCCTAAACCGAGAGGGTTGCTGGTGTAGTAACTCTGTTTCTAATGCCTGATCTGCTTCCGTCAAGAAAGCCTACCCCACATTTGAGCCTCTGGGTGGGGCTCGGTGCCAGGCGTGTGCTTTGGGGCTCTAGTTACAAACACACAGAAGTTCAAGTCACATAAGGCAACACTGAGGCAAGTCTGGAAGATTTTTGCAAGATTTAAATAAGCCAACCTGAGTGCCCTTGGAAAATGGGCCATCACCCTGGGTCGAGGGATCAGAGACAAGGAGTACCAGTCCTGTTATTTAAGCACCTACCAGGTACCTGAGGCTTTGCACACATTTGCTCAGTCCACCTCAGTCTACAGTCCTACACACCTCCAGTACATGGGTTTGAGGCAGACCTTTAACCACTGTTTACTGAGCACCTACTATGTGCCAGGCACTGTTCTGGGAGGGTACAGGAGCTTCCACTCCAGTGCTGAGGGAAGAAGCCCAGTGGGGAGAGGAACATGGCCAGCCTCACAGCGACAAGTGGCATGACCAGCTCTGGTAGGAGGGTTTGTATGCCTCCGCCCACTCTTAATATTCCACTCCCCGGCAGGGGCCTCAGCATCCCCCTCAGCTGAGACCCCTGCTGGCTCCTCTGCCTTCTCAGCTCAAAACTGCTGAGGGTCGGGACCAGCAGATGGTGTGATGGTTATGTCGCTGGATGCCCACGTGACCGACTGTGGTTTGAGTCCCGGACCTGGTAGCTTGAAACTCATGCTGGACACATGCGCATGCCCAAAATCCTGAGAGAAGAATGGGGGAGAAGGGATTGCAGTGTGTCCATCCCCTTGGAGGCTGATTTCTCTTTCTGTCTCTCTGTCTTTCTGGCAAGCGTATGCGCCCTATACCAAAAATCTCTTACAAAACAAAACAAAACTGTTGAGGGTCCTGGGGCAAGTTCCCAAACTCCCTGAGAGTGAGCCTTATTTGGGAAAGAGGGAGGGGTGGAGTTTCTCTCAGACAGCACAGCCATCACTTAGGGTTCCTGCTCTAAGGCAGGGCACGACCTCGGGGTCCCTGTGCTCACAGCTCTCCCAGGTCCGCACAGACCTGCTGCTCGTGCTGTCAGCTCCCCCCACCCCCTGTCCTGCTCCCCAGGCCCAGCCCCTCTCCCTGCCCAGGCCCCCCGCTTCTCCTGCAGACCTTTCCCTTGCCAAGGACTGGACTCCGGGCCGCGGGCGCTGGGCCTTCCCTCCGGCTCTTGCACGCCGCTCTCTGCTGTTCTCTCCCCACTCGAGATGGTGGCGGCTCAAGGCCTACGCGAACAAGCAGGTGAGCAGGTGAGCACCGAGCTCAGCCAGCCTCCGGGGCCCTACGCCAGGACTCGGCCGGTGTTCTCCCACCAATCTGCCTTTTTCTTTAAAAATAAACGAATGGCTATTGTTCGTTATCCCTTCCGCCACTCCTGGGAAACAGCATCATGTTGGACTTGTGGGATTCTTCCTGAGCCCATTTTATACACACACACACACACACACGCCCGAAGAGCATGGCCACCGGCAGCTGCATGCACACACCTGGGACCATGCACCAGCCTCCGCTCTTGTGCCGTGTCCTTCCACAGCTCGCTCTGCTCCCGCACTGTTCTGCTTTCTGGATGGTGGATCTGCAGGCCCTGTCTATGAGTGTGTGTGCACCCACAATCCCTATCTATGTGTGTGGGTGCATACCCTGTGTATGTGCGTAAGCATGTTCCCAGCTATGCTTATAGACATGGCACGTGTGTAAGCATACTCCATCTGTGTGTGTGGGAGGCTGTGGAGACAATGCAGTGTTACAACTCTTCAGGCTCTTCAGGGTCGTCTGGAGACTGTGGGCCAGGGATCGTGGTTATATACATGTTAGTGGGCTGTGATTGGTTGTAAAAGGTGGGTTATGATTGGTTGCTTTGTGGACCAATCATGAGGTGCCAGATATGCAAATCTGAGGGATTCTAGTGGCCAATCAGAGTATGTTTTGAAGGTGAGGTTTTGAAGGGGAGCCAATCATGGCCTTTGGCATTGTGTAATTGTTTGCTCTCTGAGAAACCAGTGATATTCACTGGTGCGCAGCCTCCCACAGTGTGTATGAGCACGTCCCTGTTCCCTGTGTGTGTGAGCACATCCCTGTTTAGCATGTCGCCATCTGTGTGTGTGTGTGTGTGTGTGTGTCTGTGTGCATGCCTCTGCCTCACCCCTTCACTGCACTCCTTTTACCCAGTCACCTCCTGTTGGCCCTCACTCTCTGTTCCGATGTCCCCTCCTCCCTAGCCCATCTGGACGCCTGACCCTGCTCTGCCCCACATCTCTGTGACCCCATCTCTGAACTCAGCACCCCATTCTCCTGCCTCCTGCACACAGCAGGTGACTGGGCGCAGGGGCAACCGCTCAGCCCCGCATTCCTTTCCGCTAGCTAGAACCCACCCACCCCCTCTTGGTCCGACCGGCCTCTGGTGTGTGTGTGTGCATGCGAGGTGCTCAGGAAGGCAGCTGCATGCACACACCTGGGACCATGCACCAGCCTCCGCTCTTGTGCCGTGTCCTTCTGCAGCTCGCTCTGCTTCAGCATTCATTCATGCACGTGTTCATTCAGCACATGCACCACACCAGACACTCTGGTCACCATGCACGTATGGGGACAGAGAAGAGGTGACACAAGAGACTAGGGGATCTGTCCCAGCAGAGGGGCCAGGAGGCTTCACTGAGGAGCAGAACGAACCCCAGGAGAGAAGCAAGAAAGCAGGGGTAGCACTCCCGGCAGGAGAGCACATGGCAAAGGCAGTCCTGGGTGAGAGGTTGGCCTGCTTTCACGCTGTGCAGGGTGACAGCTGCTAGGGCCTGAGAGCAAAGGGAAACGTGAGTGAGATGTAAGCAACCAGGGCATGGTCGGATTTATAGGTTGCAATGGAGAGAAGGGATTGGCTGTGGGGCCGAGACAGGAACAGCAAAGAGCTGCAAGTGTCCAGCCAAGGGCTGCTGGTGGCCCTGCTGGGCTGCAGTCCTCGAGGCAGGCAGATGTGGGGACCCAGTGAAAGGGGAAAGGACAGGGCTGGGACCCAAAGACAGGATCATCTGGCCCAGAGGCAGAAAGGGACAGCAGGCCCAGTTCAGATGACTGCAACACAGGTGACCCTGCCCAAAGCAGAGAGAACAAGTCCCTTTGCGCACTCCCGAGGCAGGCCATGGCAGGAGGCTGGCAGGTGGCACCAGTGAGGCCCTGAACTGCCTGCAGGGGGCTGAGAGGGGCCGCAAGCCGAGTTCCCCTGAGTTCCGGTCCTCCCTTGACAAAAAGCCTTGGAAAGAGCCTTGGAAATAGCCTTGGAAATGACCTCGGGCAGGTTCTCCCCGGCCCTCTGATGCCTCTCCACCTCAGGGTGCTGCCTAAGTGGTGTGAGACGAGCCACACACACCTCCAAACTCCCTGTCCCTAAGCGATCACCCCACGATTTCAGCCACGCCTACAGATCAGGCTCAGCTCAGTCCTGAATCCTTTTTATCAGGTCTCAGTCCTCTGGCTGGAGGAAACTGGGTGAGACCAAGGGGAGAATAGGGCGAAGGGAGAGCTCGAGGAGGGCGGCCGAGGGGGGATGGCCAAGAGGGGAGAGGCAGAAGGAGAGGCAGAGGGGTTGCTGACAGTGGGCTCTTGAGCATGACGCCAGTGACTCCAGCACCTGGCTGGGGCAGGCCCTGGAGACAGCTGTCCTCGGCCGCACACCTCTCCCGGGGCGAGACCTTGTTTCCTGGACTGCTGGCCCCAGCTGGCCATTGTGAGCTCTCTTGGCCTCGGTGTCACTCTCCGAGAAAGGACAGCACCTGGCCCCTGCTGGGCTCCTGCCTGGTGATGTGCTGGACAGCCCGGGCCATGCGGGGCACAGGGGCCTTGAGCACAACTGGGCGGCTCGCTCCCAGCCAGGTCACCCGGAGGTAGGGGTGAGTGGGGGTGCTGACTGGGCCCTCCTCGAATCGCTCAGGCGTTCCAGCTCTACCACCGATCGGGTGTCTGCTTGAGTCAGCTGCCTGGTCAGCTTGGGCTCAGCACTGCCATTTGTCTGCACAGTGGCCCCGGATTACTGATACTGATGCTGGGAGCCCCCCAGCACGCACTGCGCACGGTCCAGGCCGGCCCAGCACGTGCAAGATCTCACTTGACCTGCCCAGCCACTCACTGTCTGCAGTTGCTATTACTGCTCCCATCTCGCAGATGAAGAAACAGGCTCAGAGACATTGAGTGGCCTCCCTAGGTCACACAGCCTAGGAGTGGCAGAGCTGGGGCTTGAACTCATGCCTGGCTGACATCGAACCCTGTGCTCTTAACCACTCAGAGGCCCAGGGTACCCTGGACGGTTTCCAGTAGGGTATGTTCCCTTTTCCAGGCTCCCTCCCAGAGCCCTGGACTCCCCCTCCCACGCAGGATCCCCACAAGGGCTGGGTCATTATTGCATGCGAGGTGAGGTCAGGTGGCTGGGAGTTCACTGGAACCCAGGTCTGGGCGGAGGGGCAAAATTAATCCCTTTTTTTTTTTTTTTTGGAGAGGTTTTTGCTATAGGGTGCATGCGCTTGCCAGAAAGACACATAGATACAGAAAGTGAGAAGTCACCCCCTAGGGGGGATGGCCACCCCGCAATCTCTTTTCCTCCATTCTCCTCTTGGGATCTTGGGCACGCATGCACATGTGCCCGATAGCCACCAGGGCTGAGATTCGAACTGTGGTCGACTACATGGGAGTCCAGCGACATAGTCGTTATGCTATCTGCTGGTCCCCTAATTAATCCCATTTTACAGATGGGGAATGTTGCTTGTTTCAGCAAAGCCGTTGCTTTCCCTAACTCCAATAGAGGCAGAACTCAGTCTGACTTCAAAGCTGGACCCTGATCACTCCACTCCACGCCATGACAGGTCAGACACCTTCCCCAGTAGGTCCTCCCTGATCTCCACTCTGATCCTGACAGCTCTCCTTCGGACTGGTCCCCAAGCACCAGGGCAGTTGGACTAGAGACTGGTCTGTACAGCCGTGTCCCCTCACCCTACCTGGCTCCATCATTCTGCCATGTAACCAGGCCTGGCTTCAAGCCGAACTCCATCTCACCTCTCCGACCAGAGCAGTTGTCAAGGTCTCCTCCACATCTACCCCATCCCCTGGAAGGTGCCCCCAGAGTTACGGAGTGCACGCTCTCAGGGTATCCAGCACCATCCCAGCACACAGTAGGCACCTTATCCACATTCGTTCAATAATTACTATCACTGCAACTGCCAAGAACTGGAGCCTTCTATTTTTCTCAATTTCTCTGGAGCCAACCTCACCAGGTCGCACCCGTCCCATTCTACAGGGAGAAGAGAGTGGCAGAGAAGCCACGCAGCTCCCCCAAGGTTGCAGAGCCAGGAGGGAGGGAGCAGGTCCTGGCAGGGCCTCCCTGGGGTGGGGCTGGACACTGTCCCTGGTGACCGCACCAGAGGCCCGATCCTGTCATTAGCTCAGGTGTGAACTGCAGCTTCCACACCTGTCATTAGGAACCAGGGCAACTGGGGCAGCAGCTCAGCCCTGGCCGGCCTCCCCGTTCCAGCTGCTGAAGATTGGCCAATGAGGAGCACGGCTCAGCCTCTCCTAGCCGGCCGAGGCAGCCCAGAGCCCTGCTGCCTAGGAGCAAGGGGCCCTGGGCCTGGCAGAGACACTCCCCCTCCTGGGCCCTTCCTGTGTGCCGGCACCACCACGCCCAGCAAACTGTGCAGGGCGTACCTGTCACCCCGCTTTGCAGATGGGAAAGGCGAGGCTCCAAGAGGCCTCGTGGATGGGGTGAAGGAAGGGTCAAAGCAAGACATTCCGCTCCGGGGACTGAAGCGCCAACCCTCTTCCCATGCCAATCTCACTGGCAACCCCATCCTCCCCAGACAACAGGGCGGGACCTAGAAAACTCAGAGTGAAAGGAAAACTCGGGGGGTCAGCTCCTTGTGTGCAGCGACCACAGCTTAGAGATGACCGGGACACTTACGGGCTCTCCGGGCACCAGGGAACGCACCGAGACACCTGGAAAACAGTGGGGCACAGGGCTGCACCCACCCCTCAGCCGGGTCCACAAACTAGTCCCCACCAAGGGGGAGGTTGCACTGGGCTGGGAGACCAGGGCATGCCTGTATCATCCTTAGTTCTGGGCAACAGCAAGGCCACAGGAGCCCAAAAGGTGTTTCACCCTGTCCTGGGGAAAGTCAGGAAGACTTCCTGGAAAAAGTCCTCAGAGAGGAGACCTGGGACCAGCGGCTGTCAGTCAAGGGCTGCCTCTGGCCAGGAGTATGGGGGGGGAGGGGACAGTGCCCTGTGTCCTGCAGTGTATGGATGGGACGCCTTCACCCTCCAGCCTGTCAGGGTTCAGCACGACCCTCTGCTGGTTCCTAGCCTCCAAGAGCAGGAGGGAGGGAGGTGGGCTGGGGAGGCAGAGTCAGGGTGCGGCCTGGCCCCTCGCCCGGTGTGTGGGTGTCTGCGCGTGTGAGCGTGAGGGGCCTGCGTCTTGGTCCGTGGCTGGCACGGAGCGTCCGATTGTGCAATGCCCAGGAGAACAGTGCAGGGACTGGCGGGGACCCCAGCTGGGTCAGGGAGCCAGCTGGAACCACCACAAGGAACAGTGCGCAGGGCCCTGCCCAGTGGGTTGTGAAAGACAAGCAGGGGTGGGAAGAAATGCCTCTGAGCTCAAAACACCCAGGGAGAGATGGGCGGTGGGGCCGCAGTGGGGCTGCTGAAAGCTGGGGCTCAAGGGAATGGAGGGCCCACACCGGGCACCAGTGCCAGGCCACCTGTGCCCGTCAGCCAGGTCAGCCGGGGCTGGACGGCAGGGGAGGGCCGGCCCCGGGGCCCAGAGGCCTCTCCCTGCCTCTGCCTGGGCCCTGGGGACCAGTGAGGAGCTGGGAAGAGTACAGCGGAGAGCCCAGTGGGGCGCCACAGGGTGTAAACTATCAGGTGGGCTGTGCAATTTGCCTAGGCCCCACCTGCCTAAAGCCCCCACCCCTTTTCCCTAGAGGAATGCTAGGAGGGCCCTTCCCCTCAATCTCAGCATCTCCTAGGGGCTCCCCCAAACCGGTTATTAAACGACTGCATTAGGCTTATCAAAGCAGACGTGGGCCACTCTAAACCCAACACATCCAGGCATGTCATTCCTTTCCCAGGCGCCCTGGGAACCCGCGGCTCCAGACGCCGCCAGTTTCGGGGCTGGGGGAGGGGCGGTGGGGTGTGAGGGAGCCACACCCCTGAGAAATCGCGCTTCGAGGAGGCCTCAGCGCCGCCCCAGCCACCGCACAGAGGCCACCACGCAGAACCGGTGGTGCTGCCCACAGTGGGAAGGGGGGGCCTCAGCCACGCCTTCCGCCCGACCTCGCACCCACCAATGCCTCTGGGCGTGGCTCTGGAGGGTGGCTCTGGAGAGTGGCAGGTGCCAGGAAGCGCTCCGGCAGGTGGACCAGGTGAACCGTCCCCCCTATAGATCCACCCCCGCCTCCCCGCTGCCAGGAGCACCTGAGCACTCCCAAGCTGCGCTAGTGAGGGCCCCGCCGCTCAGCTCAGCTTCCCAGACCCCGCGCGCCCCACGACTGTATTTCCTGGGCCCCCTGAGGCACTCCTGCCTCCACTGTGGCCCCACGGACACTCCGCCCCGCATCCTCACGGCAATTCCCGGCCCGAGGCGACCCTGGGACACCGAAGTGCCCCCAGGGCAGTGCTCCCTGGGCTCCTAGCGCCCGCGGGACCACACACCAGCCCCTCGGGAGTCGGCCAGCCCCATCCCAACGTGGGCGGTACTTTCCAGCTCCAAGGTGGTTTCGGCGCAGCGTCCCAGCGCGTCCCCCGGGGGCTCAGGTCTCCGCGCCCTGCAGCCCTCGCGGGCCGGGCCAGTATCTTCCCGACCCAGAGCGCCCCCCAGCGCGAGGACTCCGCGAAGGCGTGCGGAGAGCGGCGGGGGGGCGCCCCCTCACCTCCGAGTCTGCACCGTGGGGCTGTATTTGCCTTTGTTTCTCTTCTTGAAGAGCGAGTTCATGGTGGCGCTCGGGGGACTCGGGGGGCGCGGAGGGGGGGGGGGGGAGGGCCGGCAG
>NW_006159497.1:3746442-3747755 GCF_000334495.1 Tupaia belangeri chinensis | reverse complement strand
AGCCGGCGCCCGCCCTGGGCCCGACCGAGCGAATGGGGCGCCCGCGGGGCCCCGGCTGCGTGGATGTGGGGCGGTGAGGACACTGGGGTCTTGGCTGGACCCCACCTCCTGTCGGGGACCGCGTCTTGGCCGGACCACGCAACTCAGTCGGGGGACTTCAGAGGTTGGGTCGCGGGTAGGGCGCGAACGCCGCCTACGCGACACCTCGGTCCCACTTCCCCCAGCGCCTGGCGCGCCCCCTGGCTGACGGCGCGCACCTGGTTCTGCGCTGTCCCCAGGCCCTCCGCCCGCCTTCTTTGGTTGATACCCTGCTGCTCCCCAAGGCAGGTATGCAGAGAACCAACCCGCCTCTGTGCTCTGGTTTTCGGTGAATCACACTAGGGTGTAACAAGGTGGATGGCGGTCAAGTAAAGGGGGTTCTGGAACGCACTGCCTGAGTTCAAATCCTCCTCACAAAAGGTTGTGGGGAGAGGGGCGATTCCTGCAGAGAATTCACACGCGCGCCGCGATGTGCTCAGCACAGAGCCCTGGCCCAGCGTGTAGGAAGCCTCGCCGTGGCTGTCTGGGGTGGACACCATGCCATCTGGGTGGACAAAAACTCCTTAGGAACTTGCATAGCTCCAGGCCCTGGCACGACAGGAAGACTTCATATTAATAGCTGGCCACAACAGCTGCTGGGTTTGGGCTGGAAGTAGCCACATTGCATAATCTGCAGCCAGGCAGACAAGGTTGAGCCTGGGGGGGGGGGGGGGATGCTGGAGGGTTCAGGGCCACCCTGGAGGGATCCAGGGGCCTGAGCCTCCCTCTCCAGGGGAGATTCCAGAAAGCAGGGAGACAAGTTAGGGCCAGAGGGCTGTTAGGGTTCAGATAGAGAGCCCAGGGTAGGGTAGGGGATGAGGGGCGAACAAGAGCCTCCTGCTGGGTGTCCAGAGTCCTGGGTTCTAGTCCAGCTGAATCTTCAAGCCAGTCTCTTCCCACCTGTGCTTTATCTATAAAATGCAGAAGTTGGTGGAGCTGAGCCCGAGGGCTTTTCCTGCCCCAGACCTTGGAGCTAAAGACACCAAGTGGCTTCAGGCCGTCTCTTGGCCTGGCCACTGAAGGACCAGATTCTAAGTGTAACAAGGACCCTAGGAAAGCCTTATTATTATTATTATTATTATTATTATTATTTGAGAGTTTTTTTCGCTATAGGGCGCGTGCGCTCGCCATACAGAGACAGACATAGAGACGGAAAGTGAGAAATCACCCCCCCCAAGGGGGATGGTCACGGCGCAATCCCTTCTCCTCCATTCTCCTCTTGGGATCTTGGGCAC
>NW_006159497.1:3737898-3744086 GCF_000334495.1 Tupaia belangeri chinensis | reverse complement strand
ATTATTTGAGAGTTTTTTTCGCTATAGGGCGCGTGCGCTCGCCATACAGAGACAGACATAGAGACGGAAAGTGAGAAATCACCCCCCCCAAGGGGGATGGTCACGGCGCAATCCCTTCTCCTCCATTCTCCTCTTGGGATCTTGGGCACGCACACACGCACACACACACACCCGGCGTGAGTTTTAAGTCACCAGGTCTGGGACGCAAACCGCGGTTGACTATGTGGGAGTCCAGTGACATAGCCACTACGCTAACTGCTGGTTCCCAGGAAAGCCTTATGCTAACAGGGCATCTGCTGTTGGGTGAAGGGATGTGCCCCCCCCCCCCCCGCACCTGTTTCCCCGCAGTGGCTTTGCTGAGGATGCCCGTGACGGGAGGGAGGGGTCACAGCCGTTCATCGGCAGACACTCAGCAGCTCGCCAGAGCCTTGGCATGCCTGCTTCCACTCAGTCCACCCTTGAGGAAAGGGAAACGGGGTTCCTCCTTTCAATCTTGGGGGGTGGGGTGGGAGGTGAACACACGTTCACACAAACCAAAAACACTCTGCCCAGCCGAGGCGGCGTGTCTGCAGCGCAGTGGATTGTGGGGCAGAAGGCACAAGGCCGCCTATGATTTGCATCCCCAGGTCGGCCTCAGGGTCCTGAGGGGTGGAGGGCTGGGAGCAGGGACCCACAAGGGGGCTCTCTCTCTCATACACAAGCACTCTGTCGTTAAAAAGGGGCATACGAGGGAACAAATTGTTAACTTTTTAAAGGGTCTGGGACCTGGAGAGGAGAAAGGACCCTGAAAGAGGCAGAGGTTCTGAGGGTTTGGGGCACCACAGTCTGCGGGGTGGGCCAGCCCGTAGAGTGGGGGTTAAGGCGGCTGGGTCCCACGTGGCCAACCATGTGGTTCAAGTCCTGGCCTCAGCAGCTGGAGATACATGCTGGATTGTGTGCACGCGTGCTGAGACCCGACAGGAGGGGAGGTGGGGCAGAGGGGTGCTGCATGACCGTGCCCCCAGGGTGCTTTCTCACTCCCCCAGGGGAGAGCTCATGACCTCTGGCAAATCTTTTTTTTTTTAAAGAACCTGGGAGGGCAGCAGGTGACGTGGTGGTTAAGGCACTGGACTCCCACATGGTCGATCGACCATGGTTTAAGTCCCGGACCTGGCGGCTTACTTTCTCACTTTCTCTCTGTCTCTCTCTCTCTAGTGAGCTCACGTGCCCTGTCACAAATTAAATAATAGTATTAATGATGATGGTAAGTAAAAATAAATAATTATTAAAAAAAAAAAAAAAAAAAAAAAAACCGGGGGGAATTTATAAAATGCAGATTTTGGGTGCCTGGAATCTGAATGTTTTTGGGCCCAGGAATCTGAACTTTTTATTTTATTTTTTTAGTTTGCCACAGGGCATGTGTGCTCACCAGAGAAAGAGAGGGAAAGTGAGAAATCACCCACCAGGGCACAGCCACACCGCAACCCCTTCTCCAGCCTTCTCTCAGGATTTCTGGGCCTGTGCACGCAGGCAGCTGGAATGTTTTTCAAGCTGGTGGGTCCTAGACTCAAGCTGGGTAGTTGGCCATGCAGGATCCAGCTGCCTTAACCACCATGCCACCTGCTGGTCTCAGGAAGCTGAACTTATTTTTTTTTTTGGAGAGGTTTTCACTATAGGACGCATGCATTCACCAGACAGAGAGAGACAGAGAGATAGAAAGTGAGAAATCACCCCCCTCGGGGGATGGCCACGCTGCAATCCCTTCTCCATTCTCCTCTCAGAATCTTGGACTAGCATGCACACACGCCCGGCGTGAGTTTTAAGCCACCAGGACTAGGACTTGAACCACGGTTGACTACATGGGAGTCCAGCGACATAGCCATTACCCAAACTGCTGGTCCTAGCTGTGAGAAGCCTGGAGGGCAGGACCTGCCTGCGGCCCCCCAGCTGCTCGGCTCAGAGCCCTGTGCAAGCCTCCCACCAAACCCTGCCCTTGGCTCTGCCTGGCTCTGGGCTCAGGTACCACCTCCCACCCCACCTGGCGGGGAGCTGGTGGCTGACGTAAGGGCTGGGCGATTTCCTCCTGCCAGCTGCTGTTGGGAGCAGTGTCAGAGAGGAGCCAGGGCTTCAGAGCACAGGTATGCGGGCACACCTGGGACCCACACAGCCTGAACACCACACAGACTCCCAGTGGGCCGTGGAGAGGAGGGCATTGGTGTGGGCTCTTGGTGGTCCCCCTAACTGCCTGGAGACCCTTTCCTTCTCCCCTGCAGGTAGCCTGTAAGCACGTGGGTACTAAGCCCACACCGCAACAGTCTGCTAAGGAGGACACTCTGGGGAAAACCTGCCTGCCAGAAGGGAAGTGGTTAAATAACCCAGGTGTGTCCACACTGGGGAAGATGGTCTACACCGGGGAAGACAGTCCACACTGGGGTAGATGGCCCACACTGGGGAAGACCGTCTACACTGGGGAACATGGCCCACATTGGGGAAGACGGGCCACACCGGGAAGACCATCCACACTGGGAAAGATGGTCCACACCGGGGAAGACGGTCCACACCGGGGAAGACCGTCCACACTGGGGAAGACCATTCACACTGGGGAAGACGGTCCACTCTGGGGAAGACCGTCCATACTGGGGAAGACCGTCCCCACTGGGGAAGATCGTCCACAATGGGAAAGACTGTGCAGCATGTCTGGAAAGGAGGTGGGTGTGGAAGACCATCCATGGAACACAGGGCCAACACTAGAAGCAGAGTGCAAGAACACGTATGTAGGACAGTGTGTGGCATGCCGTGCAGGCGCAGGAACCTGGAAGGATCATGAGAAACTGCTAGCTGTGAGGCCCCTTGGGAAGGGAGGCAGGATGTGCAGCCTGGACAGACCTGGGTTTGCAAGCTCCGCTCGGCTCCTTTCCACCTGTGACCATGAGCACGTCGTTTTGCCTCTCTGAGCCTCGGTTGTCCTCATCTGTGACGTGGACACAAGCAAGCTGTCAGCTCCTCAGGGTGAGAACTGTGTGTTAGACACTTCACACACCCCCTGGCTGTTAGTGCGACCTTAACAAATGGGAAGTGAGTGACTGTGACAGAGAGAGGCGGAAGGAAGGGAAGTAAGAAAGCCCCCCCAGGGGCAGAGTCCTGCTGCAATCCTTTCTCTGCCACCATCTTCCCCTCCTGTCGGGATGTCGGGGGCACACGCATGCTCATACACACACACACACACACACACACACACACACACACCCCACGTTTCTCAGGCTGCTGGATCCAGGATTTCAGCCACATGGTTGGCCATGTGAGACCCAGCCACCTTAACCACTGTGCAGCAGGCTGGCAGACCCCGGGAGTTGTTTTTTGTTTTTGTTTTCTGCTATAGGGCATGTGGGCTCACCCAGAGAGAGTGAGAGATAGGTAAATGAAAATCACCTTTGGGGAGATGGCCACGCCACAGTCTCTTCTCCTCCATTCTCCTTTCAGGGTTTTGGGCATACATGCACATGTACCCCACATGATTTTCAAGCCACCTAGTCTGGGACTCACCATGCAGTTGGCTCTGTGGGCCCCAGCTGCCCTAACCTCCAGTCCCAGAGATTCAAATGCCCCCAAACCTCAGAACCTCTGCCTCTCTGTCTGCTTTATAGGTCTCTAGATCCTTTTAGAAAGTTCATAATTTGGAACCAGCAGATGGCAGAATGGTTATGTCACTGGACTCCCACATAGTCGATCATGGTTCAAATCCCAGACCCAGGCTTTATACTCATGCCAGGCATGTGTGTGTGCATGGCCAAAATCCCAAGAGGAGAATGGAGGAGAAGGGATTGCAGCATGGCCATCCTCCCTGAGGGGTGCTTTCTCTCTTTCTTTCTCTCTGTCTCTTTGGCAAGCACACATACCCTATAGGAGAAATCTCTCTAAAAAAATAAATTTTTTTAAAAAGAGAAAAGTTAACAATTTGACTATTTCTGTTTTGTTTTATTGCTGTGGGACTGAGGGGGCTAGCAGTTATCAGAACTCCAGTGTCAAAACTCTGGGCTTCTCCAGACGTTTCAAATTCCCTTTCTTCTCAACGCTTAGGAAGGTGACCTGGAGGCCCCTGTCCTGTTCGCTTCCCAGCACCAACTTCTGGACAGATGCACAAGTTCCTAACTGGACCTGAGCAGGGGCCTTGCAAACCCAGATCTCCCCAGGCAGGACGCCCTCCTTCCCCAGTGAAAACTCAGCCTTGTCTCCGGTCCCCTCTGAGGACGCTAGCAGTTTCTCAGGGACCCTTCCAGAAGTTTGTTTGGGGGCGTGAACTGGACCAGAGACCTCCACGTGAGCAGCTTGCAGCTTACTTCTGAACAGCAGTGACGTCCATAACAGCGATGCGTGTCTTCTCTCCTGAGGGCGGCACTTGCCGGGCAGCATGGCGTGTGCCCAGCCTGCTCAGCCCACTGACCTACCCTGCACCTTCAGGGGAAAAGCAGGCCAGCCCTCCACGATGGGAAGGGAGCTGAGAGGCCCCATGCCCAGCAGGGCTGGCCCGCTCCCACACCTGAGCTCTGGACTCACCCTCCACCCCACATAGCCCCAACTCCCAGGCTCAGGGCAGCCCGGCCCGCCTCCGCTGACTCAGCTGGGCCCGGCCCAGGCATGGGCAGGGAGAATTAGCAGATGGAGGGAGGAATTTCAATATCCTCCCCTCTCCATTCTCTAAAAGCTGTGCTGGGAGCGGGTGCAGCTGTGTGTGTGCACATGTGTCCGTGTGCACGTGCAGGCACACGTGTGCAGGACGCTCATTTGGGGGCAGGCCGGATGAGGTGGGAGATCCGTTCTCACCCCGTGCATCCTCTGGGCAGATGGGATTTGTTTGGATCTGCAGAGCCCTCTGAGCCAAGTGACTCACCCCTGCTGCTGTGGTGGGGAGCCAGCCTGCCCCCCTGCTGGGGGAGGGCGTTTATGTTTGCCCTCCTCAGTTTGCTTGATGGCTAACCCCACAGAGGAGGGCCTGCAGGGCCATTTGGTTCCCTGGCAACCAGGCCACCCTTGGCCCCTGAAACCTGTTCCCTTTCTGTTGCCAGACAGAGCCACTGACTCATGGGAGGCCACCATCTTTGGGAGAGTCCCCCATACCCTCCTGTGCCATCCTGTCTCTCCAGCAGCTGGAGAGGCGCTTGGGTGTTTGCCTGTGAACCAGTTTAAAACAAGAAGGGCAGCATTCCCCAGCCAGCGAGGGCCAGGGCCGTGAGGGATGGTGGCCTGTTCCTTATAGGAAGGAAGTGGAGCCTTCTCCTCCCAGGGCGGAGTCTGGGGCCACCCTCCTGCAGATTTCCCCCAGCCTCTCTCTGGCCCTATGGCCTCACCCCATCTAGGGAGCGTAGGAAATACAGGTCCAGGGTCGCTGCCAGGGATCATGCTGAGTGGGCCTTGGCAGGGTCTGGAATCTGCATTTTAACAACACCTGCCCCATATGGTGCTGAAGTAGCCTGTTTGGAGCTACCCTGAGAAACAGGTGTGAAGAGAGATGGGGACAACAGCTCAGGCCCTGGTCCACATCGGCTTCAGCTTGAGCCAGCCCGGGCTTGAATCCTGGCTCTGCCACACACCTCGCTCTATGGGCAGGAGGCTTGACCTCTCTGGATCAGGGAAGAGCGAAATGGGGAAGAGCCAGCACAGTGAGGCCTGCACAGCCTGGTCCCTCTGAGCGCACGGGAGGGGGCTGGCCCAGCTCCTTCCACGTTTTGTAACATTTATTTATTTTTCTTGCAGGACAATGGGAGGGATGGAAAACGCTGGCCCTCCAGCCCACACGGCTGACTCACACTTAGCCCCAGGCAGGGGTAGTGAGTTCCCCACACACCCCTTGGGATGGGATAGGAGGCCAGGACCTGGCAGCAGGGGCAGGAGAGGGTCCATAGTGAGTCATTTGCTCTGTCTGCTTGTGAGTCATCCCCCAAGAATGTGCCTCAGGCCCCCCACCTGCCAGGCAGCCCTGCCCTACTGGGCTACAAGGCACTGCTGTCCCCACTATCCCCCACTGGCCCTCCAAGATGCAGGTGTGCATGTATGGGGCTGGGGCTGCTCTCGGAACATCCAGTCAGCCCCCAGCCAGTGGCTGAATATTAGCCCCCCCCATTCCCCACAGCCCAGCCCCTGAGAGGTCACCTTGGTCATCAGGGGTCTCTTAGACCCTGCCCCTTCCCACAGCAGAGACCTCTCTGCCCCAG
>NW_006159497.1:3734695-3737405 GCF_000334495.1 Tupaia belangeri chinensis | reverse complement strand
TTCCTGCCCCATCAGCCCCTCCTGCAGATCCAGGCTTCCAGAGCTTCGTTCAACTCCTTTAGAGCCCTGGGCTGCCTTTCAATATAGCCTGTCTGGCATCTCTGGACCCCTCATTTTGGCCCATCCCTGGCTCGGACCAGGCTGTGAGGGCCTCCCAGCCAGGAGGTTACCCTGTCAGGGCAGGATGGGGCTGGGTGGGGCCAGGCAGGCTCTGCCAAGTCTGGGATCCCCGCAGGCCAGGCTGCCCAACCCTACCCAAAACCTTCCGTTCTCCATCAACGCCCAAGCCTGCTCGCTCAGCTCCAGTGCACAGGGCCCTGCCAAGCCTGCACTGCCCGGACCAGTGGGGCTGCATTTCTGGGGCCAGTGTCAGGATGTGCCCAGGTCAAGAAGTCAGGACCCTACTCCCTCCAGATCCTGGAAGCTTGAGTGATGAATGGGCCAGGCCACAAGGTGCAGGACACGAAATCGAGCAGGTTTTACCTTGACGCCAGTCTGGGCCTCAATCCTGGCTCCACCATGCTTCCGGCTCTGTGACTGTGAGCAGGTAGGCTGCGCTCTCTGCACAATCGGAAAGAGCCAGGGAGCCGAGTTGTCCGTCCCCAGTGCCTCCGTCTCTAACTGTGGACCTGGGTGCACATCACCTCTCAGAGCTGCAGTTTCCTCCTTTGCAAAATGAGAGACTCCGACATCTGCTCCGTAGGGTCCTGACAAGACCCCGAGAAGTAAGGCATGTAGCAAGGATCAATAAGAGCAACTCGGGGGTCAGCCTGTGGCCTGGCGGGTAAGGGAGCCTGATCCTGCATGGCTGACCACGTGGTTCAAATCCCAGCCTTGGCAGCTTGGAAAACACACCGGATGGGTGTATATGTTTGCCCCAAATCCCAAAGGGTGGAGACATGGGGTAAAGGGGGTGCAGCATGACCACATCCCATGGGGGTGCCTTCTCTGTGCCCCCTTCTCTCCGTCTCTCTGGTGAGTGCATGCACCCTCTGACAAAATGAGAGAGTACTGCTTTGCTGTTGAGCACTTGCTATGTGGCTGGCTCTGTGCCGAGTGCCTGTTGGGGTCTGGCGTGATGTTCCCGGTTTTATGGGGGGGAGTGGGCAGGTTGTAAGAGCACACATTTCAAAGCACACACTTGGGTACGTTTTGACATGAACACCCAGCTGCGGAAGCACAGCCCCAGTGGAGACAATGAGCTGGCTGCTTCCTCTCCTCACTTTTCCCATGTGGAAACTAAACTCCCAAGACAGCAAAGGCCTGCTCAAGGGGGTCAGCAGGGGACTCAGGATTTAAACACCGTGGCCACCTCTGCAAGCATGAGCGGGAGCCTGGCTCGTCACGGTGCTCAGAGTCACTGCTGGCTGAACGAACGAGAGCCAGTGTGTAGTCCCAGGGAAGATCCCCAGAGGAGGGCCGGCAAGGGCCGGTAGGTCCCGAGACAGAACTAGGATGGAAGAGGTGGGGCTGGTTCATTCATTCGTTTGTTTATTCATTCATCAAACATTTATCAAACACCTACCAGGGGGCAAGCCCCATCCTAGGCACTCAGGATACAAGAGAGCACCACAGGGTTCCTGAGCTCTGCAAACTTGCCTCGACGACTGAGGGGTGGGAGACGGTAGGTGGACCCCACCGTGGATGAATGAGGACCCTCTCACCCCCACAGTGCCTCCCACCATTCACTCATCCATTTATTGGGCACCTACCATATGCTCAGTCTTGAGGGCACAGAAGCAAAGATACAGCCCCGTATATTCAGGGGCCTCCTGTTGGGGGAAACGGAAAGGGGCCAAAAAGCAAATGGATGACTGCATTTTGGGTTTTTGATTTTTTTTTTTTTTTAATTTTAAAATTAAAAAAAAATTTAGGGACCAGGAGGTGGTGTGGAGGTGAAGGGCACTGGATTCCCACATGGCTTACTGTGGTTCGAGTCCTGGACCTGGTGGCTTGTTTTTTCTTTTTCCCTTTCTCTCTCTCTCTGGCCAAAATTAAAAATAATAGCGAATTGGGAACCAGCAGTTAGCGTAATGGCTATGTCGCTGGACTCCCACGTAGTCGACCGCGGTTCGCATCCCGGACCCGGTGGCTTAAAACTCACGCCGGGCACGTGTGCGTGCGTGCCCAAGATCCTGAGAGAAGAATGGAGGAGAAGGGATTGCGGCATGGTCATCCCGCCTGGGGGGGATTTCTCGCTTTCTGTCTCTATGTCTCTCTCTGTCTGGCGAGCACTTGTGCCCTATAGCAAAAAAACCTCTCCAAAAAAAAAATAATAGCAAATGGAATTAAATAAGTAAATGCTTCTTTAAAAAAATTTTTAATATTATATTTAATCACATATATCCTTACAGTGTATAACATTTCTTTTTCCAACATGATTACCATGCATATCAGTCAAGACAAAGACATTACTATCCACATCATCATCATTAAATAGCTTTTCATTTTTTTCAGATTATTATAATTAATTTTTATTCTCTCTCTTTTAAATTTTTAGAATTATTATGCATGCATGTAATTGCTATATATAATTTAGATTGTAAAGAGACTTTACCCAGCATGATATACCCCTCAGTCCAGCCCACTTGAGAATACTATACACATCCTCATCAACAAATAATAAACCATATCTGTGTCCCACAAATGTCTTACCTCTCTATTTTTTCCCCTAAATTTTCTTTCCTATGCTCTTCCCCTCCCACACTCT
>NW_006159497.1:3724011-3734223 GCF_000334495.1 Tupaia belangeri chinensis | reverse complement strand
CAGGGCGCGTGCGCTCGCCAGAAAGACAGAGACAGAGAGATAGAAAGCAAGAAATCACCCCCCAGGGGGGATGGCCACTCCGCAATCCCTTCTCCTCCATTCTCCTCTCAGGATCTTGGGCACGCACACACACGCGCCCGGCGTGAATTTAAGCCACCAGGTCTGGGACTTGAACTGCAGTCGACTACATGGGAGTCCAGCGACATAGCCATTACGCTAACTGCTGGTCCCAAGTGTGTGTGTGTGTGTGTGTGTTTTTTATCTTTGCCATTCTAATTGGGCTTAGGTGATATCTCAGTTTTTTTGTTTCTTTTTTTTTTTTAATTATTTATTTAACTTTTTAAAATTTATTCATTGATTTATTTTAATTTGACCAGAGAGACACAATAGTGTCCAACGCCTTAATCACCACACCACCTGCTAGTCCCTCATTGTGGTTTTGATCTGCATCTCTCTTAAGATGAGAGATGGTGAGCATTTCTTCCTATGATTTTCGGCTGTTTGTATGTCTTCCTTAGAGAGTTGTTTATTCAGCTCATTTTCTCATCTTTTAATTGGGTTAATCTTTTTCTTCCAGGTAAGCCGCTTGAGTTCCCTGTGTATTCTGGTTATCAGTCCCTTATCTGAGGCACAGTTAACAAACATTCTCTCCCATTCCGAGGGTTGTCTAGTCACACCAATTACGGTGTCCTTTGCTGTGCAGAAACTTCTTTTTTTTTTTTTTTTTGGAGAGATTTTTGATATAGGGCACGTGCACTTGCCAGACAGACAGAGAGAGACAGAGAGACAGAAAGAGAGAAATCACCCCCCACGGGGGATGGCCACACCGCAATCCCTTCTCCTCCATTCTCCTCTCGAGATCTTAGACACGCATGCACATGCGCCCAGCGTGAGTTTAAGCCACCGGGTCCGGGACTCGAACCACGGTCGACTATGCAGGAGTCCAGCGGCATAGCCATTATGCTAACTGCTGGTCCCCCTGTGCAGAAACTTCTTAATCTGATGTAATCTCACCTGTTTATTTTGGGGATTATTGCCTGTGCTTGGGGGTCCTACTTATGAAGTCTTTGCCTACCCAATGATGATCACATTTTTAAAAGACGAAATAACCTGAGTGCCCATCAGTGGGGGAGTGGTGATTGAGGGCAACACCGGAGCTCGGAAGGGAGGGCAGGAGTGGGGGTCTGTAGGCCTCACAAGCAAGGGAGCCCAGGGCGTGCTAGTGAGAGGAGGCTGCCTGCTTCCCGGCGTGTCTCACGACGGTCATGTAAGGTGGAGCTGCAGCGTCACTGTGAGACAGCTCTCCCACCTGCCGGCCCACACCAGATCTGCCTGGGCCTTTGCCCACCGTCTGCTGACCCCTTAGCCCAACATGCCTGCTGTAGAGGGACCCGGCAGCCTAGTCCCATGGGCTGTGCTCTCAAGCCATGCTCCGGTCACAGGCTCCGGTCACAGGCTTAGGCTTAATCCCCTGCCTGGCCCTGGCCCCAGGCCCCAGGCCCCAGGCCCCAGGGACTGTCAGGCAACACCAGTCAGCGCTTCTCCCAGCCTGGGGTGCCTGCCCTGCCCTCTCCTCCCACCCAGTCTGTCCTGTTCCCCTCTCCAAAGGATCGTGCCTCTGCCAGTCCATGGGGGATGAGAACTGGTGTGGTGACGGCAGTCCCCTGCCCGCCAGCAGCTCCAGCTAGAACGTGGCCTGTGCAGCTGAGGAACAGGATGGTTGATGGTACCGCTTAGACTTGCTATTTCTGTAAATACATGCAGTGTGTGTGCATTTAGTTCATGCAAACTTACGTAGCCACACATGGCTGGTGATGTCAGCTTGGGCACCAGGGGAGCCTGCCTGAACCCTGGTCCTCCTCCAGTCAGGGGCAGCTCGGAGGGGATGCATGGGCAGCTGGGGCCTCAGACACTGAGTGCGGGAGGGGTGGAGGCGGGGGTCCTGCAGCTTGCCCTGCTCTACTGCCTAGCCTAGGGCCTGTCCTCCCTGCCTAAGCCCTTGGTCCGACCCAGATCGGTGGGCAGAGTCATGTCTAGGGATCAGGACCTGAGCTGACCACCACGTGGGGTGTACTGTCCTCCCCAGGCTCCTCCCTCTGCAACTGCTCCAGCCCTTCCCAGAGGCCCCAGCTTGGTCTCTCCCAGGAGCGGCTGTCCTCCCTTTCCTTCGCACCCGCTCAGCTCTGTCCCAGATCTTTTTTTTGCAGTGGCAAGCTCCCTCTCCCTCCCCCTGTCTCTCCAACCCCGTCCGTTCTTGACCCAGCAGCCGGGGAGCTAAAGCAGAAGTCAGTGGACTCCCTCTCCCACCAGAATGACAATGCAGGAGACACCCCTGGGGGCCTGACTCTGAAGACCCGCTCTCACACCTAGCCTCGCCCCAAAGCCTCTGGGCTCTGCCCTGGATACTCTTCCATAGCCGAGCATTTGGTATCCAGCTGCTAAAGCAGAGTTCTCAGCCACGCGCCCCAGGTGGAGACTGGACCCAGGTGCACCACCGTACGGGCAGCCGCAGCCTCGGGAAGAAGGGAGTTGGCACCGAAGAACCTCGCCGACGCCATGCTGAATGAGAGGCCAGACGCAGACGGCCACAGGGTGAGAGTCTCTTGACTTGAGAGTCCAGAACAGGCACATCCACGGGAGATGAGGGTGGAGGGGACTGGGGGCGGGGACTGAGTGCTGAGCGCATGACTGTGGCTGTGCTCTGTGAGTGAACCCGCTTTCCACCATGCAGTGCTAGAGCTCGGGAAAGCAGTTGGGACGTGGCGGCATCATGGACAAGGAGCTTTCATGGAGGCTTTTTTGGTTTCACTTGAGATGGATATTGTCCTTAGGACAGAGAAACCAGAAAAGTGTCAGAAATGCAAACTGAAGATGGCAGTAGCAAAATACTCTTTTGGGGACCAGCAGATGGCGTGATGGTTATGTGGCTGGACTCCCTGTAGTCCACTGTGGTTTTATTTTATTTTATTTTATTTTTGAGAGATTTTTGCCATAGAGTACATGTGCTTGCCAGAAAGAGAGAAACAGAGACAGAAAGTGAGAAATCACCCCCCAGGGGGATGGCCATGCTGCAATCCCTTCTCCTCCATTCTCCTCTTGGGATCTTGGGCACGCACGTACATGCGCCCGGCGTGAGTTCAAGCCACCGGGCCCGGGACTCGAACTGCAGTCGAACTGCAGTCGATTACATGGGATTCCATCGACATAGCCATTACGCCAACTGTTGGTCCCAAGTCCACCGTGGTTTGAGTCCCAGACTCAGTGACTTAAAACTCACTGGGCATGTGTGCATGCATGACCAAGATCCCAGAGGAGAATGGAGGAGAAGGGATTGCGGTGTGGCCATCACCCTGGGGGGTGATTTCTTGCTTTCTGTCTCTCTGTTTCTCTCTCTCTCTCTCTGGTGAGCACACTCGCCCTACAGCAAAAATATTTCCTGAAAGGAAAGAAAGAAAAGCACTCTTCTGTGATGGAGGCCTGTTTCCGAGAATGAAGACCTGGCCTTCAAGCCACCCAGAAAGACACCGTGAGTTCGAGCTGGGGTTTCAGCCCACCTGACCTGTGCAGTGACGAGGGGAGCTGTCAGGAGCGTGCAAACCCAGCGGGAGTACTGGCCACACCTGGAATGCTGACTTGGAGCAGAAGTGACGGCCTTGAACGGATGCGCTTTGCAAAGGCTGAATCTTACGTGGCTGCCCAAGAACTCTCAAGGCATTTTTAAAAAATCTTCTCTTTTTTTCTTTGAAGATTTTGTTATAGGGCACCTACACTCTCCAGAGACAGAGAGAGAGAAAGTGGGAAATCACCCCCAGGGGAGATAGCCATGCTGCAATCCCTTCTCCATCCTCCTCTCAAGCGTTTGGGCATGCACATGTGCCTGGTGTATTTTTCAGGCCGCCGTGTCCGAGACTGGAGCTGTGAAATCACCACACCACTTTCCTTAAAGCAGCATGGGAAGGAGACCGGAAGGCCTGATGAGAGCGTCCTCCGCCGTTCAGCAGCTTGTCACCCAACCCGATGCCAACAGCTCTGTCAAGGCAGAAGTCTGGACTAAAGAGTGTGTCGAATTTGAAGATAGCGAATCAAAGTGTCATTTAAAGGATGTGATTGTGGGGGACTTTACTTAGTAAGGGTAAATGTACAGGGGTTGGAGGGAGGCTCAGCAGTAATGCAACTGGGCCACCTGGCAAGGTCCCCGGTTTGTGGCGGGGTCTCCCTTTGCCTGCTGGTGTCCCTGTGGTCTGAAGGCAGAAGTGGGGTCATGGCATGGAGACCCTGGTGGAGGGATCTCTCTGTCTCTCTCTCCATGGAAGAAATAAACGAAACAAAGCCACAGCAAAGGCACCCTCTAAGTGGCGAAGGGAGCTGGATCTCACCTGGCTGAATTGCACCCGACACACGTGTGTGCATGCCCAACATCTCAACAGGACAGGGAGAGGGAGGAGAAAGGGCTGCGGTGGACCACGCCCCCTCGGAGTGCTTCTCCTTCCCTCTCTGTACACCCACGTGCCCTCTGACTCTCTCCACACACACACACACACACACACACCATACTGAGTTGGAACTGACTGAAAAAGAGATCCAGGAATTGGACCCATACCATGACAGAGACAGACGGCCGCCAAATGGGAGGTGATGGACGGTGGCCCGGACAAGGTGAATCAGCTCCAAGGCTATTTTTAGCAGACTATGACTCAACTCCAACAAGGAGAGATATGAGCCAAAATGTCATTCGGGGACTTTTTAAATCTTGTGCTTGATGAGGAAGACAGAGGCACTTCAAACATCAGCTCATTTTACAGAGAAAAAAGCTCCTGGAAAAGTGAGGAGACAGAACCACCTTCACCAGGATTTGAATCTCCAGAATTTCAGGCATCTGCTGGATAGCCAGAATTGGGAACTGAACAGGAGTAGAAAAGAAAATAAACACCGCGACTGTGGAGAGTAAGTTCAGCAAGTGCCTGAGGGTCGCAGCATGTGTGTGTGGGGGGAGGCCGAACTACATTACGCGGGGTCTTCACGACATTCACGACAAAGGTGCGTTAAGAAGAAACTGTATATGGATTTCGAAATGTATTCACACCAGAATAAGCAGGTACTTCAACTCCGTTTTCCACGTGTGTCCTGAAGTTCCCTCGTACAGTGGCCTTCCTCTGCCGGACTGTGCTGGGCCTATCTTCTATAACTAAATGTTCTACGTACATATACATTAAAAAAAATGTTGTCGGGCAGGGGGCACGCTCACTGCGGGGGGGCCAAGGGAAGCAAGAAAGCTCCCCCTGGGGATAGTCATGCAGCAATCCCTTCTCTCCCTCCTTCGGGGTTTGGGGCTCACACGCACACACCCCTGGTGTGTCTCTCATGCCACTGGGTACAGGACTCGAACTGCGTAGTTAGCCCCGCGGGATCAAATCACTTTAACTATCAGGGCACTAGCTGGCTCTTTTAATGAATTTTTAAAAGTTTATTTATTTCTCCTGAGAGAGAGAGAGAGAGAGAGAGGGGTTCATACGGCAATCCACCCACAGTCTCAAGCAGCCCCATCACGGGTACACATGTGCACACAGTGTGTAGGCGGAGGTCCTGGGCCGTGAACCCAGCATCGCAGAGCCTTGGGTTACTGCTGGGCAGTGGCTGGCCCCCTGTTCCGCCATATCAAGTAACCAGTTTGCTGCTTCTTCCCAGCTGTACCAATGTACGTCTTCTGCACTGTGGAGTTAACTTATAGTGGCATTTTTAGGGTTTGTTCAAATATACTAGGCCAGGGACCAGCAGATGGAGTAATGGCTGCATTGCTGGACTCCCATGTAGTCAACCACAGTTTGAGTTCTGGCCCTGCTGGCTTAAACTCAGGCTGGGCGCGTGTGCGTGCGTGCCCAAGATTCGGAGAGGAGAATGGAGAAGGGATTGTGGCGTGGCCATCCCCCCTGGGGGGTGATTTCTCGCTTTCTGTCTCTCTGTCTCTCTGGTGAGCGCACGCGCCCTATAGCGAAAAAAACCTCTAAAACAAAACTCCTTATATACTAGGCCACTGGGGAAGCCATGATGCATTTTTGCAGAGAAAAATGTCATGACTTTCCCCACCACCTAATACAATTTTTCGGGCTGACAGGTGGTGTGGTGGTTAAAGCTGAACGTGGTTTGAGTCCCAGACCTGACAGCTTGCTTTCTCACTTTCCCACTGTCTCTCACTGGTCAAATTAGAAAATAATAAGAATAAATAAAATGGTATAAAATAATTTTTAAAAAAACATTATTTCTCATAAATACTTTATAATACAAACACACGCAGATACACGAGGGGTGTCTTCCAAAGGTTCATGGAAAATGAATATCATAAAAAAGTTGTGCATGGATTTCAAAATCTTTTGTACCAAAGTAAACTCATACTTTAATTCCATTTTTTCCATGAAGTTTTGAAGTCCCCTCACACACACACACACACACACCCCACATGTACACACACACACACACACATATATATATATATTTAAGGAATCTTTTTGTTTGTCTGTTTGCTATTGGGTGTCTGGAGATAGAAGTGGGGGAGGAGTGAGAAACGGTCATGCTGTAATCCTTTCTCTCCCGTTTCCTCTTGGGATTTTGGGCACTCATGCACCCACATGTTTTCCAAGCCACCAGGTTCAAGACTTAAACCGTGCAGTCGGCCATGTGGGATCCAGCTGCCTTAAACGCCACCCCATTTTCTGGCTCCCAAAATCGTTTTCTTGGCTGCACAACTTTGTTCTTTTTACTTTCCAGGGAAACATTTGGGATGGGGGAGCAGGGGAGCCTGTGAAACACCTAGTTACCTAGATCTGAACAGTTTCATGGTATTAAACTGGAATTCTGGCTAGTTCAAACTCGTACTTAAACTTCACTCCTCTTCTGTCTTAACACTAAGTCCAGGCCGTTTGCTTGAAGTGTATAAAAGGAGGTGACATCCACTAGTTCCCAATCCCGGGTGCCTTCACACGCCAGATGTGGAGCCGGGAACGGAGCGAGTCTGCTGTGAGGAAACCGCTCTGACGGTGGCTGGCTGGTTTGGGTGCCACGTTTTTTTATAAATGCTAGGGCAGGCCCTGTCAGTCAGCCTGGCTTTGTGAGGAAGCGAAATAACCCAAATGACAATTCTTTGAACTTGTTTTACCACGATGGTACTGAATTAAATGCTCAGTAACCAACTTCTTCGCTGGCAAAAGGCCCTATTAATACATATCATGTGCTAGAACATCTGTTTTCTTACCCATTTTGTGAAATTTATTTATTCCCTCCATGAGTGAGAGACTCCCGGTCAGGACAGGGATGCTGTCACCCCTAGCAAGTCTTGACCGTGTGACCCACCCCTAGCCTTCCTCCAGCCTGGGATCATGGGCACACGGGAGCCTGGTGCCCTGTCAGGTCTCGGACTTGAACCGTGAGCCTCCTCCTATAGGGCTGCCTCACAAAGGGCTCATTTCACTGGTGCGCCATCATCCAGCCCCCAGAGCTTCTATTTTAAATGTGAATATCTCTGAATGGTAATATTTCTCTGCACGTAGTCACAGTTCCAAAATTTATTTATTTATTTAAAGAATTATTTTAGTTAACTTTATTTATTTATTTTAATTTGACCAGAGAGGGAGAGAGAGAGGGAGAGAGAGAGAGAGAGAGAGAGAGAGAGAGAGAGGAAGAAAGAGAGAGAGAGCAAGCTGCCAGGTCCGGGACTTACTTGAACCGTGATCAGTCATGTGGGAGTCCAGCACCTTTACCCACCATGCCACCTGCCAGTCCCACGCAGTTTCAAAGGCCCCACACAGTTCCAAAATTTTAAAAAGGACACAATATTTTTATGATCACTTGCGTAGGGTAACCTAGAAAATATTTAAGGCGATTTTGAAAACAAGTTATACTTTATCAGCCTCCAACTGGCAACCATGATATAATAAGGAATTTGAAACAGAAACTGAGCTGGCTATCTGAATGACACTTAGGTACTTACACTTCATCCACTCTTTTAATGTTTCTTAAATGCCAGAGGCAAGTTATTGGAGCTGTCTGTCCCTCAGTTTCCTTACCTGTAAAATGGAGATTAAAGGGCCGGCAGGTGGCGTGGTGATTAAAGCACTGGATCTCCCACGCTGACTCCACATACAGTCTTGGATCTGATAGCTTGAAGATCACGCGGTGGGGGCCAGTGGGTGGTGTGGTGGTTGGGGCACTGGCCTCCCACATGGCCAACCACAGTTCAAGTCTCAGACCAGGCAGCTTGAAAATCATTTTGGGCACATGTGCGTGCCCAAACTCCTGAGCAGGGAAGGGAGGAGAAGGGATTGCATGGCCACCTCCCCAGGGGGAGATTCTTACTTTCCCTCTCGCTTTGTCTCTCTCCAGCGAGGGCACCCACCATATAGCAATCAATCAGTCAATCAATCAATAAACTGAGGTGCAAGTTGCATAGTGAACCAACCACACCTAGGTGTCTGACTGACCGTCTGGGCGCACAGCTCGGTGGCATCTAGCACATTGGCAACGCTGTGTGACCACTGTCTGTCTAGCTCCAAAACACTTGCGTCTCTGCAGGGCTGGTTTTGAGGGTTATGCACGTTAATGTTTGTCACTCTTTAGGACTCTGGTGCATGGCACCATCAGCGCCCAGCGAGTGGCAGGAATCATTAGAAGAGCGAAGCTCATAATAGCTAACGCGGTAGGTGAGGTGGTATTAATCCGCTTCCTTTGGGCTGGAGGAAGAGGGAACGAGGTTCTCTCTCCCTCTGAGCCCCGCTTTCCACTTTGAGCTCTCTGCTCCCACAGGGCTGTCATACCCCTCCCTCACGCAGCCCTTCAAGGTTGGGGCACAGAGGAGGGGCTGACTTAGCCTCCTGCTGGTTCCAGCAGCTCGGGCGTCAATGTCCACTGCGGCCTTGCAAGGATGCCCAGGCGGAGCCTGGCGTTTTCTGCCTGAACCCAGGTGGGAGAAGACATCCCGGGACCCCAAGTTCCCCCACAACTCACCTTTGTGGTTACTGCGGGAGCTGTGGGCTTTCATTTGCTGCCATCTCGTGGCAGAGACTGGAACTTGCGTCCATTTCCGTCCTTGATAATCGTCTCCAGGAGTGCACCGAGCACCTCCTGCCTGCTGGGGCCTGACCGGGACCCCGGGACAGGCGGGCGGATGGACCGGCAGCTCGCAGGCACCGGGAGAGGCCGTCCCCGACACCCCCCACGCACGCAATAACTAAAGAGCCACGCAGGCTAGGAAGGAAACCAACATCAGCTGGTTGCCGCGGGGTGCAATGACATTTGATACTCATCAAGGATGGTGTCTCCTGCCCTCCCACGCCACACCCGCATTTGTGGCAGGGACGTCTGTCTGATACCCTTCCCCCACGTGGATGGGCGAATTCGCCCGGGGCTGGCACGGAGTAGGTGCTTAGTAGGTGGTGGACGGATAAGGACGCGGTCCAGAGCGGCCTCTTGGCTTCCGCAGGCCACGATGGGAAAGTGGGAAGGAAGCTGCTCCCCTGGGGGCCTGGCAGGGCTGGGAGGGTTTGAGCCTGAGCCCGAATGAGGGCGACGAGCAAACGTCACCCCCAGGGAGCCCCAGTCCTTCCCGTTTTAAATCGCAGTCTCCGCTCGCTCTCCGAACCCCTTCCCTGAGTATTGTTTCTTCTGTGGCATTTCTCGCCATCCCACGTACTATCCTTGCCATATTCACTTGATGTCTGTCTCCCCAGAGGATTATAAACTCTCTGAGGGCGAGGATTTGTGTCTGTCGCGTTCACCGCTGGCTCTCCAGAGGGAAGGGCTGACGCGCAGTAACCGTGTGCAGAGTGAATGAACCCGGCGCCAGGCAGGGCCGCGGCCGGGTGCAGGAGCAGAGCTCAAGCCCAGGGATCCGGGTTGGAGGGCGAACCTGATCTGAGCTAGGCAAGGACCAAGAGTAAACTGTACCGGTCGGGGCGCAGGGTCTGGGAAGGGCTAGACTGGGATGGAGCCTTGGCTGGGGTCTTTCTGGGGTCAGGCAGTTCCCGCAGCTGGGGGCCTTAGGGGCGGGGCCTTAGAGCAGGTCCTTCCTGAGGCGTGGCCAATCTGAGAGAAGACTCGGACTGGGGGCGTGGCAAAGCAAGAGACGTGTAGGGCAGGGGAGGGGCTAAGACTGGGGAGGAGTCATGCCGGGGCGGGGCCAGTAGGGGGCGGGACCAGTCAGGGGCAGGGCAATCCTGGGCGGGG
>NW_006159497.1:3716495-3723603 GCF_000334495.1 Tupaia belangeri chinensis | reverse complement strand
GCAGGGGCAGGGGGATCCTGGGAGGGGTCAAAGCAAACGGCGGGGGCGGGGCCGATCGGGGGCGGGGCCAGGTCAGTATCTCCGCTGTCCCGGGTCCTGGAGAGCTCAGACACTGCACGTCTCGCTCCCCGCCCTTGGGTCCCTCTCCGACTGGTCGGTTCGCAGAACACGCTGGTCCGGGACGTCCTGGGCAGGGTAGCGGTTGTCCGGCCCAGCCCCAGGCGCTTCGCTCCGGACTAGGCGACGGGGAGTGCGGGGGCTCCCCGGCGAGCTCAGCACTGGGGCCGGCTGTCCCACGCTGTGTCTCCGGAGGCTCCTCGGGCAAAGGTGAGAGAGACTTCAGGGGCCTGTACGTGCATGCATGTATGAACACCTCTGTGTGTGTGCTCATGTTGTGTGAACGCCTTTGTGCACCAGGGGAATTGTGCGTGTGCGTGGAGTTAGGCAGGTGTGTGTTCCAGGGAGCTAAGTATGTATAAAGTTGTGCACGCGTGCAAGGGCAGTGCCATGGGGGGGCACGCACGTGCGTGTGTATGTGTTTGTGTGTGTAAGAGACAGTTTGTGTAAAATTTAGTGACAGCTATATGTGTGTATCAGGGTGTCTTGGCAGAAATAGGTGAACAGGTGCAAGGATGTGAGCTATGGGGTGCATTCATGAAGAGAACTGTGAGAGTGTAAGCATTGCACGTGTGTGTGTTTTCAAGTGTGGGCAATTAGGGGCCCTTCTGCTGGTCCTCAGTGTGAAGGGGTGGGGAGGAGGAAAGTTTGGGCATGCTGACTGCTCTTGGAGTGTGTGTGGCCTGGGGTAGTGAGTAATGGGTATGACAGGTGTTTGGGGCCGGATCCTGATTGATGTGGGGATCATGTTGGCCCCTCACTTTCTGGGTGGGGGAGATGTGTGGGTGGAGCCAAATGGGGCTGGGCTGGCCCTGCTCACCAGCACCCCTCGTCCCAGGCTCCAGCTCCCTGCTGCCCGGTGGCTCCTGCCGGCACTGGGCCGTGAACATGGTGCAGAAGTACCAGTCTCCTGTCCGAGTCTACAAGTATCCATTCGAGCTGGTCATGGCGGTGAGTGAACCTTGCTCTCTTGAGGCCCCCTCAGGTGACCGTTGAAGGGACTCAGGAGAACTATGGTGGGAAGGAGAGGGAGTCCCTTGGCCCCACAGTCAGAAGGAATGATTGAATTCAGCTGCCCTGATGGGCCAGCTTCTAACTGTGACCCCTCCACCTGGCCATCCCCTCCTGTCCTTCCCAGAACTTCTGGAATCCCTGCCCGGTGACCAGAACACCTGGTCCTTCTTCCTTCTCCTTAAGGAAGCTCTCCTGTCCTCTCGCCTCAGACTCTCCTGACAGGAAACTAGAGCAGCAGGGCCAAGCCACCGCTGCCACTCTGTGATGATAACAACGGTGACTACAATGGTGGGCGTGTGAGGGTGACCAGCTAGAAGCTGTTTGTGGGTTGTTTACATACTATATGTCCTTCACCTCCCAGTAGCTCTCCCTTCCCCACCTTACCCCCAGTAACCCAAGGTCTGGACAGGTGACGAGAAGGGCTGGGTTCCACAGCTGGGAAGAGGGGGAGCTGGACTCCAAGCTCATCTGTAAACCATGGTGCACCCAGTCCTCCTGCTTAAGGATGCCCCTGCTCCCCTTCAAGGAAGCCCAGAGGAGGGGGGCGAGTGTGCAGGAAGGGCTGGGTGGGATTCGAGTGGTGCACAGTATGCTCGTGTCACACAGCCCATCAGCTGGGGGCCCGCGTTCTGGCCTCCCCGATGAGGAGCAGGCGCCAGGGACACGCAGATGGGGACTCCTTTCTAGCCCCATCACTCTGCCTGTCAGAGATCTACTTCCTTGCTCAGTGAAACAGGGACGATGCTCTGGGCTGTGGCAGGGACTGAGTGGGGTCACTCGTGGTGTGCCTGGCACACAGTAGGTGCCTGACATGTGCCTTCCCTGTCCTGCACTGCATGGTCTTTTGATTGCTCAGAGGTGTCAGAAACAGCCTGACCCCCATGTCTCCTCCCCAACTGCGTCACCCCAGCCTTCATCTAAGGAGTTCCATGTCGGTTAGTGGCTGTGTGCGTGCGTGTCCCGTCTTATCCTACAGACCCACACACACATGGTTTGTAGCCGAACGAAGGGGTGAAAAGCATCCCGGAAGTCATCTGCTCGTCATGGGCTGGCCTGGTCAGCTGGCTGCAGGGGCAGAGGTGGGGCAGGCCAGGACCCTCTCTCAGCCCCGCAGGTGACCCCCTAGGCGCCCCTGGCAAGTGAACTAGTCTCACGAGCATCCACTTCCCATCTCTGATGGAGATGGCTGCTCGGCTCCTTCCGGCTGTGCGTCATGCTGTGGGTTCATGAGCCGGTCTGTGTGGGGCTTCCGGGCCAGGGTGTGACGCCGAGCACACGCCATGGGCTCCAGCTACTGATGCTATTGCTGGTGACAGTGCGGCTTCCTGTAGTTGTAATGGGGGAGGGTCCCCAAGGGGCGGCAAAGAGATCCAAGATGTGGGGTCTGAGGCGCTGGGTCCCTGCAGCTACTCTGCCGCACTCTGGCTGGATGCCTTTGCGGTTGGCGAACTTCTCCGAGCCTCGGTTTGTGCATTTGAAATAGAGATGGCCCTATGCACCTTGTGAGGTTGCCAGGAGGTTAGACGTGATTGTGCGTGTGTGTCGCCCAGCACAGGGCCCGGCCCATACTACGTAGATAGTCAATGGTAGAAGACGGTCAGTGATGGCCCCCAGTCTAAGGCTCCTGGCACTCGTATGCTCTATGACCTGAGAACTCATTCATTCAATAAAAGAGAGAGGCTGTTCCCTGTTTTGGGTCAGCCCAGAGACACATGGTTCTCTGCCGTGAAACTGAGACGCACGACAACTGAATGGAAGGCCCACTGCAGCATGGGCTTAGTAAGTGCAAACTTAGTTTAGCGTGTTTCGAGTTCTCAAACATATCTGCAGTAGCTGCACTAAAATCAAACGTGCCCGTAACGTGGCACTCGGGTCCGTGTCAGTAGGACTCGTCACGGCCTTGCCTGGCGTTGCCTTTACCAGAACAGGTGTGCCCGCGTCGTGGTTTGTGAGCTCCGTGTTCCTATAGGAAGGCAGGGCCCGGTTTACCCTGCAGGGTCCAGCCTCTGGGCGTTGATGGATGGACATCTGCATGTAAAGAAAAGGCTTTCAGGGACAGGCAGTTAGCGTAATGGCTATGTCACTGGACTCCTGCGGTTCATGTCCCGGACCCTGTGGCTTAAACTCACGCTGGGTGCGTGTGTGTGCGCCCAAGATCCAAGGGGAGAGTAGAGGAGAAGAGATTGCGACGTGACCATCCCCCCTGGGGGTGATTTCTTGCTTTCTGTCTTTCTGTCTCTCTCTGGCAAGCACACACTCCTTATAGCAAAAAAAAAAAAAAAAAAAAAAAAACCCCACCCAAAAAAAAAAAAAAAAAAGAGAGAGAAGAACTACTATCTTTAAAGTTAATTTATTAATGTCTTCAAAGAGAGAAAGACCCCCAACATGGTCTTCATTCCATGACCCATCCCCAACTTCAGCCAGCCAAGATCACAGACACATGAGTGCCTGGTATGTGTAGGGATAACCCAGGACATGATCCCAAGACCTTCCCATGTGGGTCTAGCACCACAGAGTGTAGTATTACCACTGCATGCTGGTCCCAGCCTACTCTTTTGTGGATACTCCTCTAAAGCTCAGGCTTACAACTGCCATGTGTTTCCTAATTATTGGGGTTGCTTGTCTTTTCTGCCAGCCAAGCATCCTTTCTTCACTTTTCTTCCAACAGAATTCATTGTACATTCAGAGCCCAGTCCATCTGGTTTCACTGAGGCAAGCAAGAATCTCCTGGGGATTGGAATGACCGCACAGGCTTCCAGGCCTACCCCAGGGGAAGAGGGCCTAACTTCCCAGTGACCCCAGGAGTGCCCTGGGAACTCTGCAGACCCTGAGTTTCTACCTTCATTGCAAACCTGATCACCTAAGGACCCAAACTACACGGCCTGGAATTTCTGTTCAGCTAGGCCAGTCTGGAGGAAGTGCTGGTAGCTTTAAATTCCTCTGGGATTCAAGTGTGCAGCCAGGCATGGGAGCCATTGCATAGCCTCCAGCTGCCTCTGCTCTCCCACTGCCTCTCCAACTCAGATCGTAGGTTTACCTGCGCTGATTTGGGTCACTCACGTTGCTCAGAAGGTCTGCCCAGCGGCCCTCTTCGCCGTACAGTTCTCTTCTGTGAAATGGTCCCAAGCCACAGCCACGCCGCCGGCAAAGCCCTCGGCCGACTGTTTACAAGGCATCATTGTCCCCAGAATAGCTGCATAACTCAACAGAACGTGTGCGCCGTGGGCAGAGGCCGTCTTCTGCGGCGCTGTCCGCCTTTGTTCCCAGCTGGACACTTGCCCTCAGTTTGAGTCAGATGCTGGGGAAGCTGGGGATGAACTCAGCTGCTTCCACTGCTCTCAGGGGCTAGAGGAGCTGGCTGTTCAGCTTTTCTGTTCCACAAAACTGACCTGAGGATCAAAACGCCCCTTGCTTCTTCCGAAGTCCATCAGCGATGACACAGATGACTGAAATTAGGCTATAAAACGGCATTTTGGGCAACCTTTTAAAAATCTATCTAATCAAATGAATGGACATTGGGCCAGCTTGGGGCGTGGTGCTTAAGGCAGCTGGATCCCACATGGCCCACAGCACAGTCTGAGTTCTGGACCATGCAGCTTGTGTGGACGTGTCCAAAATCCCGAAAGGAGAACTGGAGAAGGGATTGCAGTATGGCTATCTCCCCATGGAGGGTGCTTTCTCACTTTCTCTTGCTCTCTGTCTCTGTCTTCTTTTTTTTTTGAGAGGTTTTTGCTCTAGGGCACATGCACTTGCCAGAAAAACAGAGAGAGACAGAGAGATAAAAAGCGAGCAATCACCTCCTCCCCTCCACCCGGGGGGGGATGGCCACGCTGCAATCCCTTCTCCTCCATTCTCCTCTCGGGATCTTGGGCACGCACATGTGCCCAGCGTGAGTTTAAGCCACCAGGTCCAGGACTCGAACCGCAGTAGGCTACTTGGGAGTGCAGTGACGTAGCCACTATGCCATCTGCTAGTTCCACACTCTCTAGGGGGCACATGTGTCCTCTAGCAAAAGAAGAAGAGGAAGAATAAGAAGAAGAAGGAGAAGAAGAAGAGGAGGAGGAAGAAGGGGAGGAAGAAGCAGCAGCAGCTCTGTCTCTGTCTCTGTCTCTCTCTCTCTCTAAATCCCTTCCACGAATTTTGCTCCCTAAGGGTGGGATTCCAGGGGTCCTCTGCTTTTCTTCTTTCTTGTAGAATTCTGTGACATTGGATTCAGAACAAGCTTGCACTACTGGGGCAAACAATCTGGAAAGCGAGGCAGTGGCGATGTCAAGAGTGGAGAGGGTCTTTGGTCCCTCTGAATGCTGTGGTCCCAGGAGGTTAAGGGGGTGTTTGTGGTGACCCCTGCATGGGAGAATGCAGAGGCCCTACCTCCAACTGCAGGTCAGACCCCTGTGTCCCAAAGGCTGTGCTCTGGTGAGCATACAGCCTGCTGTGAGTCCGTTGTCGTCTATCAGTCTCTTCCCAAATGGGTGGTGGTTTTGAGCCAGACCCACCAGGCTAGACCCCTGCTCTAGCTCTCGATGTATTCCCTAGTTCCTTGGTGCCTCAGTTTCTCACTTGGAGAAGGCAGATAAAGCAAGGGATGGAGGTTCCTGGACAGGGTCATGCACGTTGACTAGTGCTTGTGGAATGTCACCTGAGTTTATTATTATGTATTGTCTTTTCAGCTTGGAGATAAAGCTTACAGGGCTAGCTGCATGGCTTAGTGGCTAAGGGAGCTGGATCCCACATGGCTGACCTCACAGTTCAAACCCTGGCCCCTGGGGCTTCGGAAACATGCTAAGCGTGTGTGCATGCCCAAGATCTCAGCAAGATGGAGAAGTGGAGGAGAAGGGGTTGCAGAGTGACTATGCTTGATGGGGGGCTTTCTCCCTCTCCCCCTCTCTCTCTGTCTCTGTGTCTTCGGTGAGTGCGCACACCCTCTGGGGGAGAAAACCCATAAAGCTATACTCACATCATGTACTTCACCCGTTAAAGGACACCATCAGCAGTGCTCAGTGTGTTCATGGAGTCAGGCGACCATCACCACTGCCAGTTTTAAGCCATTTTTATCATCCTCAAGAACCCCCTTAGCCTATCTGCAGGTCATCCCTGAGTCTCCCCTGCTTTTCCTGACCCACTACCCCACCCCACTGAGGCAAACATTGACCTGCCTTCTGTCTATGGACTGGCCCGTTGCCCACTTTCATGTAAACACAATCTCACACCATGTGGCCTTTTGTGGCTGACTTCCCTCATTTAGTATAATTCTTTATTTTAGAATTATTTTATTTAATTTACATTTATTATTATTTTCTTTTTAAAGAATTATTTATTTCATTTTATTTATTTATTATTATTATTATTTAATTTATTTGTTTACATGAGTTTTGCCGGAGAAAGAGAGAGACAGAGAGAGACAGAGAGAGAGAGAGAGAGAGAGAGAGAGAGAAAGCAAGCCACCAGGTCTAGGACTCAAACCACAGTAGGCCATGTGGGAATACCAGTGCCTTAACTACGATGCCACCTGCTGGCCCCATATTTATTATTATTATTATTATTTTCATTTGACCGGAAAGGGAAAATGAGAAAGTAAGCCACCAGGTCCAGGACCTGAATTGTGGTTGGCCATGTGGGAGTCCAGTGCCCAACCACCATACCACCTGCTGGCCCCATAATGTTTATTCTTTATAAAAAATGATTATTATAGGGTGCATGCACATGCCAGAGAGACAGAGAGAGGCAGAGAGAGACAGAGAGGTAGAAAGTGAGAAATCACCCCCCACGGGTGATGGCCATGCCACAATCCCTTCTCATTCATTCTCTTCGAATCTTGTGGGCATGCACACACATGTGCCCAGTATGAGTTTGACGGTGCTAGGTCCAGGACTCAAACCATGGTCAACGGGAACCAGCAGTTAGCGTAATGGCTATATCGCTGGACTCCCACGTAGTCGACCGCGGTTCGTGTCCCGGACCCGGGTGCGTACAACTC
>NW_006159497.1:3700836-3716351 GCF_000334495.1 Tupaia belangeri chinensis | reverse complement strand
CACAAAAAAAAACTCAAAAAAAAAAAAAAAAAAAAAAACCCCATGGTCAACTGCGTGGAAGTCCAGCAATGCAGCCATTGTATCATCTGCTGGCCCCATAACATTTATTCGTAAAACCATTGCATTGTGGTATGACTGACATATAACAAGTTGTGCGTTTTTTTTTTTTTAATAGGGATATTTTTGCTACTGGGCATGTGCACTTGCCAGTGAGACGGAGAAAGACAGAAAGTGAGAAATCACCCTCCGGGGGACGGCTATGCTGTAACCCCTTCTCCTCCATTCTCTTTTCAGGATTTTGGGCATGCAGGCACATGTGCTTGGCGTGTTTCAAGTCAATGGGGCCAGGACTCAAACTGCTGTCCACCATGTGGAGTCCAGCAATGTAACCATTACGTCATCTGCTGGTCCCAAAAAGTCTTTAATGTATGCGATGAGTCTGGGGACACGTGTATGCCCGTGGGCACGCATATCTCAAAGTCCATGCGCACTGTAGCATGTATAGATACTCCCTCCCTGCCTATGGCCAGATCATAGTTCATCGTATCATAGGCCACATTGTACTTGCCCACTTGTCAGCTGACGGGTGTTTATGTTGTTTTCAGTTCTGAGTGAGTGTGAACAACGCTGATTTAAACATCGCACAGGTGTTCATGTGGACTCCTTCTTCCAAAGAAGCCCGCCATGAATGGGGTGGCTACTGGAAGGTTTAGGTAGATTCTGTTCTGAGTGTTACTTAGCAAACTCACACGTAGCACGTGTGAGGCTCTGAGCCCATTCCGGCAGTAGCTCTGGCCTCCTTATAACCTCCCCATGAGATAAGCCATGTGGGCGGCCCTGTTCCGTGGATGAGGAAACCGAGGGACAGAAAGCACAAGTGTATCACCCGAGACCACAAAGCAAACTTGCAGCAGGTGGGGCTGCACTTCGGGCAGTTTGGCTCCAGAGTTCACGTCTCCCATGAGGATCGCTGGTTTCCTGGAGTGGCCTGCGGATGCCAGGCTACATGGGTGGACCAGGGCTGAGTGGTGACATTCCTGGGACAGTTGCCCTGGAGCCTGTGCAGGAAGCCCAGGACGGGCTGGGAGTCCTGCAGGGCCCTGAGACAGGGAGCATGGCTGACTCCCGCAGGGACCTGAGACGGGAGCATGGCCGACTCCTTTAGATCTGAGTTCTCAGCAAGCAGGAGATTCTGACAAAGCCAGGGCATGGTTAGCCCCATACGTGCCATCTCAGAGTCAGGCCTGTTCTAGATCCCTGTGCACAGCAGGAGAGGAGGCTGCACGGTCGAAGCGTCTGTCCCTTAGCCTGTGGGTTTGCTGGGGCTGCTCTAAGGAAGTACCATAAACTGGGGGCTTAGAGCAGTCCTGGGGGCCAGAAGTCTAAAACTGAGGTGTCAGCAGGGCCGCACTCCTCCAGAGATGCTAGGAGAGGGTCTGTCCTGGGCTTCCTGCCTAGCTTCTGCTAGGTCCCTGGCTTGTGGCGGTGAAACTGCAGCCATCACCCGGCGTACTCTGTGTCCGGATTGCCCTTCTTTGTAAGGACATTGGGCACATTGGGTTTATAAGGCTTGTCCGAGGACCTCATTTTAGCTTGGTTACCTCTGCAGACCTACCTCCAAATCCAATCCAGTCCACAGGCACCAGGGTGAGGATTCAGTGTGCCTGCTCTAGGGGAGACAGTGCAGCGTGTAATGCTCAGTACTCGGCGGAGCTGGCGTCTGACCACACAGACCGAGTCGCAGCCAGACACCTCATTCGCTTCAGGAATGGCCTGGGCACCTCTTGTCTGGCCACTGCCCAGGGATCCCTGTGGGGCTAGACGCCCTGTGGCTTCAGGCCAGCTCTGCTTCTGCAAAGGTAAAGAGGAGTCGAATTTCCAAAGCAAAAGGCTTTCCATGGGAAGGAGAGGTTATGGAGGTGTGGTTCTGCTGTTCAGCAATTAAATCTTAAAATATTTAAAGACTTGGCCGTGTCGTGTTGATAAACGGCTTGTAATTTAGCAAAAGGGTGCTTGGTAAGGAGCAGCCTGTGAAGGTAAGTTTTTGCAGCCCAGGCCAGAAGCAGTTCCAGTTGGAACCGTTGTCATGGACTTCGTTTTCATAAAGCAGCAGAGGCCTTATTTAAACGAGTTTAAATTAGTTCCCTGGAGCCTGTTATCTGATCCTGTTGCTAACAGATTAAGAGAAGCAACTCTCTAACCTCGAAGGAACGAGCTCTGATTGGGGCTGGGAGAACGGAGGTGATCCATTGCCCAGCACAGGGATGTAAGTGCAGAAGGCCCTGAGATAAACTCAAGGCCCTCATGCTTTAGTTTCTGTGCACATCGACTCGTGCACGCACGCACGCATTCCACAGATATTTGATCTGAGATTCCTGTGTGCCCAGGTGCAGAGGACACAGAATAGTTGATTCCTGGCCCTTTTTGAAATGCATCGTTATTCTGTTCATTGGCTTGTTTACTTGTTTACGTGGATCGTTCTCATTAAATAAGCTCAAGGAAGGCCAGCCATGTCTATTTTCCTTGTCTGGTTCTCTGGGGTTCCTGTTCTCACATGCAATGGGGCACATGTTGGGGGGAAGGAGGTGTCTTCAAAAAGCTCATGTAGGGAACCAGCAGTTAGCGTAATGGCTATGTCACTGGACTCCCACATAGTCGACCGCGGTTCGTGTCCCGGACCTGGTGGCTTAAAACTCACGCCGGGTGCATGTGCGTGCGTGCCCAAGATCCTGAGAGGAGAATGGAGGAGAAGGGATTGCGGCGTGGCCATCCCCCCTGGGGGTGATTTCTCGCTTTCTGGCTCTCTGTCTCTCTCTGTCTGTCTGGCAAGCGCACGCGCCCTACAGTGAAAAACCTCTCCAAAAAAAAAAACCTCATGTAAAATATATGTTATGCATAATTTTTTTTTTTTTTAAATCTGTTAAAGGGCATGTGTGCTCACTGGGGAAAAAGAAAGAGAGAGAAGGAAAGTGAGAAAGATTTGGAGTTTAGGAGGATTTTTGGCTAGTGGATTGAAGGGGGCTTTCTAACCAGGTAGGAGGCAGAGGACTTGGAGGTCTGGGGACACCCAGGGACATTCAGACAATCTAAGACAACCTCTCCCCTCCCCCAGCGAGATCCTGACATACCGGGGAGATGTCAGGCCCCGCTCTGGCTGCCGGCTGCTCCTCCCTCCCTAACCGTGGGGGCACCAGCTGAGCCTGCAGCCCTGGGCCTGCTCCCAGCACGTGGGTGAGATTCAGAAGCAGTCTGTGTGCAGACACCAGGCTGACGGCTCAGGGCGATGCTTCCTCCCAGCGCAGAGCCCAGGAGTCGGACTGTGCGTCCCACGTGGAGGAGACGTGAGGACCCTGTGCAGAGGGGTGCCAGTGGTGCAGAAGCAGGAGGGACTAACCCTGCCAACTGCAGAACTGCCAACCTGTGGGCCGCGCTACCCTCTGCCCCTGGCTGGTGGCCCCGCTGCTGGCTGGCAGCTGTCATGTGCCCTGTTACTGTTATGGCAACAGGGCAAATCACCCAGGCCTTGCTCACTGCCCGAGCAGTGCCTCCCAGAGCTGAGCGCAGTGAGGGAGGAGCATGAGCATCGGCGGGCGGCCAGGGTGCCCTCTGAGCTGTGAACCTGCTGCTGCCCTCCCACTCGCCGAGGCTGGAAAGGGCACACTTACCTGGTTCCCTCTTCCAGGCACATACGCGGATTTCAAGTTGGTCACAGGATAATGGAATAAGTCTGAGTTCATTTGGTGTAAAACAACTCTGAAATCCGTTTGCGGGTTTGATTTTTTGTTTTCAGACAAATATTACTTAGAAAATATGTGACATGTCACGAGCCCGCGTGCCGCCCTGGCGCAGGGGCCGTGCTACCCCTCTCTGTACCGCCCCAGTCTTAGTGTGCACTGCCAGAGCGGGCACCACGTGCAGGCCTTCCTAACACTCGCCGTCCCTGACGTTTCTGAAGGCCCCGTGTATATGAAGGCTCCCATTTTCCCGTTTCCTCTCCCCAGCACCTGTCTGTTCAGTCCCTCCTCCCCTCCTTCATTCATTCGACAGATGCTGGCTGAGTGTCGTAGTGTCCCAGGTGGGGTACATGGCACCAGGGAATTGAGCTGTGAGCAAAACAGCCGTAGAGACAGTGATGCTGAGACTAAACAGACGAGCAAACGGGCGGGTGTCCATTCCGAGTCAGGACGAGCGCTTCTGAAGGGCTGCAGACCCCCAGGAAAGGTTGACCCTTCTTTGTACAACCGTGGTAAAATGCACGTAACGTAAGTGTGCTGCTTTTGTCACCTTCAGCACGCGGTTAGGTGGCGGTAAGTTCCCTCACGGTGGGCACCTGGCACCAGTATCGCCTCCAGAGCGCTTTCGTCGCCCCAGATGAAACCCCACCCCAGTACACACCGGCTCTCCCCGCTCCTGCCCCGGCTCCAGCAGCCTCAATTACGCTTTCTGTCTCTGTGAATTGGACCATTGTGGGTGCCCCACCCCACAGGAGTCGAGTGACTGTCCTTTGGTGCCTGGCTCCTCTCACTGAGTGGCAGGTGCTCAGCGGTCCGTTCCATTACGGTGACGAGTGCTCACTGGATGGACAGTGTCAGTCGTTCCTCCACTGACGGGCCTGTGGGCTGTGTGCTCCGCCTTTGTGTCCAAGCACCTGCTCAAGTCCCTGGTGGTCGACTCCATTACTAAAAAGCTCAACCGTGTGCCCACTCTGCACCTTATCGGCCCCTTCAGTCTTTTGTTTGTTTTAAGGTTTTTGCTAGTGGGTGTGTGTGTGCTCGCCAGAGAGAGAGACAGAGACGGTGAGAGGGAAAATGGGAAATCAGTCCCCAGGGGATGACCATGCCACAATCCCTTCTTCTCCACTCTCCTCCTGGGATTTTGGGCATGCAGGCATGTGTGCCGGCATGATCATGAAGCCTCCAGATCCAGAACTCAAACCACCGACAGCCATGTGGGAGTCCAGCACCTTCATCACAATGCCACCTGCTGGCCCAGCTGCCTTCGGTCTTTGCGACCCTGTGAAGTAGTTTTCATCATCGTCATTAGCACCATCACTGTCCTTTTTATTTTTCTTGAGGAACCCGAACCCCAGTGGAGTTGATCCGAGGTCACTCGGCTGAAAGTGGCTGGGGTCCTGAACCCTGTGCTCATTTTGCCACCCGCCCCCCTGTGGCATGCAGGTGGCCCGCTGCAGAGGGCGTTCTGTCCCTCTGTCCCTTATGTCTCCTGGGCTGCTCTGGCTGGAACGGCCATCCTGTCGAGCTGCCTCTGTGGGCTGCCTGCAGCTGCTGCCCACATTGCTCCTCTACCCTGCCGTGCGGTGCCTGATGGCTCTTTCGGCAAGCTCTGGTGGAGCCCCAGTGGCATTGTATTCAGCCATGAGAGGAGCAAAGTGCTGACACATGCCACTGCACGATGGACAGAGAGCACCAGGCTGGGGAGAGCGGCCAGGCAGGAAAACCCCGCCTCGTGTGAGCCCTCTCCTAGGACGCGACAGGTAATGGAATCTGTAGGGAGAAAGTGGGGAGTGCGGGAGTGGGGGCCTCCACAAATGCTTCTGAAAGGCTACAAACCACCTAGGAAGTGGTTTACCCTTTTTGTTTTGTTTTGTTTTTTTGAATATAGAGATTTTTGCTGTAGGGCATGTGTGCTCTCCAGAGAGACAGAGAGATAGAATGCGAGAAACCACCCCCTGGGGGTTGGCCATACCACAATCCCCTCTCTTCCATTTTCCTGTCGGGATTTTGGACACATACGCACACGTATCTGGCATGAGTTTAAGCTACCAGGTCCAGGACTCGAACCACGGTCAACTACATGGGAGTCCAGCAACGTAAGCATTACGCCATCTGCTGGTCCCTATCGTGTGTTTTTACAACTGTGGTAAATACACATCATGGAAGTGTGCCATTTGAGTCATTTTGCGTATGTTAGTGGCAGGAGCAGAAACAAGTGGCCACTTCTAAAGGGCACGGGGAGAACTGGAGGTGACGACAGCGTCCTGGGGTTAGCTGCTGCTGCTGGTGGCTGTGAATGTGCTAAGCAGAACTCGCTGAGTCATGCTTTAAAAGGACAAGCTGTGAGATAGCACTTACCTCTCCTTTACTCGTCATAGAGCATGTGAGAGAGCCGTGCACAGGGGCTGGCCACGCTGCAGTGCCCTTTCTCCAGCCCTCGGATCCGAGCAGCTTACAGAAAATGGGCGCAACGAGATGCCCCTGCCTTCCTGGGTCTCCCCGATTCCCAGCAGGAAAGCATAGGCAGACAAGGAAAGCTCCGGAGGAATTTTGGGAGCCAGCCCCAGCTGCGGAGGGGAACGCGTGGGGCGGGCTGGCAGGAATACATTGGTGCCATTTGGATATTCTTTGCTCTCTCAGGGAAGTTTTGGGGCGAGTGGTTTTCCAGCTTCCTTCGGATTTGGATGAGGAAGAGCAGGAAGGAAGGAGAGAGGGGAGGGATCAGCTGCCGAGTGATTAGCAGAAATAGCTTTCTGTACTTTATAGAATCTCATCCCTTTTTAAAATTTAAATTAATTTGACTAATGCTTATGTAGAATGCTCTGCATGCCAAACACTGTTCTAAGCACTTTGAAAAAAAAAAAAAAAAAAAAAAACAACTATTATTCCCCAACAGCTCAGTGAGGCAGCTGCTTCTGAGTCCCTTTTTACAAATGAGTGAATTCGGAACTGAGATCGCGATGACTTTTCCCAGGCCATAAGCTGATGAGAGGCAGAGCAGAGATTTGAACCCAGGCCCCAGAGTTCCTGCTGTGGTTTTTAAGTTTCTTTCTTTCTTTCTTTCTTTCTTTCTTTCTTTCTTTCTTTCTTTCTTTCTTTCTTTTTCTTTCTTTCTTTCTTTCTTCTTTCTTTCTTTCTTTCTTTTCTTTCTTTTCTTTCTTTCTTTCTCTTTATTTTTCTTTCTTTCTTTTCTTTCTTTCTTTCTTTCTTTCTTTCTTTCTTTCTTTCTTTCTTTTTTCTTTCTTTCTTTTCTTTCTTTCTTTCTTTCTTTCTTTCTTTCTTTCTTTTTTCTTTCTTTCTTTTCTTTCTTTCTTTTCTTTCTTTCTTTCTCTCTTTCTTTCTTTCTTTCTTTCTTTCTTTCTTTCTTTCTTTTTTTTTTTTTTCTTCTGAAAGAGAGGAACAAGGAGAAAACCCCCAACAGGGACTCAGTGCTGTGGTACGCCCCCGGTCTCAGCCAGCGCTGGGTCGTGGGCACATGCATGCCCAGCATTCTCAGGTCTCCGGGTGTGAGCCATGAGCCTGCCCCGTGAGTCAGCCTCCCCGAGCGCTGCCTTGGACTGCACCATCTCTGCCCTGAGCCCCTGTTCTTAATGGCTGTGCTGTGCTGCCATTCACTCATTCATCGTGGAGGTGTCTATTGAGTGTCAACTACATGTTAGGCATTTTGCAAAGAACTGAGATTTCAGGGGTACCTGGGACCTGGAGACTTCTTGCTTTGGCAACGCCACGCATGAAGGCTGGAAACAGGTACAGCCCCATGGGTCAGGGTGTTCTGTGATCACTCCGCTTTACAGAGGGGCAGTGCCTGCTCATGGTACCCCAGCAGGAGGTGGGCAGATCTGGACGAGAATCCAGTTCCAGTTCCTCGCCTCCACATGCCAATGTGTCAGTGTGGATTTTCCAGGAGGCGGCCAACTGTCCCCTGCCTGTCCCCACGCCACCCCCTGGCCTGCAGGCGTGGGTTCTGGGCCTGGGACCAGTTCTCTTTCTGAGCGAGCCGCTCGGACATCCTCCCAGCCACCTGGCAGAGGGCTGGGACTGGATCCTCTTTTGCTCGTGTCCCTGAGGGGGCCGGACCAGGCACTCGTTGTGGGTGTCAGGACAACTGGGGGGCCAGGAATCTGCAGCTGAGCCTCTTGGGCAGGGTATAACTAGCCGTGAGAGCTGCTTCCCAACAGGAAGAGTCCTCGAGCTGTCTGTGTGACATACCAAAGGCAAGGGTCTGGGGCCTCTCCCAGGGCAGAGTTCTTGGGGCCCGCAGCTTCTCATGGGTCATAGAAATGTCTGACAGGGGAAGGAAATAAATGTAATTATTCCAGAATATGAAAAGACTCACGCAGAGTTAAAGTGAGTAAATGCTGAACTAGATGCTGGCCGATGTCGGGCTATCACCTGGACCTCTGGTCTGATGTGTGTTACAGGACAACTCTGGAGCCACGTGCACTTTAATATGTTTGATGTGGTGGGGAGGGGGGCAGGGCTGTGATGGCCTTCCAGCAGCCCTGCCAAGGGAAACGCTCCACAACCTTCTAGGGCTCCCTATTCCCTTAGCTGGGTTAGTATCCGCTAGGCAGGTGTCTGGAATTTATTCTGCCAGGATTTGTGAAATGCCTTTGCTAAGCCAGACACAGGAGGACTGTCCGGGAGCAGGTGGGGGTGGCTGGACCGGTGGGGCGGAGAGCATGCTGCGTGACTGGCTGAGAGGCTGGACCTCTCTGTGCTTCGGCCTCTCCATCTGTCACGCGGGGAGGACGAACACTGCCCTGTCCTGGGGTCGCTGGGAGACATTGTGCATGGAGCATGGAGCAGCAGGTGAGCCCGGAGTATCCCAGCCAGAACTGCCCCATTCCCCGTCTTGGGTCTCATCTGGCACCGTTGGGTCACAGAAAGTGGAAGGGAGGCTTCCTGCCCACCCGACCACCCTCCGTAGCCTTTGTCCTGGAGAAAGCGGGAACTGCTCCTGGGGTCTGGAGGCCTTGGCCCTGAGAACCCTGGAGTGCAAGAGGGCTGCTTTGCGTGTTCCGAGGCCCCACAAACCCCACACGCCTCACTGGAGTCCCAGGCCCTGCCAGCCCCTCCCACCCCGCACCCTGCTCCAAGCTTGCTACCCGGAGAAGGCACTGAGTGTGTCCCTGCCTCGAGGCCTTCACACTTGCTGCTCTGGAGGCCAGAACCCTAGCCCGGTCACTGACACTGCGGCGGGAGGACTGGGGCGTCCTCTCCACAGCGGAGGAGGTGGTTTGGGGGCAGCAGATGGAGCCTGAGGACAGGTTCTGCCCAACCCCTCCCACCTGCTTTCTCACACGCAGGGACCTCACCCCACCCCGTCCTTGCTTCCCCAGGCCCCCAGACCTGGGTTTGGGACCAGAAGGACTCATGTTTCCACACCACTGATGCTTGTGGCAGGCCGAGTCCTCCGAAGCAGGACAGGCGGGGTTTGGATTTGGGGTGTGGGTGTCTCACCAATCTCCCCGCGTTTCTGAGCCTGAGTGTGCTCGTCTATAAAAGTGGGAAGCCTCATTCCCATCTCAGCCAGGCTCCTGTGGACAGGATAGTGCAGTCAGCACCGTCAGCCCAGTGCAGTCAGCACCCCGTCAGCCCAGTGCAGTCAGCACCCCATAAGCCCCAGTGCAGTCAGCACCCCGTCAGCCCAGTGCAGTCAGCACCCGTCAGCACCCCCCCAGCCCCAGTGCAGTCAGCAGCCCGTCAGCCCCAGTGCAGTCAGCAGCCCGTCAGCCCCAGTGCAGTCAGCACCCCGTCAGCCCAGTGCAGTCAGCACCCCGTCAACCCCAGGGTCGACGGCGTCCAGCGGTGCTCAGGCTGACAGTCCTCTGACCCTGGCGGCTGACTCTGGGATGGACAGCTTCTAGGTGGAGCCTGATCTCAGGGTCCCCCTAAATGGTGGTTCACTGGAGCAGCCACTGGTTAGATGGAGGAGGCCGCACCTCCCCTCCTGAGGTCGGGGCCTGTTCTGCCTGAGCACCTCCTGCTGCCGGCCAGGCCCTGCCCACATCCTTATCTGGGGGCCCCAGATGGCTCCTTCAACAAGAGCTTTGTTTCAGGACGGGAAGTGAGTCAGAAGCTCGGGGCCTCGACCGACCGTTGGTGCGCAGAGCACGGGGCCTGCCATCGCCTCCCGGAGGCCTTGGGGCTGTTTGAGACGTTGGCAAGCTTATGTGGGTTGGCATTCCTTTTTATTTTTTATTATTTTTATTTATTATTTTTTTTTGGAGAAGTTTTTGCTATAGGGTGCATGTGCTCACCAGAAAGACAGAGAGAGACAAAGAGACAGAAAGTGAGAAGTCACCCCCCAGGGGGATGGCCACGCCGCACTCCCTTCTCCTCCATTCTCCTCTCGGGATCCTGGGCACGCACGCACACACATGCTCCCGGCGTGAGCTTAAGCCACCAGGTCTGGGACTTGAACTGGTCGACTACATGGGAGTCCAGCGACATAGCCATTATGCCAACTGCTGGTCCCTTTTATTTTCTGTTTTAAAAAATTTGCCAAAGGGCATGTGCACTGACCAGAGGGACAGAGAAAAAAGAAAAGTGAGAAAGCATCCCCATGGGTTAGAGTCACACGTAATCCCTTCTCCATTTCTCCATCCTGTGGGGATTAGGGGCACACACACACCTGGTATGTTTCTCCAGCTTCCAGATCTGGGACTTGAACCATATGGTCAGCCATATACGGTCAGCCATATAAGAACCAGCTCCCTTAACCAGTAGGCCATGGAGCTGGCCCTATGGATTGGCACTCCTCTGTCAGCCCCCATGGTGTGCCAAGCACTGAGCCTGGCCCACTTACAATGTAGTCCTGCCGCAAAGCTGGCTGCGGCCTCTGCAACCTGGGTGCTCTGCGTGCCATGTGCAGACCAGTCTTGCTAACGGAAGTGAGTGGGCTAGAAGGACAGGCATTGGGCAGAGCCAGCTGTGCAGAGGAGGAGCAGGTAGGGAGTCCCAGGAAGAAGGACCAGTATGGGTGAGGCCCTGAAGCTGGAGTGGCTCCTCAGCCCTCAATCCCTTCTCCTCCAGGAACCCCCATCACTCAGACCTCCTGCCCTTCTGCTGTCAAGGGAGCGGATTAGGGCTCCAGCATCTGGAACAGCCAGTACAAAGCCCGGTGGCAGGGACATGCTTGGTGCATTCTAGGAACAGGCTTGTGTGGCTGGGGCAGGGTGGGGACTGGGGTGGGAGGAGCTGGCAGGGCAGATCTCCAGAGCCCAGCCCCAGTGGGGAGTAGGGTTGGTTCAGGGATCCGGCTTGCTCCAGTATGTCCCTCCTTTAAACCATTGCATCTGGGGACAAGAGAGCCTGGAGGACAACCAGGAAGAGGAGCAGCTCAGGAGCAGGGCGTGCTGCCTGGCAGGAGGCGGGCTGGGGCACAGGAAGGAGCACGTGACCACGAGGCCCTAAGGGACAAAGCCTGCCTCTGTCTCCCAGCGGCCCACGAGAATGCGCCCAGCTGCTGAGCCAGGGTTCTTGGAGGGGCAGGGGCTGGGGCGGCCGGCATCCGAGGGCAAGTTTACCACGCCACACTGGGTGGCCTCAGCTAGGTTACTGAGCCTCTGTGGGCTCTGCTCAGAGACTGGGGGCTCTACTCTGGCACTGCCTCCCCATTCCCACAGGGCAGCAACTGCACCTGCCCAGCTTCGCCAAGTAGCAAAGGGAGGCTCAGAGAGGGCAAGGCACTTACCAAGGTCACCCCGGTAGAAAGTAGCAGGGGTTCGGATTGAGCATGGCCAGTTCTAAAACTGGCATCTCTTTTCCTCCACGTATTTTCTTTCTCTTCTTAAAAAAAGTTTGTTGGGTCAGCAGGTGGCATAGAGGTCACGGTGCTGGACTTCTACACGCCCAACCACAGGTCAAGGCCCAGACCTGGCGGCTTTACCCGTACACCAGGCACATGTGCGTGCATGCCCCAAATCCCTGGGGGAGACTGGAGGAGAAGAGATTGAGGTGCGGCCATCCCCTTGGGGGGGATTTCTCACTTTCCCTCTGTCTCTCCAATGGGCACACATGCCCTAAGAAAAAAACCTAAAAAAAAAAAAATTATTTTCTTCCACGAGACAGAGAGATAGCAGCCTTAACAGGGTATCCACTCGCAGCCTCGGCCACCCCAGATCAAGTGTACGCACGGGCCGGTCATATTCGGGGGGAGGTGGGTGTCTCCAGACTTGAACCAGGAACCTTCCCATGTGGGATTGCCCTAAGAGCATGGCCTTTTACCGCTGTGCCAGGGAGTCAGCACCCCTCCCATGCGGAGGGGGGGCACTGGCCGGCTCCGCAGGGCTGAGTGCGCCCAAAGGACCAGGAGTCTTCCAGTGCTCGCAAACCTGCCCGGTACCCCGTTCGAGAGTCCTGTTTCTCGGAGAGTACAAATTCTGCCTGCTAAGTGTGCACTGGACTCTGGGTGAGACGCTCAGCCTGGCTCCAGCATGGAGAGCAGCTTGGTCAGAGAGCCCATGTCTAGATGGAGAAACAGCCTCAGGGAGAGGGTGGGCGCCTCTGCTCTAACCCAGGAGCCCTGCCCCTTGCTCCTCAGTGCAGGAGCGCCTTCCTTGGGAAGAAGGTCAGCTGCCTGGGATGTGGGGTGGGCACAGACTCGAGGCCCCTGGCCAGCCTGCAAGCCCAGATGTGGGAGCCCCGGTGTGTCCCCCTCAGGGGCTGAGGGCCCCTGCTCTAAGGCTGATGTGCTTGTCAAAGCAGCGACTTTGGAGTGTGGCCGGAGGCAGCTCCAGCCCCCTGGCCTGGCAGAAGGGTGGCTGGGCTGGCTACCCAGGATGCCTGGGCACTCTATTTCCTCCTTGGCCCCTCTCCTGCTTCGCCCCAGGGCCCGGTGCTGCCTTTCTTCCCCGGAGCCTGGAGCCCGCGGGAGCGAGGGAATGGGAGCTGTCTGTCCTCAGATGCCTGAGCTATTTCTAGAGCTCGCGTAGATTTCAATTCCAGGGGCACGTGGGCTGTGACAGGTGCCAGGAGCAGACCCTGCTCAAATAACGGCCCCCACCAGCTCTGACCCCACACTTCTAGAAATAGGCCCAGACTGAAGCCCTCCCTGAGTGCAGTTCCTGGGTTGGGGCTGCTCTCCGGCCAGCTGCACCCAGCTCTGTGCCCCACCAACCTGCAGAAGGAAGCGGCCCCAGTAAAGCCTGAGGTCGACTTGAGGTGGGGCAGCAGACAGCAGGCTGGGAGCCAGCCTGGCCTGGGGACTCTGGCGTCCAGCCTCCCTTCTGCTGGTGCAGTGTGGGACAGTGTCACGGGTAGGGACTGAACAGCCCCTGTGCTCACTGCAAACCCTGACTGAGACGCACAGAGGAAACGATGCCCGCTCCAGCACTTACTGCAGCTTGGTTCTCGCAATGACCCTGTCCAGTGGGGCACTGAGAGGCTAAGTCACCCGCCTGAAGCCACACAGCTCAGCCCGGCCGGGAGTCACACCCAGGCGGGGAGTGCCGCGTTGTGTGGCCGACCAGGGTGAGACCTACTTTGGCTCTCAGGGAATATGCTATTGAACACTTATGTGCATTTTTATGAATATTTAAATGTACAATATACATATCACTATGTGCATATAAGTTCATAAAATAATATATTCATATGTAACAAATATATTTGTATATCAATGAGCTCTTTATCTGAACTACTCGTCTATAAATGAACATATCATATATCTATATAATTAGATATTTATATAACATATATTTATATGTATGATGTATATTTATATACATGCTAACTATATTTGTAAAATTATAGTTGATCATATAAAAGCACTCCATATTTGCACTATGTATATAAAGATATATACACACTATACAAGATGAATATGTTAGCATAATCATATAATTGCATATAGACAATATATTTAAATATTAAGTATATTATATATGCAGATACATATCCATGTTCTATACTTGTGTACATGTATAGTATATATGTACATATATATGTATGTGTGTATATTTTATATATGAGTATATGAAAACACACACTGGGGCAAACAGATGGCGTGGTGGTTAAGGTGACTGGATTCCCACATGGCCAGCGATGGTTTGAGTCCCAGACCTGGCGGCTTGAAAATCATGCCAGGCTTGTGTGCATGAGTGCCCAAAATCTCCAGAGGAGCATGGAGAAGGGAGATTGTAGCATGGCTATCCCCCCAGGGACTGATTTCTCACTTTCCCTCTCTCTGTCTCTCTCCTCTCTGGTGAGTGCATGTGTCCTACCGAACCAAAAACGCACATCGAAAGAAAAAGACACACTCGGGATTTTGTGTTTTGTTTTGTTTTGCCATACGACACACATGCTCACTGGAGAGAGACAGAGGCAGAGAGAGGGCAAATGAGAAATCGCCTCCCAGGCAGATGGCCATCTGCAGCCCCTTCTCCTCTGTCTCCTTTCAGGATTTTGGGCACCCATGCACATGTGCCCGGCATAATTTTCAAGCTGCCAGGTCTGGGACTTGAACCATGGTCAGCCATGTAGAAGTCCAGTCTTACCCACCGCACTGTCTACTGGCCCATATATCCTGGTTTTTTAAAAAGCAGCTTTCTTGAGATCTGCCATGTGATTCATCCATTTAAAGTGTACAATTCAATGGCTTTCGGTGTAGCCCTAGCATTGGGCATTGGCAGTTTTACAACATTTGCATCACGTTTTTGTCCTCCTTCCTCAAACCCCACCCATCATTCTCTTCTGGTAGTACCACCTACTAGTATAAATTCTGTCTCCATTTGCCTGTTCTGGACATTTCATAGCAACAGAATCATATGATATGTGACCTTTGCCACTTACCATGTTTTCAAAGTTCATCCAAGTTGTAGCATGTGCCAGTACCTCGTTCCTTTTTTCAGTTGACTATTTCATTGATGGTTATATCAGAATTCACTTATCTGTTCATCAGTGGAACGTATCAAGGTGTTTCTACTTTTTGGTTGTTATGAATAGCTACGTTGCATCCAGGTTTTTGGGTGGACATACCTTTTCATTTCTCTCGGGCGTATACCAAGGAGTGGAATTGCTGGGTCATACAGGAACTCTGTGTTTAACGGTTAGAGAAACGGCCAGACTGTTTTCCAAATGGAAACATCCCCACAGCAGGGCGCGGGCGTTCCAGTTTCTCTGCATGGTCGCCAGCACTTGCTACTACCTGGCTTTTTCGTTACAGCCATCCCGTATGTGCACAGCGGTATTTCGTGGTTTGGATTTGTATTACCCTGTGACGAATGGTGCTGAACATCTTTTCATTTTCTTATTGGCCATTGATGGTGTGTCTTCTTTGGAGCAATATCTATTTGCCTCCTCTGCCCATTTTTAAATTAGGTTATTTGTGTCTTTATATAATTGAACTCTAGTAGCTTTTTTAAAAAAGAATTATTTTATTTAACTATATTTATTTATTTAATTTGACCAGAGAGGGACAGAGTCTGTGTGAGAGAGAGAAAGAAAGAGAGAGAGAGAGAGCGAGCTGCTAGTTCCAGGACTTGAACCGTGGTCAGCCATATGGGAGTCCAGTGCCCTTAACCATCACGCCACCTGCTGGCACCATAGCCTTTTGTTTTGTTTTGCTTTTTACATATTTTAGATACAAGTTCTTTTTTAGTTCATTCTATTGGTGATAACAGAAAGTACCTGAAACTGGGTGATTTATAAAAATAGAAATGAATTCAGCTCATGGTTTAGACATTTAAGGTTCACACCTGGTGGGGCCTCGCAGACTCCTGAGGCAACACGTCGCTCAGCTAAGAGCAGAGTAGAAAATCAGTCTGTCTCACTCGT
>NW_006159497.1:3694489-3700819 GCF_000334495.1 Tupaia belangeri chinensis | reverse complement strand
CCAGGGGGATGTATGCTTACCAGAGTGACTGAAAGAGAGAGCATGAACAAACCCCAATGGGGTGCGGTCACGTCGGCATCCCTTCTCCATTTCTCCGTCCTGTCAGATTTGGGGCATGCAAGCACACATGCCAGGCTTGTACTTCAAACCTCCAGGGCCAGGACTCAAACTGGGGTTGGCTGTATGGGACCTGACTCCCTGTACACAAGCCGTAACTGCTGTGCTGCAGGGTTGGCCTCTCATAAACACACCAGGAGTTAATCATGGGGGTCCCACCCTGATGGCCTTAATTTTAATCTCTTCCCATAATCCGACTGCATTGTTATGCTCCGGATCCTTGTCACGACCGAATCTCAATTTATGAATTTGGGGGGATATACAAGAAACCAACCATTGCCTAATACAAGGTTATAAAAATGCACTCCTATGTACTCTTCTACGAGTTTCACAGTTTTGTCTCTTACATTCAGATCTTCGTTCCGTTTTGGGTTAACTTTTGCATATGGTGTGAGATTGAGGTCCAGCCTCATTATTTTGCGTGTAAATATCTGGTTGTCCCAACATGGTTTGTTGAAAAGATTATTCTTTTCTCCATTGAATTGTCTTTCTTTCTTTCTTTTTTCTTTTCTTTCTTTTTTTTTTTTTTTAGAGATTTTTGCTATAGGGCGCATGTACTCACCAGAAAGACAGAGAGAGACAGAAAGACAGAAAGTGAGAAATCACCCCCCATGGGGGATGGCCACGCCACAATCCCTTCTCCTCCATTCTCCTCTCAGGATCTTGGGCACGCACGCACACGTGCCTGGCGTGAGTTTAAGCCACTGGGTCCGGGACTGGAGCTGCGGTCAAGTACATGGGAGTCCAGCGACAGAGCCATTAAGCCAATTGCTGGTCCCTCCATTGAATTGTTTTATTGATTATAAATATGACAGTTTATTTGTGGTCCCTCAGTCCTATTCCGTTGACCTCCATGTCGATCTTTATGTCTGTCAGTACCACATTGTTTTAATGACTTAAGCTTTGCAGTAAGTTTTGAAATTAGAAAGTATGTATCCTGCAATTCTGTTCTCTTTTAAGATTGTTTGGCTACCCTAGGTCTTTTGCATTTTCATACACGAATTTTAGGATCAGCTTGTCAATTTCTGCAAACAAGTCCGTTGGCTTGTGAGTGGATTTCATTTGATCTAGGGGACGTCTTTCATTTACTTAGCTCTTACTTCTTTCAATGATGTTTGTAGTTTTTAGAGTATGTGTTTTGTACTTCTTTGTTAAGTGTATTGCTAGAATTGTATTCTCGATGTTATTGTAAATAGAGTTGTTTAAAAGATCTCATTTTGGGCTTATCCACTGCTACTGCAGTAGCAGAGCTGCAGCTGGTTTTTGCATACTGATTTGATATTCTGCAGCCTTGCCCAACTCATTTAGTAGGCCATGTGTGCCTGCGCGGATTCTTCCGGATTTTTTGGTATACAAGATCATGCTGTCTGCAAATAGTATCGATTTCCTGTCATCGTTTCTGGGAGTTGCCTAACTGCCCTGGCTGATCCTCCAGTGCCTTTGCACCCCTAATTCGTAGGTTGTTCTCGATTATGAAGGGCTGGATTTCGTGATCCAAGTGCTTTTTTCTGAGAAATTCCATCTTTTCGAAATGTCCCAGGATTCTCTACTCATCCTTCTGACGGTGAAAACTCAAATGTGGGGACCAGCAGTTAGCGTAATGGTTATGTTGCTGGACTCCCACGTAGTCAACCCCACGTAGTCGACCGCGGTTTGAGTCCCGGACCCGGTGGCTTAAACTCACGCCGGTCGCGTGTGCGTGCCCAAGATCCCGAGAGGAGAATGGAGGAGAAGGGATTGCAGTATGGCCATCCCCCCTGGGGAGTGATTTCTTGCTTTCTATCTCTCTGTCTCTGTCTGTCTGGCAAGCGCAGGCGCCCTATAACAAAAACCTCTCAAAAAACAAAAAAAACCAAAAAAACAAAAACCCTCAAATGTGGAGGCAAAAAGTAACTTGCAGGTCATTGCCCGGGCCCTACTGCATCACCGCTCTAGGGAGGCGTTTGTTAAGCGATGATATTGTCGGTAGTTGCTCACTGCTCCTCCGGCTCTGAGCGCTGTGGGAGAGCAGTGCTGGGCGCAGAACCCCGGGCCCCTGGCGCTCACTGCCGCTCTGCCCCCAGGCCTACGAGAAGCGCTTCCCCACCTGCCCGCAGATCCCGGTCTTCCTGGGCAGCGAGGTCCTGCACGAGTCCCGCAGCCCGGATGGGGCGGTGCACGTGGTGGAGCGGAGCTGCCGGCTGCGTGTGGACTCGCGGATGCTGCTGCGGAGGGTGGGCTGGGGGCTGGCGGAGGAGGGGACCCGATGCTGGGCGGGCACAGAAAGGCCGGTAGCTGGAGTCATCCGGAGTTGGGGACGGTGTGTGTGGGATGGAGTTTGGAGGGAGAAGGGGGATGGGGTCCAGGTGGAGGCGTGTGGTCAGGCGTCTCTGTGAGACCTGAGCTGGGTGGGCTTTGGGGCGAGGGACCTGGGGGTGGGTCCAGGGGTGGGTCCAGGACTGGAGGTGACTGGGACTGGCCCTCCTGACCTGCTCCCCAGCCCCCCAACCCCACCCGCGTGCTCTCGGCTCTGCCGTCCCCTTCCTTCGCAGATTGCCGGCGTGGAGCACGTGGTCTTCGTGCAGAAAAACGTCTTGAACTGGAAGGAGAGGACGCTCCTCATCGAGGCGCACAACGAGACCTTCGCCAGCCGCGTGGTGGTCCGTGAGAACTGCAGCTACACGGTGAGCCGCCCTGGTCCCCTCCCCACCCTCCCAGGGCAGTGCGGGTCGCGGGGCGGTGCCCGTCTAACTTGCGGGTCTAACCGCAGCGCGCATTTGTGTGAGTATATTCCAGATGCTGCTTGGATCTACTTGTACCGGGGTTTGTGGGGTTTGTCCTTTGTCTGAATTGCAAACGTGGCAGGGCACCCTGCCGGGTACCTGCTGTCTGGAAGCCCATCCCCCCTCCCCTTTTCTCTCCCGCCTTTCCTGAAACAGAGCCTTTTCCTCATCTGCAAAATGGGGTTAATAGTCGTGCTTGCCATGTGGGTTGTTGAGGATTGAATGAAGGAAAATACTCAGACCCCTTGGGCCAATGCCTGGCACACGCCAAACCCCTGTAAATGTCACTGATGATGTCATGAGCAAGTGGCTCTGGTACAGGCTACAGGCACCGTGACGTGCCAGGTCGGGCGCCCGGGGCGGTGGGCCTCGGCTCTGGCCCAGTCCATTCTAGTAGGAGACCCCGAGGAGAGACCGGAGCCCGGGAGCACCGTCACCATGGGAGGGATGGTCCAGCAACAGGCCTGCAGGAGGAGGAGGAGGTGACTTCCTGAGGTGACTGCATCCCTCCGTGGCTGTGAACCGAGTCCCTGAGCAGGAACCACGGGTGCAGAGACTGAGGGGACCAGCGAGTCTCCCCCCAGCAAGGCTGCAGGGGCAGGTCCTGCTGGGCCCAGGGCATTCTCGGACAGACTCGCCCCACCACTGCCGTGCTGGCTGCCGCTGAGCAAATCACTGCCCCCCTCTGGGACGTGCCACCCTGTCTGTGAGAGGACATTGTTGCACAGTGGTGACCCCAGGCCACAGGCACATCCTGCATTCTTGCCTTGGCTTCCCACCGAGGGCCACTCCTTGTTCGTCTCCCGGTCGTGCCACTTGACACGGATACTTTGTACTTCGTACTTCCCGCGTGCCCAGGCCGTCGGCAGATGCCCACTGCTTTGTCTTTCCGTGGCTCAGCTCCTCGGGGCCTCCCGGAAACAGGGCCCAGGGCTCGGTTCTGCCCGCAGCAGCCGTCTCCCAGCCCTTCGGGTTTCTCGGCCTGCGTTCTGCCGCAGCTGAGCTGGCAGCACTGAGGCTGCTTGGGAGGGCGGTTCCCGGTCTCCCGGCACCTGCTCAGTCCCGAGTGCCCGGCAGGCGGGAATCTGCGTTGGCAGTGACTTGGCAGTGGGAGCCCGAACCCCGAGGCGGGGCCTGCGTGGCTGCTCTGCAGCCAGGCCGATGGGCGAGCACACAGCTTCCTCCGTAGCTTTCTAGAGAGCTCTGTCCAGCTTCAGAAAGGCGTGGGATGGGGGAAAGCCTGCATGGCTCTCAAACATTCTTTGCACCTAAATAAATTCAAACTTAAAATTTTAAAAAATTGTTTATGTATTTTTAGTTTGCCATAGGTATGTGCGCTTGCCAGAGGGAGACAGAAAGTGAGAAATCACCACAGGAGGATGGTTATGTCATAATCCCTTCTCCATTCTCCTCTTGGGGCTTTGGGCCTGCACAGGTGCTTGGCGTGGTTTTCAAGCTGCTGGGTCTGGGATTTAAAACTGAAGAGTCCTTATGTGGGATCCAGCTGCCTTAACCTCCATGCCACCAGCCGGCCCCATAAATTTGTACTTTAATTCTATTTTCTCCATGACCTTTTAAAAGTCTCCTTGTATATAAATATGTAACATAAATAACAATGATTTAAACAATACATAAAACTTGTGGTATCAAGATATAGTTTGAGACCAGCAGTTGGTATAATGGCTATGTCACTGGACACCCATGTAGTCGACTGCGGTTCGAGTCCCGGACCTGGTGGCTTAAACTCATGCCGGGCACATGTGCATGCATGCCCTGCATCCCGAGAGGAGAATGGAGGAGAAGGGATTGTGGCCATCCCTCCCAGGGAGGGGAGCGATTTCTCGCTTTCTGTCTCTCTCTATCTTTCTGGTGAGCTTATGTACCCTATAGGAAAAACTTCTCAAAAAAAAAAAAAAAGAGATAGTTCATTTATATATTATTTAAATAATGTAATAGATTAAAATTATTCATATTGTGTGTGTGTGTGTGAACATAATTTTCTTTAGCGGTTTTTGCCTTAGGGTGCATGCACTCTCTGGGGAAAGAGACAGAGATAGCGAGAGAGAAAGTGAGAAATCACCTCTCTGGGGGAGGATGGCCATGCCACAATCCCTTCTCTTCCATTCTCTTCCTGGTACCTTGGGTACGCATGCACACGCGCCTGGAGTGAGGTTCAAGTTACTAGGTCCGGAACTGGAACTAGGTGCCCATGTGGGGATCCAGGCTGTAACCACTGTGCCATCTGCTGGCCCCTGTGAATATCATTTTTAAGGGATGGGGCACAGATAGCAGACCCACATTTTCCTGGTCTCCCGGAGAAGGCTCTATTCCCTGGCAGTTTAGACTTTGCACTGTCCCCTGGGTGGGGGTGCCTTGGTATTGCTGTCCCCAAGCTGTGATGTCCTGCCCACTGTAGGCTCTGCCTGGGCCAGAATCACAGGACAGTCCCGGCGGTGGGCACGGCATCCCCCACGCTGAGACCCTGGCCTCTCCCTGCTGGCTCCCAGGTCCATCCCGAGAATGAAGACTGGACCTGCTTCGAGCAGTCTGCCTCTCTGGACATCCGGTCCTTCTTCGGCTTTGAAAGCGCCTTGGAGAAGATTGCCATGAAGCAGTACACCGCCAACGTCAAGAGGGTGAGAGCCGGCTGCGTGCACCACGGGGAGGACGGAGCACAGACCCGCTCTGCCACCCGGCAGCCCCGCGACGTCGGGCACCAGCCTTACTCTCCCTGGGCCTCAGTCTCCTCGTCTGTAACATGGGTGTCCTGGTGCTGCCTAGTCACATGGGACACGGATGGAAAGCAGCTGGCCTGTAATAACCCATTCCCGCCAGGGGCTTGTGCTGTGATTCCTCTGGACAGAGGAGGAATATTCTGTGGTGGCTTTTCCTAATTAAGATCGTCGCTGCTTGTCCAGTCACCGTGTGGGAGCCCGTTCGTGTAATGGGACAGGCGAGATGAATTTTCCTGCTGTTTTCTCCAGCGTGTTATCAGGAGACTTGTTACAGCCTCCGTTTCTCGGCGTGCACATACGGAAGCAAAGGGGATGGGTGTTTGCGCACCGCCTCCTTCAGGCTGGGCACACCGAGCTTTACTCCTGCGAGTTCCCAGCCTCTCCCGGCCTCGGTCTGTCTTCCTCACAGTAGGGATGGCAGCGACGCCCCTCATGGTGGCTCTGGGAGGCACTGCAAATCGGGCATGTATTTGACACTGTCGGCCCTTCCTCATTGCGACCGGTCCAGGGCTGTGTGCTGGGCTGGGACCAAAGCCAGGTGGGGGTGACCTGGGGCTGGTGCGGGGACTCTCCCCTCCTGCCCCAGGCTGATGTGTCTTGGGTCTCTGGTTCCAGGGGAAGGAGGTGATCGAGCATTACCTGAATGAGCTCATCGTACAGGGCACTGCTCACATCCCCCGCTGGACGCCTGCCGTGGTCAGTGAGGAGGGTGCTGG
>NW_006159497.1:3692162-3693858 GCF_000334495.1 Tupaia belangeri chinensis | reverse complement strand
CCGTTTCTCGGCGTGCACATACGGAAGCAAAGGGGATGGGTGTTTGCGCACCGCCTCCTTCAGGCTGGGCACACCGAGCTTTACTCCTGCGAGTTCCCAGCCTCTCCCGGCCTCGGTCTGTCTTCCTCACAGTAGGGATGGCAGCGACGCCCCTCATGGTGGCTCTGGGAGGCACTGCAAATCGGGCATGTATTTGACACTGTCGGCCCTTCCTCATTGCGACCGGTCCAGGGCTGTGTGCTGGGCTGGGACCAAAGCCAGGTGGGGGTGACCTGGGGCTGGTGCGGGGACTCTCCCCTCCTGCCCCAGGCTGATGTGTCTTGGGTCTCTGGTTCCAGGGGAAGGAGGTGATCGAGCATTACCTGAATGAGCTCATCGTACAGGGCACTGCTCACATCCCCCGCTGGACGCCTGCCGTGGTCAGTGAGGAGGGTGCTGGCAGCCAACCTGGGCCTCGGGACCCTGGCTCCCTGGAGGCCACGGCACCCAGCGGCACCCTGGGCCCTGTTCCTGAGGCAGCCGGTGTGGACGGTAGGTCTCTGCAGCTGAGCCCAGCAGCCAGGTCTGTGCCTGTGGCGCCTGGTGTCCCCGTGGGCAGGCTGCAACCTCGTCCGCTCCTTGGTGGGGGAATTGCCTCAGGTCCCTGGGCGCTGGGTCTGGTCTTGAGTGACTCAGTCTCCTTCCCGCTGGCTGCTTCTTGCCCTCTCCATTCTGGCCCCTGCGCCAGGACTGACTGATCCCTGGGTCAGGAGCTGACCTCTGCTGCCCTGGCACTTCCTTTCTCTCTGGTTTTGTAGCTATTTTTAATTTTACGAGTAATGCATGATCATGGTGGAGAAAAACTTGAACAGCTTAGAAGATAGAGTAAGCGGTGCGAGCCTTTCCTCGCCCAGAGGCCGTGGGAGTTCTGTGTTTCTCTTCCCTGATGCTATTGAGGCATGTCTACATATGTATGCTGTGTGTGTATGCACACGTGTGTCCATGCATGCCTGTATATCATTATTATTATTATTGTTTAAAATTTTGCTATAAGGTGTGTGCCCTTCCCAGGAGGATGGCCACACTGCAGTCTCTTCTCCATTCTCCTCTAGGGATTTGGGCATGCGTGTGCCCAGCATGTATTCCCAGCTACTGGGTCTGGGGTTGAATCCCCCAGTTGGCAAACGTAGGCTCCCGCTGCCGCCACCGCCATGCTACTAGCTGGCCCTATTTGCTGATTGTTTCTAAAGTAGTCCCCATTGATGACTATTTAGGTTGTTTCCGTTTTTAAAAAATACAAATAAAAATAAAAATACAAACTGGAGGCTTTAAAAACACACCGAGTGCGTGTGTGTGCACTTGCGCATGTGCGCCAATAACCCTGAGAGGAGAATGGAGAAGAAGGGATTGCAGTGTGGCTGTTTCCCCGGGGGGGAGGGTCTCTTTCTCTCCAGCTAGGGCACCCACCCTATAGCAAAATTTAAAAGCCAAACCAAAATTGGCACTATGAGATGAACTGTACCTACACCACAAATCCGGTTTCAACCATGTGCACAAAGGTTTTCCTGTATGGCCCTGCGGTGGGGGCCGTGCCTGGCTCTGAGGCCGTGGGTGGCGGTGCCGTGGCTACACACCCAGGCTGTGTTACGGAGTACAGGTCACTGCGCAGCAGTGTTACTCGGCCCCAACGGTGCGCCGCTGGTGCCTTCGTCCACGG
>NW_006159497.1:3682827-3691385 GCF_000334495.1 Tupaia belangeri chinensis | reverse complement strand
TCCTGCCCTTGCTGCCCCCTGTCCGCAGAGCTGTCTCCCGTGCCGTCCCCATTTTGCACAGCTTTCACCCGCCCCTGCCCTGCTCTGCCCCAGCAGCGCAGGGCTCAGTGCAGCTGGCGGGAGGCAGGGTCAGCCCTTTGCAGCCTGTTCTGAATCACTAGGCCTTTGTGCTCAGAAGCAGAAAAGAGCCTTAGCTCTGCCCGAAGGCCGGGAGGACCAGGAGGTCCTGCCTTCCTGTGTTTTCTCCCAGTCCTAGCCCCATTGCCCCCCTCCAGTGTCTTTGCCTCTGCCCCCAGGAGGTGCGGTAGGGTCTGCACAGTTCTGAGCATCCCCTGCCTCTGTTTACCCAGAGGCCTCTTGGCCCAGTAGGCACGTCCCCCGCCCTGAGCGTTTGTTTTGCGGGGACCACTGAGTGCTGCTGCCAGTTGGGCATTCACCTCATTTTCCTCTTGGGCCATCTGTCCACCAACAGCTGGCTGTGCCCATGGGGACCACTTAGTGCAGTATCACCCACTGCCGAGATGCCTTGGGGGCAGTGGCGGTGGGACTTGGGGAGGGGCCAGCCTCGATGTGCTGACCCAGACAGCCCCAGACAGCCTGACTGTGAGACGGGATTGCCCATGTGCATGCCCCGTGCTGGTCCCGGGCCCTGGCGGATGGCATGGCCATGTTGCAGGGTCCGGGTTCTGTCTGCCTAGAGCCTTGCCCCCCACCAACGTGACTGGGAGGGAGGAAAACAGAGGGAATGGGCTCCTCGTCCAAGTCGCTCAACCTCTCTCAGCTTCAGTTTTGTCTTCTGTAGAGCGGGGATCACAGCGATGCCCCCGGGCAACTCGCCGAGGTCAGGTGTGTTCTGGGCACGCAGTGACCGTGAGCTCAGGTTGCTGGTAATCCTCCAAACAGCTCCCCGAGGGGGGATCCACTAAATTTCTGACAGTCAAAGGAGAGAAATCGCCTGCCACAGTCAGGTCGGGTTTGCTCTGGGCAGTTTTCAGAACCTCCTGGAAAGGGGTGGGGGAAGAGGAAGTATTTACAGTCGCAGTGGCTGCTGTCCGGGGAGGGAGCACAGTCTGGCGAGGAGCCACGTTTCAGAGCAGAGGGGCCAGCGAGTAAGACAAGGCTGCAGAAAGGGTTGGCCCGTGATGAAGAGATGGGGCCTCTCCCCTTGTCCTGAGCCCCGCCCTCATCCTCCTCCAAGGGGACAAGCTGGACGCCGACTACATCGAGAGGTGCCTGGGCCACCTCACGCCCATGCAGGAGAGCTGTCTGATCCAGCTTCGGCACTGGCTGCAGGAGACCCACAAAGGCAAGGTGGGTGCACGTCCCGAGGTGGGTGCTCGGGAGCTCCGATCGATGCCTTGCGAGGTGCTGCTCCACCGCACGGGGGTTTTCCCCCCACACTAACTCCCGTGGATGAATGTGCGTGGAGGGCCCTGGCTTGGGCCTTATCTTGAGCTCTGTTGACATGAACTTCTGGCTCGGTCGTGACTCTCCTTTCCTTCCCACGTGGGGCAGGGGTAGGCAGACAAGGGAGTTACTTTAGTGCTGGCTGTGACTTAAGCTTCTGCTCCATGGGGATGAGGTTAGGGTGCACCTGCTAGAGAGGACCCCGACGGGCAATCCATGGAAAATGCTTAGAATGGAGTGAGCACTCCAGAAAGGGCAGCTCCCACTGGGGCCGGTTTTGTGTAATTGGCACAAGGGGGGTAGGGAGAAGGGCCAGTTCCCCCAAAGACATATGCTACGCCCAGCACCGAAGGGAGGAGTGTGAGGTGGCTGGGAAGCACTCCTTCAGCCCACCCCTCGGCCGTCTCTCTGCTTTGTGGCTGAGGGGGAATCCGGTCCTTTTCCCAGCTAGATATTTCGCAGGTGAGGCGAGGCTCATTTTCTGACTTTCCACCTGCTGGCCTGGGGAACACCATTCTCTGAGCTTTTCCTTCTTCCCCTCTCAGATCCCTAAGGACGAGCACATCCTTCGGTTCCTGCGGGCTCGTGACTTCCACCTGGACAAGGCCCGGGAGATGCTGTGCCAGTCCCTGAGCTGGCGGAAGCAGCACCAGGTGGACCTCCTCCTGCAGACCTGGCGGCCCCCTGCTCTCCTGGAGGAGTTCTACGCAGGCGGCTGGCACTACCAGGACATAGGTGCGGGCCTCTGCCTGTCACTGCAGCTGCACTTGAAGTGGCATGCGTCGTGCCCGTGTCTTACTCTTCCTCCTGGGCATCTGGCGGTGCCTGTGAGGGTGCCCCCGCTGTGAAGGCAGTAGCGCTGTAGTGGACCTGGGGTGGAGGAGGAGATAGCTCTGGGGGCCGGGTTGCCCACCTCGGTTTGGGGCCAAGGTGACTTATACATGACGACTGCAGCACGATGGTGTGCATTTCCTAGGATGGCCAGAACCGATGACCACAGGCTAGGTGTTTTAAAGCTACAAGGTTTTTCTTCCCTCTCACCATCCTGAAGCCAGAAATCTGACACTGAGCTCTGAGCAAGGCCGTGCTTCTTCCGAAGGCTCTAGGAGAGAACCCTTCCTGCGGCTTCCCGCTCCTGGGGACCCCAGGTGTTGCTCGGTCTGTGGCTGCACTGCCCGGTCCCCACCTCCTCCTTCCCTCATGGCCTTCCCGTCTGTGTGTCACTGTGTTCCCACCTCTTCTTGTAAGGATCCGGGTTATCGGATGTACCCCCCTCCCGCAGTGTGATTGAGATCTTTAATTACATTTGCAGACTCTTTCCAAATAAGGGACCTGGTTCCACCTACTACAGAGAGCTGGGTGTCTAGGTCAAGTCACTGAAGCTAATGCCCACTGAAGCCAGTGTCCTTTATGTAAAAATGCCTAACTTATAAAACAGGTAACGTGTGATATCCGGATAGCTAGCTAGTGTAGACAGGTCTCACCACGTGCTGGTCCTCCTGCCCAGTGTCCCGAGGAGCTGGGCTGCTGGTGCTGCCATTGTGCTTGACTTTTAGGGTGGGCTGAGAATTGAACCCAGGCCTCCATGTGGCCTCAGCCTGCTGAGTGACAGTGTCAGCCAGTAGGTGCTACAGTGGCTGGGCCCAAGAGTCACATATAGGGACTAGGGTGGCTACTTGACACTCCTGAAGGACTGGTCGGCATGGTTTCTTTCTTGTCTTTCTTTTTAAAAATAATTTAATCTTTACTTGTTATTATTGTTTTTAATTTGCTGTAGGGCATATATGCTCACCAGAGAGAGACAGAGAAAGCAAGCTGTAGTCGGCCATGTAGGAGCCCAGCGCCTTAACCACCACGCCACCTGCTGGTCCTGAGTCCAGCACCTTAACCACCACGCCACCTGCTGGTCCTGAGTCCAGCACCTTAACCACCATGCCGCCTGCTGGCCCCTGTCTTTTCATTTTTTCTTTTCTTTTTTTTATTTGCCAGAGAGCGCATGCATTCACTAGAGAGGAGAGAGAGAGAGAGCGCGCGCCTCCTTGCTGCCCCCAAGTGGGCATGGTCACCCCGCAGTCCTCTCTCCATCCCTCACGTGGTCAGGGTTGGGGGGTGTGGCCATGGGACCACATCCCCTGCATGCGAGACTGGCCCTGGTGTGGTTCCTTCCCAAGCACAGTTGGTCCTCACTGTGTGGTTTTGTACTTGAGGATTCTGCTGGCCAACATTACCCTGTGACCCAGATCAGCACCAGGGGCTTCTGCAGTGTGGTGGGACGTTTGGGCTGCCTTCGGCATGTCTCAGCCCTCACGTCACGATGGAGCGTCCCTTCGCGGCCTGGCCAGTACTGTGCTTGGCATCATGGTGCCTTTCACTAGCGATTTTGCTGTTGAAAATGCCCCCGAAGGTAGTGCCTAAGTGCTGTCTAGTGTCCCTCGGCTCCAGGAGGCTGCGGCATGCCTTCGGTGGGAATGTCCGTGCTCAGCCGGCTTTGCGCACCTGTGATCTCACACGTGCTGTGAGTGTCCTCTCCCAGGGGTACAGGAGGCTGGTCAGGGCCTGACTGGACGGCAGATGATGCCCAGAGGCTCCGAGGAACCTACGCCGTATTGCCCGAGGCACAGTGGTTTTGCGTTTGCTCATTTATGGCGACTTTGTAGGACATACTGTCAAGAATAATGAGAACCGAAGTGCCAGTGAATTAATCCCCATGCTCCGCCTTAGCTCTGGCTGAGCGGTGTCCTCTGGACTCCTTCGTCACATGGCTCCAACCTCCGGTAAAAGACGGTAAAGGGCCAGCCAGGCAGGGTGGTGGTGAAGGCAGCTGGACCCCAGATGGCTGACTGCGCGTTTGCAGTTCTGACCTGGCAGCTTGAAAAGCAGGCCGGGTACGTGTGTGCGGGCACGTGCATGCCCCGGATCCTGAGAGGAGAAGGGACTGTGGTGTGGCCATCTTCCTTGGGGGAGATACTTCTCTCTCCGATGCGTGCGCATGCCCTTATGGAAAAAAGAAAATAAAAAGACTTTACAATAAGCTGTTTCTTTTAGAAGGGTCTCAGGTTGATGGTTTGCACATCCCCTCTCCATTTCCCCAAGGGCGTTGTTTCCTTGCTGCTGTTTCCATATCTCAGTTTCTGTCTTTTATTTAAAAAAAAAATTGGGGGAAGAGTTATTTCATTTTATTTATTATTATTATTATTATTAAATTTGTTATAGGGCATGTGTGCTTACCAGAGAGAGAGAGAAAGTGAGAAAATAAGCCTCAAGATCCGGGACTTGAACCATGGTCGGTCATGTGGGAGTTTAGCACCTTAACCACCATGCCACCTACTGGCCCTGCGGTTTCCATCTTAGTAAATGGTGTCAGCCCCCCTTGGAGCAAGCAGCCCAGTATTAGCTCGTGAGTGGATGAGCAGGGCCTTGGTGGGCCAGCCTGGCGCCTCCTCCCTGGGGAGGCCAGGTGCCCTTGGCAGCCTGGGCCTGCCCACCCCCCTCCTCAGCACCCCTCAAGATCACCCTGGGCCTGCCCACCCCCCTCCTCAGCACCCTCTGAATAACGGTCCCTTCTCTTTGCTTGGTTCTCCCACAGACGGTCGCCCCCTCTACATCCTCCGCCTGGGCCAGATGGACACCAAGGGCTTGATGAAGGCCGTAGGGGAGGAGGCGCTGCTGCAGCACGTGAGCCAGGCACTTCTGGGGCCCGGTGGCCGGGGCACCCTGGGCCTGCCCACCCCCCTCCTCAGCACCCTCTGAATAACGGTCCCTTCTCTTTGCTTGGTTCTCCCACAGACGGTCGCCCCCTCTACATCCTCCGCCTGGGCCAGATGGACACCAAGGGCTTGATGAAGGCCGTAGGGGAGGAGGCGCTGCTGCAGCACGTGAGCCAGGCACTTCTGGGGCCCGGTGGCCGGGGCAGCTTGCAGACAGATTTGTCAGCAGCGTCTCTACCTCCCAGGTGCTTTCTGTCAACGAGGAGGGACAGAAGAGGTGTGAAGGGAACACGAAGCAGTTTGGCCGTCCCATCAGGCAAGAGCTGGGTGTGAGCAAAGTGGCCTGCAGAGCGAGTTCAGCTAACACTCACTGTGCACACCAGTGGCGTGTTGGGCGCTGCTTGCTGCGTCCTGCCTCATTCTCACAGCACGATCTTCTAAGCTCTCCCCCCCCGTTCTCATCACTTTTAAAAAGTTTAATTATTGGGACCAACAATTAGTGTAATGGCTATGTCGCTGGACTTCCATGTAGTTGACCGTGGTTCGAGTCCTGGACCCGGTGGCTTAAACTCATGCCGGGTGTGTGTGGGGTTGATTTCTCGCTTTCTGTCTCTCTGTCTCTCTCTGTCTCTCTGGCGAGCACACACGCCCTGTAGCAAAAGAAAAAAAAAAGTTTAATTATTTCCTCCATGAATGAGACAGAGAGAGCACGCGCATCCCAACAGGCTCTTCATTGCCACGATCCATCCCTGGCCTCAACCAGCCCTAAAAAGAAACCAGGCCAAGGCCACACAGCAAGTGGCAGTACTGGAATTCGAACCCAGGCCCACAGGGTTAGCCTTCTCCACAGTGGGTAGGAGTAACTGGCCTCTGCCAAGTATGCGCCGTCCTGTCGAGTGCTCCCCACTGCCAGCTCAGTTAACCCTCACAGCGGTTGCTCGAGGTGGCGCATCGCCCCTGCCACGTCCTGGGGAGGGAGGTTAGGTCCGTGGCCCCATCGTGCTCCCAGAGGTGGAGATGAGACGTGGATTTGGGAGCTCTGCCGGGAGCCCATGCCCTGAACCCTTCACTACCTGGCCTCCCCACAACGACAGGACTCACGAGAGTGACTGGGGGCCCCTCTGCTCCCGGCCCTGCCTCGCTGAGCCTCCCCATCATCCAGGAGGGTGTGGGGGGCCCTGGGAGGTGGCAGAGCCAGGTGGCATGAGGGCCCCGTGTCTGCTGCAGCTCCTGGACCTGCCTGCTGGACCTGGAGGGTCTCAACATGCGGCACCTGTGGCGGGCGGGGGGGGAGGCTCTGCTGCGCATGATCAAGGTGGTGGAGGACAACTACCCCGAGACCCTGGGCCGGCTGCTCATCCTGCGAGCGCCCCGCGTCTTTCCCGTGCTCTGGACGCTGGTAGGAGCGCGAGCCCCGGCCAGGCTCTCTGGGCGGGACCCGGGGTGGGAGAGGGTCCCTCTGTCTTAAGCCCCGCCTTGCCTGGTCATCCTGTGTCATTTTCCTCAAGTAACAGCTTTATGGAGATTAAACTCATACACTATGAAGTTTGCCCATTGAGGGGACCAGTAGTTGGTATAATGGCTATGTCACTGGACTCCCACGTAGTCGACTGCCGTTCGAGTCCCGGATCTGGTGGCTTAAACTCGCCCCGGGTGCGTGTGCGTGCGTGACCAAGATCCTGAGAGGAGAATAGAGGAGAAGGGATTGTGCCACTCCCCCCGCCCTGGGGTGTGATTTCTCGCTTTCTGTCTCTCTGTCTCTCTCTATTTCTCTGGTGAGCGCACATGCCCTATTGCAAAAACCTCTCCCCCCGCAAAAAAACAAAAACAAAGAAGTTTCCCGTTGAGCATGTAGAATTCAGTGGTTTTTAGCATATTCAGTTATGCAGCCCTTGCCACTAATTCCTGCACATTTAAACCATCCTAGAAAGAGCCCCCAGACCCATAGACCCATAGCAGTCACCTCCGCCCTCTCCCCTGCCCCCGCAGCTCCTCATCTGCTCCTGTCGCTCTGGCCACCTGTCCTGGCCTGGGGCTGGCCATACCCGGCTGCCTCCCTGAGGTTCGCGCTACAAGGCTCCTCCGTGTCGTAGACCGGGCCAGCGCCCCCTTCCTATTATGGCCGAATAGTGCTCTGTCACACAGTGGGCTGTTTGCACATGCGCTGTTTCCTTGACATGAGTCCCACTCAGAATCCTGGAGCAGCCTGGGACTCCTTTGAGCGGGTTCCAAAACGGAGTTTGTGCTGTAGGGATTTGAAACATGTTGCCCATGAGCCGTGATGTGAAATGCACTCTGTGCTGCAGCCCGGCACACGCACTCACGCAGAATCAGAGGCCCCGCTGGGCCACGTGACTCTGCCTCCGCCTGCCCTCCCGCCTCCCTCTCCCGCTACCTCTTGGCCCCAGTGAGGATACTTGGAGAACTGGGTTGACAGGCAGCTTCCAGCTCAGTGTTAATTCAAAACTTCCCATCTGGGACGGACAATAGGGCCATGCCCTGGAAGGGGAAAGGAGTGTTAGGCAGCTGCAAAAAAGAGGGACGCTCGGATCAGGCAGATGAGCCCCAGAGGCTGCTGCTCAGGCGGCATCCTGCAGGGGTGGCCGCGCACCGTGCGACTGTGCGCACGCATACCCAGAGCAGGACTCCGGAGAGAGCAGAGCAGGAGTTACGGGGTTACAGGGTTACAGCGGGGTGGGGACATGGCTGTGAGCCGGGGACAGGTTCCTTTCGGGGACTTGAATCTGTCTGGGACGAGGTAGAGGTGGTGACTGCAACACCATGGGCGCACTTCAAGTGGTTGTCCCAAGGCATCTGAGCTCCCGCCGGAACCACTGTCTGTGCCCCACCCTCCGTTTCAGATCAGCCCCTTCATCAACGAGAACACCAGGCGGAAGTTCCTCATCTACAGCGGCAGCCACTACCAGGGCCCCGGGGGCCTCGTGGACTACCTGGATAAAGACGTGATCCCCGACTTCCTTGGCGGGGAGAGCGTGGTGAGGCTCCAGTGGCCAGTCCTGGGCCTGTGGAGGGGTGGCCGGGCTGGGGGGCCCGGTTCCTGGGGCCGGGCTGCAGGGATGGCAGGGGAAGCAGACAGCCTGGCTGGGAGGGGGAGGTGTAGGTGGAGGCAGAGACAGGTCCTGCACACAGAGGGACCACTCTGGGCCTGTCTGGGATGCCCAGACCACTCCTAGGGTGGGAGCACATCCAGACCCCCTCTTACTGATAGCCAGAGACCTGGGCCACAGCCTCCCTCTCCTGTGGCCACGGCATGTGGCCCTTCTCTGTGCTCCCACAGAAATATCAAGCAGGGGAACCAGCAGTTAGCGTAATGGCTATGTCGCTGGACTCCCATGTAGTCGACCGTGGTTCGTGTCCCGGACCCAGTGGCTTAAAACTCACGCCGGGCGCGTGTGCGTGCGTGCCCAAGATCCCGAGAGGAGA
>NW_006159497.1:3677745-3682817 GCF_000334495.1 Tupaia belangeri chinensis | reverse complement strand
CTTTCTGTCTGTCTGGCGAGCGCACGCGCCCTACAGTGAAAATCTCTCCAAAAAAAAAAGAAATACCAAGCAGCAAGCGGGCATAATTCTGGCTAGAAAAAGACCTTCCATGGGAACTTTCCTAGGCTCACCTGTCTTCCCCGTCTTCATCCACATTTGTGGCTTACTTAGGGCACAAGGGCCAGCAGCTCTGAGGGGACTCTCTGAAGGAGGGTGGGCAGTGACCGTGCGTGGCTGGCATGAACTTTTTAGCAGGTGAAATGAGGCGGGTGGGTCACTGACTGATGGCAGAGGGTCTCCCAAGGCCTGGCCCTTGGGGACCCCTTTGGTTTGGGGAAACCCACAGATTATGACAGCCTCAGTGACTGTTCTGTCCCCACTGCTGAGGGGGTGCCGTGTGGAAGAGGCCTCCAGCCTGGACACTGGTCCAGCTTGTGTCAGGAACACGAGCTGGCTCAGCCACTTGCCCCCGTGTGACCTTAAGCAAGTGGCCTGACTCTGAGCCTCGATGCCCTCCTCTGTGAGGGTTGCTGGTCTGCGTTGTTTCAGGGCTCAGGGGATGCTTCTGTGGGTCAGGCCAGGCCTGGACGGCCCTAACTGTGCCCGTTGCCTCCGGCCGCAGTGTAATGTTCCCGAAGGAGGGCTGGTGCCCAAGTCCCTCTACCTGACGGAGGAGGAGCAGGAGCAAGACCAGCCGCGGCAGTGGAGCGAGACCTACCATTCAGCCAGCGTGCTCCGCGGGGTCCCCCACGAGGTGCCGGGCGAGCTGGGGGAGCCCTGGGCTGGGGAGTTGTCGGGGTCCTCGTGCCAGCGATGTGTGGTGGGCGAGCCGGCTGGAGAGATGGGCAGAGGGCAGGGAGGCTGGCGTGTGCCCTCACATCCGTCACTGGCTGAGGGTCACCCAGGTGGAACCTCCAGGGCTTTCAGGGAGAGGTGGCCCCATTTGTGAGGCAATTGTGGGATGGGGAGGGGAAGCCAGGGCCCTGAGCAGCTGCGGCCCCGCGGTGGGCCTGAGTGTGCGGCCCGGGAGAGGAGGCCCCCGTGGGTACCGCTGCTGCCACCTGCCCAGTCCCAGCACCTGCTCTCGGTGGCACCTTCAGACCCCGCCCGTCTTCATGCAGGTCGCAGTGGAGATTCTGGAGGGGGAGTCAGTCATCACCTGGGACTTCGACATCCTGCGAGGGGACGTGGTGTTCAGCCTATACCACACCAAGCAGGTGCCCAAGCCGGGCGCCCGGGAGCCTGGGGCCAGGGCCAGCGGGCAGCTGATCGACAAAGGCTGGGTCCTGGGCACCGATTACAGCCGCGTGGAGGCCCCCCTTGTCTGCAGGGAAGGGGAGAGCATCCAGGTTTGCATTCTCTGCGTTGCGGGCTGACCCTCGTGCAGAGCTGAGTATCAGGCATGGGCCGGGCTCCCGGGGACGCAGCTGTGGGGAACTGGGGGTGGTTCCCGCCTCAGAGAACCTGCAGGACAGTGGGGAGGGGGATGCATGCAATGTTGGGGGTGCTGCCTGGCTGGATGGTGGCCAGTGCGACGTCGAGAAAGTATGTAGTGCTCTGCTGGGGGCGGGCGCCTCAGTTTCCCCATCTGAGAACGAGAATCCTATAGGGATCGATTAATAACTCAATTCCTAGGGCTGCCTGACAAGTCCCCACCCACGGGGTGGCTTAAAACAACAGAAATTTATCATCTCAGTTCGGGAGGACGCTGTCCAAAGTCAGGGTGTTGGCAGGGCCCTGATCCCTCTGTAGGCTCTGATCCCATGCCATGCCTCTGGCAGCTCCCAGGGTTCCCAGTGGTCCTTGGCGTAGAATCACTGTCTCCGCCTCCATCCTTCCGTGGCCTCCCTCTGTGTCTCAAATCTTCCTCCCTCCGTCTTCGAAGGGCACCTTGTATTTAGGGCCTCAGTCTTTAACTGCAGAGACCTATTTCCAAACCAGGTCTCATTCTGGGATTCCAGGGATCCATGCATCCGGGACACCGTTCTTCCTGGTACACGGACTCATGCTGGGAGGAGGTTTCATTTGATGTCCAAGTTCTTTGCATGAGAAGTCCACAGACTGCACATGCACACACACATGCAATGCACATGTGCACACACACACGCACACGCACCAGTGCACACACACACACATGCACATGGCTCCACAAGCTGGCAAACACTGCTGTCTCACCATAGGGTCCCTGGAGTAGGTCACGGAAGCTGTCCCCTCACACACTACCCCCTCGACCTCTGGACATCTCGCCCCTTCCTCACAGTGCCTCCTGTCACACTGACACCTCTCTATCTGGCTCTTCAGCCCCAACAAACTCCAGCACGCGAAGGCTTCCCGCCCAGGGTCCTCCAGATCTCCTAGGCTTGCAAATCCCGCTCAGCCCATAGAACCCAGGTGTCAACACCCCTGTTGTCCTGCAGCTGCATGCCACCCCCAGCCTCCTCCTTCCCCCAAGATTAAGAAGGAATTCTAGTTCTGGGATATGGGGTAACAGCAAGAATGGCTTGGGGCCCCTTACAGGGAGCTTGTGGGTGGGTTAGAGGAAGGGGCAGAGGGGGAGGGAGCCCATTATCCCGGCCTGGCCACAGGGAGCCCTCAGGGCTCAGGACTCGGTGTGGCTGCTGTTTCAGGGCTCCCACGTGACCCGGTGGCCCGGGGTCTACCTGCTCCAGTGGCAAATGCACAGCCCTCCCGGCAGTGTGGCCTGCAGCCTGCCGGGTGTGGACGACGTCCTGACAGCCCTGCACAGCCCCGGCCCCAAGTGTAAACTCCTCTACTACTGTGAGGTGCTGGCGTCCGAGGACTTCAGGTAGGGGCCAGGAGCGCAGCTGGCCAAAGGTCCTGGGTCCGGTCAGCTGCTCGTAGCCGTCACAGCCCCGTTACCTGGGGGTACAGCAGGTGCGAGAGCAGAAATGAAGCAGGGGACCTGGGGGGGAGCAGGCACTTCACACACTTCTGTTTTACCTTTTGAAAATGGATATGATTCACGTCTCGCTTGGTGATGTATCTGTGAGGTTTTTGTTTTATTTTTCAAAGTATTTTTTTTAAAGAGAGATTTTTTGCTATAGGGCGTGTGTACTCACTGGAGAGACAGAAGGTAAGAAATCAGCCCCAGGGGGTGGGCATCCACAGCCCTCCTGTATTCTGTTCTAGGGATTTGGGGCACACATGCACACATGTGCTGTGGGTTTCAAGCCTCTGGGTCTGGGACTTGAACCGTAGTCAGCCACGTGGGAATCTAGTGCCTCAACAGCTATACTATGCTGGCCCCCAAAGTCTTTTTTCTTTATTTATGACAGAGCAGAAGGGGCGGGTAGGAGAGCTCCCACAGGGCCTGGTCACTGTGCCCCTCCCCCAGCTCTCCAGCCGGTGGCATCTGGGGTCAGGGACCCTCTCGACTAGCATATCACAGCCGTGTCCTGCAGCTAGTCCGGTGTGTTCGTTTTATCTAAAGATAATGCCTCAGAGTCTTCGCTCTGGGGTAAAATGGAGGCTCTTAGGAGGGTGCCGAGACCCCGGTCCCGGGGCCCCAGGGCACTGCGGCCTCCTGAGAGAACACTGCACCAGTCTGCCCCGAGGTGCTGGGAGGGGAAGGCCTGGAGGGGATGCTGGACACCACATCCCAGCCTGTCAGGGCCGGCGTGGGGGGACCTTGCTTTCCTGTCCTTCAGGAGCCCGGTGGGAAAGCAGCTCAGAGGGCAGGTGCTGGGATGCCGGGGACAGGCAGGGCCTCAGTCATGGAGCGGGGAGCAGATACACCCGTGTGTGATTGTGGGCCACAGCGGTGCCACGCAGGTGTGTGCAGCCCGGGGTCCTTGCCCAAGGTCGCACAGCCAGGAGGTGCAAGTGGACTAAACCCGCTGTCAGAGCCCTCAGGGCCGGGTGGTGCTGTTGACATCGAGATCTAAGAGGTGCGTGTGCAAACCACTGGGGGGTCTCCTGGGAACGGGCAATTCTGCAGCTGGGGGCCTGGGCTTCTGTATCCCTGTGAGTCCTGGTGCTGCCCGAGCCACTGGTCCCAGGGTGGCGCTTTCAGTAGCGAAGGCCTGAAACTGTGCCGTGCGATCTGGCAGCCTCCAGTACCTTACAGAAACGCAGCCTTAGCCGTGGGGTGGTAAAATTAGAATCCAGCTCTTCAGTTGCATCCGCTGCATTTCAAGTGCTCCGCACCCCCTGGTAGGTGGTGCAGACTGGGACCACGCTTCCATCACGGGAAGTGCTCGCCCACACCGCTGTGCTTTTGTTCTGGGTAGCTAGGAGCTAACGAGGAGCTGGAAGAGGCCTGTGTGGTTCCACAACAGAGAGCCAGAGAGTGAGGCTGGCTGGCGGTGGGGCTGTGGAGCCTTCAAGGTCACCCTGGGGCCCTGGTCAGAGAAGCCCTGTGCTGGGACTCGGTGCAGGGAAGTGGGCGAGGCCTGCTGTCTCCTCCATCACTGGCTTCCCCTCTGTGCTTGGCCCTGACGCTGGCGGTTCCCAGCGTGCGGAGTAAGCCCTGGGGGCTCGTTTGCAGCATCGACAGCGTATCCCCTGCTGTGTGGGCCCCAGGGCCCTGTCGCCATGCGAAAGTAAGGTGTGTGCTCTTCCTCCCTAGGGGCTCCATGTCCAGCCTGGAATCCTGTACCAGTGGCTTCTCCCAGCTCAGCGCCGCCACCTCTTCGTCCTCCGGCCAGTCCCATAGCAGCTCCCTGGTCTCCAGATAGCAGGGTTTGAGCCCCGCAAGGCAGCCTACTCATTGCCTGAGTCGGGAAGCATCCACACTGAGAAGCCATTTTGCCGTGAGGCCTGGAACTGTGGGCGCTGGAGCTCTGGGTCTAGACACAGCCCTAGTTGGGGGTGTCTGGAGCAGATGGCGCAGATCCAGCTTGTGGCCTGTGCTGGGAGCCTCCAGGTCAGAGCCCCTGAAGTCACAAGGACTCAACCGTCTCCTTCCAACTTGGTACAGCAGGCCCAGGCTTTGCTGATCTTCGGGGCTCCCCTATTTGGGACTCAGTGACATCACCAAGGCCTTACTACTGTGCGCTCCAGGGGGTGGGGGAGGGGGGGAGGCTTTCCCATGCAGGAGACCCATCCTCAGA
>NW_006159497.1:3661870-3676816 GCF_000334495.1 Tupaia belangeri chinensis | reverse complement strand
GGGGGGGAGCCTTTCCCATGCAGGAGACCCATCCTCAGAGTCCCACCCTCCAAAAATTGCAGCCCCCCCCCCTTACAAAATTGCCTCTTACCTGCCTGCCAGGGTCCCATGTCAATTCCTGAGCCAATCGTGGTTGCCAGGGGAGTGGAGAACTCGGATTGGCTAGCAGGTTCATATATCTAATCTGGACCAATCACTGTGAACAGGGGTGGGGTGCAGTACAATGATTGGCTAGCCTGGATTACGGGTACATCCTGGAGGCAACCGTTAGTCTGAAGATGTCAAAGGAGTGCCTCAGGGAGTATCGGGGTTCCTGAAGGAGACAGGGCTGGGCAGGCCGAGATGGCCCGCTCACTGTAGCATCTGCTCGGTAGCAACTCCTCGGCCCAGTGAGCTCGGTGAGCAGCTCCCTGAGCTACAAGCTCGGCTTCTGGTGGGAGCAGCCCGCCCGCCCTGCAAGTCCATATTCCGGCACTTGGGGGAGGGGGGGCAGCCCTGCCCCTGTGCCCGAGGAGGCGGGTGGCCCTGGGTTTGGGCTAAGTTCCGGGCACCAGTCGGGTGCCTTGAGCTCGTGCTGTACCCCTCTGCATAGTTCTTTATACCGTTTCTCTCCTGAGGAGCTGTTTAGTTATGAGTTGTTTGTTTTGTTTTGGTTTGGTTTTAAGCCACAGAAACCCATTTACTTCAACTCATTTGTTTAAACCCAGGTGCTTAAACACAGCAGGGTGACCACTCTTGAACACATGTATCTGGCCAGTTGGGAGGGCTTGCTTCAGGTGAGGCTGGATCCAGGGTCTCAATCTGCATTGGGAAACCCTTGCGGAGTGGATGCTATTGTCTCTAACCAGGAGCAGAACTGACTTCAGAACTACTGTTTTTCTTTCCTTTAAAAAACAAATGTCAGAGTAGACAAGAGAGAAAAGGCACCCCCCTAAACGGGGCATGGTCATGCCACAATCCTCCTCCCACCATTTCTCATCCCCTCAGGATTTGGGGCACCTGCATGTTCATGCAGGCACCTGCATGTTCACCCAGATTATTTTTTTTATGCCACTGGAGCCAGGACTTGAACCGGAGCTGCCGGACCCAGGAGGTGATCAGCCAGGTGGGATCTGATTCCCTGTGCACACAGCTTACCAGCCACACTGGCCCATCCAGCTCCACTATGGACACGACTTCCCCCAATTGCCCCCTGGGAGAGGCTTGGGATTTCTTGTGACTTGAGGACATCTCGCCTTGCTCTCTCTGGCCCCCAGTAGTTGCCAATCAGAGGTCCCCAACCAGCAACCTGCAGTCTGGCCTGGACTGCCATTGCCTCTTTGCCTGTTGAGTGGTCTAAAATGGGGGAATCCCCTACAGAACTCCACAATTCTGGCTTCCCTTAGCGTTCGAGAGTGTCGGCATAAGGGGTCCCCACGCGAAGGTCCTGGGCAGTCCTGTCCCTACACCTGTCGCCCACCTGGCGGCACCACGCTGACCTCACTGTCGACAGCCTGGGCTCAGTGGGTGCCGAGAGGCACAGCATTCCTCTTGTCTTGGCCTTGCTTACAACAGGGGTCGCCCCGGGGCCAAGGGGCCGGTCTGCAGCCTCAGGGATCGGGCATTGCCACCGTCCAGCAGCAGGGGCCCAGAAGAGCCAGGACGACTTCCAGACTGCAAGCTGGCCTCAGCCCAGAGCCAGAGCAGCGGAAGGGCACCCTTTCTAGAGATGTCCTCTACCAGGACAGCCCCTTGTCTCCCTTCCCGTGGGCTCTGCTGGCCTCTTAGGTGCAGGAGCAAGACACCACCTCTGTATCGTGTGGGCTGTGTGATCGATCACGTGTGTGCAAAGTGGGGGTGACTGGAGGGGATGTTCGCAGACTGATTGTCACCAGGCTCATTGCTGAGAGCAGTGTGCTTATTTATTTATTAATTTATTTTAGTTTTTGCCATAGTGCACATGCGCTCACCAGGGAGAGACCGAGAGAGAAAGGGAGAAGTCACCCCTAGGGCAGCTAGCCATGCCAGAATCCCTTCTCCTCCACTCTCTTCTTGGGATTTTGGGCACACACACACACAACACTCACACACACAAGCCTGGCGTGACTCTCAAGATGCCAGGCCCAGGACTCAAACCATAAATCTGGCCATATGGGATCCAGCGCCTGAAGCTCCACGCCACCTGCTGGCCAGAGCAATTTATCTTTACGTGAATTCCTAGCTCGTCTTCTAAGAATATTTCCCCAGGAGTATTGGGATGAGCTGGCCTGGTGGTCTCCGCGTGTCTGTGGCCTGGGACTGGTGCCCGGGGGAGGATGAGAAGCTGCTCCTTGACTGGGGCTGTCGTTGGCTTTGATGCGGGAGGAGAGGCGAGGTCTGCAGATCCCAGGAGGATGGCCTGCACGAGTCCTCCTTCTCCGGTCTTAACAATGGCAGAGAGGAACCTCAGCCCCGCTGGCTCTCCTTTGGAAAGTGCTCTCTGCCCTAGGAGAACCCCAGTTCAAACTGGCTTAAGCAAGCAAAGGGGATTCCCCGGGCCCTGTATTTGGGCCGGCTGACTGTGGGTGGGTCTTACTCCAGGTATGGCTGGCTCCAGGCACCCAATGTCCTCAGGTCTCCCAGCCACACCCAGGCCTCTGGACTTGGCCTCGGTCTGTGTGCCAGCTTAGTCCTAATTCTGGGGGGAAAGGAGCTGCCAGCAACCCCAAGCCCGCATGCATAGGGTTCACAGTCTCAACGCAGACACACTCTCCATCTCAAATCTCATGGAAGGCTTTGATTGGCCCTGCTCAAGTCACATGCTCACGCCTGTGGCCACGTTGGCCAGGGGCTGGGGTCCTGTGGTTGGCGTCCCCTCCAGGAGCAGCAGTGAGTGGGGAGAGGGCCAGTCCCCCAACGGCTAAGAGGAGTTGGGCCAAGAACAGTGGAGGTCCACGTCATGGCCGCTAGCCTCTACTCCACGCGGGGTCCCTGGGACCCACGCTAAAGCGCCAGCCATAGCTCCTGGGAGGCTTGACTTAAACCTCATTCAAGAAGGGGCTGTCGGGCTGCTGGTCTCTAAATCCCCCAGACCTAAGGGCTGAAGGCTCCTTTCTTGGGCCTCTTTCTCTGTCTTGTTTGTTAACCCCTTGCGGCCAGGACAGAAATAAGGCAATAGCAACGTCGGCATGTAGGAGCCTGGGTCTTGAATTGAGACTGGGGTTCAAGTCCCAGCCTTCCTTTCACTAGCTGTGTAACCTCGAGCAGGTGCCGTGGCCTCTCTGTGCCTGTTTCCTCACCTGTAAAGCTGGGGCAGCAGTGCCTACCTCACCGGGTGGTAGTGGACGAAATGAGAGGGTGGCCGTGGAGTCCTTGGCCAGCACCTGGCACGCTGGCCTCAGTGGGGTCAGCGGAAATCCCGATGCCGTTGTGCTTCTTGTCCAGACTCCAGGCTCCGTCCTGGGGACGCCTGTCACTTTTCCAGGAGGCAGCGTGGCTCTGAGTGCCAAGTGCATCCAGAGAACGGTGATGGCAAGGTGCCACTTCCCTCTGAGCTGGCGCCCTCGGCTGGCTCCTTAGGAAGTGTCCTCAGTGGCATTTCGTCGGCCGCTTTGCTCCATGCTCCTTAGGAAGTGTCCTTCTCAGTGGCATTTCGTCGGCCGCTTTGCTCCAGAGTTGAAGCAAGCGCAGTTGGAGGTGTTTTTCCCCTACCCGGAGCTCTCTGGGATCCCCCACTCCTGTCAGATGAATTGTTCAGCGACTGCCCTGTAGTTATTGTCAACGAAGCCTGTTTCAGCCGGTGGAACACACGGCTCGTTTATGGAATCACTCGCTCCAGCCAGAAACATTGAACGTTTGAGATGTGGGTACACTCCTGCGTCCTTGTCGACTTATTATTATTAATGTGTTTTAATTTAACTGGAGAGAGACACAGAGAGAGGGAAAGTGAGAAAGCAAGCCAGGTCCAGGATTAGAACTGTGGTCAGCCATGTGGAAGTGTCCAGCGCCTTAACCACCATGCCACTTGCCGGTCTCTGTCCATTGTCGACTTTTGAAAAATGATTTATTTATTTATTTTAGGTTTTTGCCATGGGGTGCGTGCACTAGCTGCAGAGAGACAGACAGTGAGAAGGAGGGATGGGCAGACCACAATCCCTTCTCCTTCATTCTCCTCCTAGAATTTTGGGCACCCACCTGGCGTGATTTCCAAGCTGCCAGATCTGGGACTTGAACTGTTGTCAGCCATGTGAAAGCCCAGCCCGTTAGCCACCACATCATCTGGCTCCCATTGTTGACTTTCTACACTGTTGTTTGTAAGACTCCAGAGCATTCTTACTTGGGGCATTACCACCCACAATGGTTGCAGGTGGGGCCTTTGGAGATGTAGAGATCACATTTTCTTAAAAAATAAAAGAAAGAAAAGATTTTTTCTATTTACTTGATTGTTTTGGTTTTTAGATTTTTGCTAGAGGGCACATGTGCTTGCTGGAGAGAAAGTGATCCCTTCTCCATTCTCTTCTGGGGACTCTGGGCACACATGCGCATGTTCCCGGTGTGAGTTTTAAGCCACCCAGTCTGGGACTCGAACCACGGCCCACTATGTGGGCGTCCAGAAGTGTAACGTTATGCTATCTGCTGGTCCCTCTCTTTACTGATAGAGCATGTTTGTGTAGGCACGTGGGCGAGAGGAGGGAGAGGAGAACCTTGTGCAGGCTGTCACGCTGTGACCCTCTTCTCCCAGCCCTTCACCACCCACGTGCCGAGCACGTGTTCAGGCTGACCGAGCTGGGACTCGGACTGCGGCCGGCATGTGGCTTCCCGGTCCTCAGTCTGGGCACTTACAACTGCACCGAGGAGGCGGGCCAAGGGCATGCCTTTCACTCCGAAGACCACGTCTGCCTGTTCTTTCCTGGGGCTGCCATGAACAAACTACCCAACCTGGTGGCTTAAGACCACAGAAATGCGCCTCTCAGCTCCGGAAGCCACAGTCCCACAGTCGGAATCCAGGTGCGGCTCAGCCCCACCTTCGCAGGGCTCTTGAGATCCTGAACTAATTACATCTGCAAAGACCTCATTTCCAAACAAGGACACACTCCACAGTTCAGGGTGGACGTGAGTTGGGGGGATCATATTCTGCCTGAATGAATATAGTTTACAGGGGTACCAAAATGCGAATCTCTGGGGCCCACTTGGTGCTGCTTCCTCGGGGGCTGGTTCCTGAATTCCCTGCCGGGTATCCAGTGAAAGTGAGAGTCCTGGCGTACATCTTTCCTGGACCACTCTGCCCTGGCCTGGGGTTTTCAGGGGACGTGACTGCGGATGGCCCAGTCCTGATGCCGGGGGCACGAGAGGCCTGCCCAGGGCACTGCCCCTCCTTCCTGTGAGCTCTCCCTGGGCTCGGGGCGGGGGTGCTGCCTTGAAGACCACGTGATCTGGAGCTGGAGGCCAGACGGTCACTTGGAAGAGCAGAGGTGTGTTCCTTGGTTTGATGCTTCCATTACCCTCCTGGCCAAGGGCACGAAGACAGCTTCACCTACTTTGATACCTGGCATTCCTTCATTCACTGTGGCTCCTCCAGTTTCTCTTGAACGTGGGTGGCAGATTTCAGAGGAACAGCCAGCTGACTCATGGGTGTGGCGGGGGTTGAGAAGGTACAACTCATTGGAGGAAGATGGCGCTCCGGGGGGAGAGGGAGAGCTGGGACCAGGTCTGAGCTGTGGGTCTCTGCTGACGTCTTAATCAGCCATGGAGCCTCTTGCAGGCCTCTTGGGGCCTGGGCCCAGAGAGAGAGGGCGAAAGATGCTGGGACTCCCCTGTGGCCCACAGGTAATGCTGGGAGCAATTCTTCCTCAGTGCAGCTCTGCAGAGGCAGAGGCGGGGCTGCCTGGAGAGTTCTGGAGGGATGAAGCAAAGGAGCTGGGGCCTCCAGGGGTGCCAGAGGGGCCATGCTGCACAGTCTCCCTAGCCCTGTGCCCTCCTGCCTGCAGTGCTAAACCGCACCAGAGAAATTCTGAAGAATGTGAGTTCCCCAGAAGCACAGTTTGAAAGTTCTTAGTTTTCTGCAGCCAAGAGTTTTCTTAGCCACAGCCCAATGACAGCTGTGGATTCATCTGCCTGTGGAAAGCCCCCCTGAGGCCCGGAACCAGAGTCCTTCTTGGTCCCTCCAGTGCTAAGGTTTGATGAAGAGCAACCCAGCAGCTGAGACGTGGCTACTGCCCTGCGCGGAGGGGTCCAGGATGGACTGCAGGGTTCCAGCCTGCAGGCCGGGCCATGCCATGCCCCAGGGTCCTCAACAACAGATCAGGAGTGATCTGACCCCCAGCAGACCAGTCCCCCTGCAGCTCGATGGCTTCAGCTCGTGTGTCACATGTGTCCCTCCATCAGCGAAGGTAAGGACTGCAATCTTGGACGCTTTTCTCTCTCTTGCTCCTCTCAGCTCTGCAAGTGCCCAAGTCAGAGTGAGCCTCTTCTGTGCATCAGGTGGGTCACCTCTTAGCATGTCAGAGACTCCAATACCCAACATGAACTGCCTACTGCAAAGATGAGGATTTACTGGTCTACGTAATTGGGAAGTCCAGGAATGACTTTGAGCTTCAGGTACAGTTGGATCCAGGAGCCCAAACTGTCCTCTCCCCAACTCTGGCTCGTCTCCGCTCTGGGTTGCTCGCTCTCTCGGTCCAGGCCATGTCTTCACATTGGAGAAGAGTGGGTCTACCTCCTTTCCTCTCAGGTTGCCCACGCCCTGGAAGCCAGACAAGCCCAGCAGGGAATTTCTTCCCTTGTGTTCAGCAGCAGTCCTGGGGTGGGCTCTGACCAGGTGACCTGGGACAGAGGCCTATCTTAGGACCAATCTTGAAGCCCTCCTGGGACTGCGGGGAAGGGGACAATGACAGCCAAACCACCCTGATGGAGTGGGGGTGTGGTAATGCCCTGAAGGCAACAGGGTGGTGGAGGGTCTTGGCTAGAGTTTTGATTTATGGTGACCCTTCAGCCCCAGCCTCCTCAGACACTGGGCTTTCAGTCTATGCCAACTCACCAGCCTTTAGGCTGGACTGGGAATCAAACTTGAGCCTTCCACGGAGTCCCAGGCTGTACAGCCGTGTCTTAGCTGTGTGTGCCACTGCACTGGGCCACAGCCAGGTTCTGGCATGCATCACCAGGTGGGTTTCTAATTTTTTTTTTAGAGATTTTTGCTCTAAGTCACATGGTCTTGCTAGAAAGACAGGAATAGATAGAAAGCAAGGAATTACCCTCCAGGGGGATGGCCACACCACAATCTCTTCTCCATTTTTCTCTTGGGATTTTGGGCATGCATGCACACGTGCCCGTGTGAGTTTCAAGCCACCGGGATGAACCTTGGTCAACCACATGGGAGTTCAGCACCCTCACCACTGTGCCACCTGCTGGTCCCAGCCAGGTGGGGTTCTTTTCTTAAAAAGGTATTTATTTAAATATATTTGTTAACATTTTTTAATTTGACCAGAGAGATGAGAGAAAGGGAAAGTGAGAAAGTCAGCCACCAGGTCCGAGACTTGAACTGTGGTTGGCCATGTGGGAGACCAGCACCCCTAACCACCACTCCACCTGCTAGCCCCCCGGTTGGGTTTCTTAATGTAAGAAACTGGGCGTCCTCCGTGATGGCTTCCTCTGGCTGCCGGAGCATGGGCTCACCCCAGGAACAGCCCTCGGCCACGGTTAGTGGCAGCTCAGTACCTCAGTTCCCTTGCCCTCAGGTGGAGCAATGGTGGCCGGAGGACTGAGCCCCGGCTGAGCCTAGGCTCTGAGCTGCTCCAAAACATAATGGGCTCCTTCCCCCACCCCCGTACTGACTGGGGTTCCTTGGGGTCACGCCCTTGTTTCAGGTCTGCTCCTGACAGGGCTGTTATTAGGAGGAGCTGGAATGTGGGGGGTAGAGAATGAGGCTGCGGAGGGGACTCCTGGCTCCGCATCGGACCCTCCCAGGACCACTGTGCTGTCTGGCCTGGATTCCAGTGCTGTTGCTTTTCCCATCAGGCCACCAGCACAGCAGACACGTCCCCTCACAGGTCAGGGCTTTCAAGCCAAGGGACATTCAGGGCAGCCCGTCTTTCCAGCCACTGCCGCAGGTCCCCGGGGGGCGGTGAGGGGTGCTGAATCCTCCGCCCTCCCCCACAACCCCCGATGCTAATTAAGCGGGCCTGGGGCAGGGTCCAGAATTGCACAAGACAGGACACACACACACTGATCTAGAACCAGGCCAGGGAATGGCTTTCAGGGACGTGCCAGCCACCTCAAGGAGTGAGTCTGCAGCATCTTACGAGAGGCAGAGCCTGATTCCCGCAATCCCTTCTTCGTTTTCCCTCCTTTCAGGATTGTGGACACGCACACACATGCCTGATATGGTTCTAACCCAGTGGATCTGGCTTGCCACACAGTTGGCCACGTGGGATCCAGCCACCTTAACCACCATACCATGAGCTGGCCCGTAACCTCCTGACTTTTAAATGTGGGTAAATTCTATAAACAAAACAAAACAACCACCAGCAGGACTAAACCTCTGCCTTTCAAACAGGAGGCCAGGGACCAGCCGCATCGTCCTGGAGCTGGGTGGGTGCGGAACCCCAGTGCTGCTCCCGGCCAGAGTCTGTATTTCAGCTGGATCTGCAAGTGGCCCAGTGCAGCCAACGTTGGGGAACGCTGGGTTAGGACGTCAGGAGCTGGGCTCTGCTCCGGGCGGGTGACGGCCTGTCTTGGGGTAAGCAGAGCTACCTAGGCCAGCTACCCAGGACCACCTGACGGCTCCTTTTATTATATCAATTTATTCAAGTGATAGAAAACCTCTCAGCAGCAGGGTAAACAGGTCTGTAAACACGGCATCGCCTGCCTCCCTCCATCCCTTCATCTAAGGCCTTTCCTATGACTGGAGACAGGGCTAGTTGGCAGGGCTGGTCTGTACAGAGTCCCATGATGTGGCCATAGGCAGGCTTGTCCCTTCATTCTCCCCTTGTGTTGTGTGTGGGGGGTGCTGGGCTCTGCCACTTGATTCGGCCACTGAGTTCGGGTAGGTTTGCTGGCAGCCCCTCCCCCAGGAGGCTGAGACTCTTTGGCATCGGAGCAGGCCCTCCTGGGGGGTGGGACAGGCCTCTGGGCAGCAGCACGAGCAGGGGTGGTGGGACATCTCAGGCAGCACTGACTTGCTGGCGGTGCGTGGGCCTTGGCAGGTGGACAGGTGCGGGTGGGGCCCAGGTGTGCCCAGGTGGTCCACGGCAGTGGCCTCGGAATGTCCCCTGTAGAAGCTGGATGGTGTTGTGAGGAGCCCTTCCTCAATCCTTGAAGGGGGTGCTGGTGTCCCCCGGCTGTCCCTTCTCAGTGGCCAGGAGCTCCCCATTCATCTCCTGCAGTGGAAGGTAGGCATAGTCCCCGTCCAGGTGCCGGCTCCTCTCTGCCCGGGAGCCCAAGAGCAAGGACACGTTCACGGCCACGCTGGTCAGGAGGAGGAAGGCCAGGGCCAGTGTGAGGGCCAGCCAGGTGGTCCTGGAGGCAGAGGAGAACCCCGAATCGGGGCTGCTGGGTGGCCTCCAAGCTGGGGACTGGAGGCCCGCCTGCCCTCCCTCCATCCGTCCTGAATAAGACCACATGGGACAAAGAACCAATTGACGGTGGGGGTTAGGGCACAAAGCATGCGCCTACGAGGGCCTAGGCCAGAGCTGTCACATGTCCTCGGGTTTCAAGAGAAGTTGTTAAAGAAAAAATAAAAGACTTTCACGTGCGTACTGACTTTCAGACGCTGCTGATACTTATCTTTCCGTTTAAAGTAACTGCGGTAAGAGAGCGCAGCGGGACTGCCTTCCTCCCACTATCACGTTTGCATCCCGTGCTCCAGGGGAGGCTGGAGCCACCAGAGGTCTTGGCCTCTGCCCAAGGGTCCCCAAAGCAGAGTGGGTTGAACGGGTCCCCCTTTCCTTCAAAGCAGGGAGCTGACAGGTGAGGATCTTTCCAACAATTTTTTTCTTTACATGAATCTTAGGCAGAAGCTCTGGGGAAAAACAGCCATCACACAGCGTGGGGGGTCGTCCCCCAGCCATGCCCATCAGGCCCCCACTGGTAGCCCCTGAGCAGAGCTGTTGGTCTCAAGCCTGCAGGAGCTGCCCCTGAGGCCGGGTACAGGCTCCTGGCATTCTGCTCTCACCCTGCCCTGGAGTGTTTTCAAGCTGAGCGCCTCCCGGTATTTCTTCAGGTGGTCCTGAGTCTTCAACTCACCCCAGACTTACCCGTCAGGACCTCCGGGAGGAACCTGGACTCAACGAGCTCCAGGGCCAGCTCGAGGACAGGGGCCAGGAGGGGCCCAGGCACCTGGACTGGGCTGGCAGCCTTGGCTTCGCCTGGTGGAAGTGCAGGTCCCCAGGCTACACCCCAGACCTGCTAATGCACAGGGCCCCGCAATCTGCGATGAGGCCTTTGGGGGTTCAACTCTGGCACCCACTGCCCTATTATAAACAGCTACAAAGCACCAGCCCAGGCCTGAGCACACGAGTGCCTCAGCTTTCAGGACATCTGGATCAGAGGCTGAGCGGGCAGGTCCCGCATCTCCCCCAGCTCCACCTGGAATGGTGCCCAGGCTGTCAGCCCTGCCCCTGGTTTGGCAGGGCGGCCGCCTCAGCTGTGCCTGTGCTCCATGGCCTCTGGGCCTTGCTCAGTCCTGGGCAGAGGCCAAACCTGAAGGGGAACAGGAACGGGGAGGGTCCCTCCTGCCCCTGCCCCCAGCTCCCACCAAAGCACCTACTGGGTGAAAAAATAGAGTTCTCCTGCCCTCGGCGTGGCCTCAGATGGCTGCAGACACTGCTTCCCTGTAGGACACGACAGAGGCGGTGGGAACAGCAGTGGGAACGGCGGTGGAGGGTCTGCCCTCCCCGGCCCCCGTGGGTCCTGGAAGAGGCCTGTACCTCGGGAAAAGCTGCAGTTGCCGGTCTGGGGGTCGCAGGGACCCTGGTGCTCACACATGCAGGGCTGCTGGCAGCCTGGCCCGTGCCAGCCAAGGGGACACTCTGCAGATGGGAGGACAGACGTCAAGGCCTCGGGGGCCAGGGCCTCTCTCTGGGGGACAGGAGGTCTCAGCTGCAGGCAGAGCCAGGTGAGGCCAGTCCCTGAACGTGACCCTATCTGGAAACCTGGTCTTGACAGCTGTGAACGGGATGTCAAGACCAGACCACAGAGGATGGAGAGGGAGGCTGGACACCCTCGGGGCGGAGTCTGTGAGGCAGGGGCAGAGGCCGGAGAGACCAGCCCCAAGCCGAGGATAATGAGACCCCTTGGACCTGCCCAAGGAGCATGGCCCTGCCGACACCTCGGTTTTTAACTTTTGGCCTCCAGACTGCGAGGGGTACATCTGTGCTGAATTTGCCGCCCCGTCTGGGGAATCTGGCAACTGCCAGGACACTCATGCCGTGATTGACATGTGGAGGGAGGGAGCCCTTTCCACCCCAGAAGGTGGCACTGACGCAGCCCAGACTCCCCTTGGTGGGGTGCTGCGAGGGGCTGGGCACGTCTACCTTCGCTGCAGTTGGAGCCTGTCCACCCGGCGTCACAGCGGCAGCCAGCTGCCAAGACAGACCAAGGAGGCCAGTGAGGCCCAGGCAGGCCCAGGCAGGCATCCGGCGCCGCCCCCTGAGACCCCACTCACTCTCTGTGCAGAGTCCGTGCTGACTGCAGTTGGAGGGGCCGCAGTCCAGCTCGCTGCAGGAGGCTCCCCGCCAGAAGTGGCCCGTGCACTGGCAGCGCCCCTCCACGCAGGCCCCGTGGCCGTTGCAGTCGGGTGGCTGGCAGCGTGGCTCATGCAAACACACCACAGTGGACACACGGCGGGGACAGCGCCACATGTTGTCCTGGCTGCAGGGGTCAGCGTGTGAGGTGCTGGCTTGTCAGCCCTCACGTCCCTGCAGCAGCCGTAAGGAACTCCCCTCCTGGCCTGGCTAGTCTCACACCCTGGCCTTTTTCAAGTCCCTCTCACTCCTGGGCCTTTGTACGCATTCTGTCCCCTGTTTAGAAGGCTCTTTGACCCGCAGTTAGCCACCTCATCTATCAGGGCTCTGCCCACGTCACTGTCCTTCCCGACCCACTGAGCCTGTGTAGGCGTGGGCTTTGGCAGTTTGCACACTGAGAGGGAGGCAGGGCTCTCTGCTCTTCCCGCCCACTTGTGAGCCCCAGGGTGTGGCATGCAGCAGGTACCCATCGATGGCCGGGTGAGACAGCCAGGAAGTCTGGCCTTTGACCATCCCGGAGGACAGCGGCGTGCTTACCAGTGATCTGATGGGTAGCTGGCCAAGGTCCCGTTGAGCACGAAGGTGGCAGAGCCGCCCCCATCTAGGTTGATGGCGTTGACCACGTCCTGTTTCAGCCATGTCCCACAGGTTAAGGCTGCACACACGGGGGGGGGGGAATGTGTGCTGACCACAACCACCAACCACCACCATTTCCAGTTCCGCCCATCTCACTTTGAATGGTGGACAGCACACACACCCACTGAGCAAGCACGTGGCGTCCCAGAGATGTCCTGTCCTCCTCTCGGAGCTGCGAACAGGACTTCACAACCTAACCATGCCAGTATTGACGCACTGACCTCAGGGCGGGGAGACATTCTGACTATCCAGGGGGCCCAGTGGGCACTCCAGGAACCTCTGGGAGCATGGAGGCCACGGCTGCAAGCCAGCAAGAAAACCAAGACCTCAGTCCTCTGACTGACAGCAACGGTACCAACGGCCTGAATGAGCTCGGAGGATGGGTGTGTCCTGAAGTCCCAGGTAAGAGCACCGCCTGAGAACACCGCTATTTTGTCCCCGAGGTTCCCTGAACTCTGACCTGTAGGGCTGGACCTAACAAGTGGAGGTTGTTCAGGCTGCTAGATCTGTGTTAACCTGTTAGGAACCCACAGCAGAATAACACGCTCTCTCTGCAGGCTGCAACTCCAGATCAGAGAGGTCCAGGGGCTTACGTCAAGCCACAGAGCTGGCTGGGCCAAGCTGGATTGGAACCAGGCTGAATCTCTGCTTACTCTGCAGTTGCTCCCTTTTACTGACCGGGGCTTGGGCAAGAGGAGCCTGGAGGTGGGGTGTAGAGGAGGACGCATCCTCGAAAGTGGAATACATCTGGAGCCCTCTCTGGCAGAAGGCAGGGGTGTGTGCGAACGTCCCCAGGGAGCAGTGGAGTCAGAAGGGCAGACAATGGTGGCCGAGGGTCCTCAGAGCCAGACTGAGCCCAGCCCAGGGCGTGGCTCCCGGCACTCACCCACGCTGCTCTGTCTGCCCGTCGGCGTGGAAGAGCACAAGCTGCCCCTGACGGTCATGGCCCACGGCTGTCCTGGCTGATATGACGTTTATGAATTTGCTAAAGGAACCTGAGGAGAAACTGCCTGGTGAGCACGGAGTCCTTCTGGAGGCCTCCTGGCTCTACCTCCCACGTCTCGCCAAACACCACCCTCAGCCCCCCAGTGCAGGCCACCAGCTTCCACAGAGCAACTGGAGGGGTCGCCCTGATAAATGGAAACCAACTGACATCGGCCTCCAGGTGAAAACCCTCTGGGGGGGCCAGAGGGTGGCACAGTGATAAACCAAGACTCCCTGTGGGGAGTCTCCCAGGGCTACCCATATGGGAAGGTTCCGGCTTCCCTTCAGAGACCTCCCTGAGGACCCTAGGCCTGCACCTGCCCAGGATCTGGGGCTGGTGGAAGCTGGGTGATCACAGCCCCACCCCCACCATTCCTGGCTGTCGGTGGGCTGCTGCAGACAGCCTCCCCTCCCCTTCCCACCTGTCTCCTGAGTCTCCTCGCACTCAATGTCCTGGCTCTGGTTGATGTAGACGGTTCCATTGCGGATCAGCCACACGACCCCACTGAGCAGCTGCACAAATGGGTTCTCGGTGTCCAGCACCTCCTCCTCAGACAGGTACCTGGAGCCAGAAGGGGTGAGGCTCGCTGACTAGCAGAGGCCCTGTGGGGAGCGAGGCTCATTCACCCCACACCCCTCAGCCTGGCTGCTCCATCCCTCCTCCTGGACCTGGGCCTGAGTGCAGCCCTCTGCAGTCCTTCGGACCCACCCTGTTGTTAGAACCAGGACTCCAACAATGTCTCACATACGCCTGTGTGAACGGTCTACACTCCATCCAAAGGGGCAACCATCCCCATCACATCTCCAACCCACCTACAGCCTCAGCCGCCAGTGATTACCCCAGCCTAACTACTAACCGAGGCCTGTCACAGCCTCTCACCCTGCCTCCTTGGTTTGACTCTGGCTCCTCCAACCCAGCCTCTGCCAGTCCTAGAGCAAGCTTCCAAATAAGAATTTCATCAGTTCCACCATCATCTCTACGCTCCTTCTGTGAGCCCCTCACACACCAAGAGCCCCTGCGCCTCTAAGCCTTTGCACCTGCTGTTCCTTCTGACTAGAAGGAACGGTTTTGCCCAGTTCTGACCCTCACTAATTTGTGATTCATCTTCAGGACTCAACTCTAAAGGTCACCTTCACGAAGAGGCCTGTTCCAGATTGCCCTCCTTAAAGCCAACAGTCTATTTAACAGGTGGTTCACATGTTCACTGCTTCTGCACACACACACTCTAACTTTATCTTGACCATTTCCCTGGCTTTTGTTTGCTTTTTCCTAGTAAAGAGGGAGGTCCGTTGGGGCAAAAACTGTGTTCACTATTACCTCCCGGGATACAGCACACTGCCTGACACTCGGCATGCCTCAGTGACGGCGCCCATGAATAAACTCTGGAGGGTCTGACCATCCCCACTCCGCCGACCAGGAAAGTTTGGTTTTGCGACTTGGCCCCGGCGGCCCATCTGCAACCCAAATCTCAGGTCCTCTGCCCTCGACCGCACGGGGTTCCCTGCCTCCTCACCCAGTGACCAGGGTCCCGTCGCGGCGGATCCCGAACTGTGCGTTCTGCAGCCCCCCGGAGCTGCTCACCGGCCGCCCGTCGCTCACCACGTTTCCCAGGCACTCTCCGGTGGCCAT
>NW_006159497.1:3640341-3643777 GCF_000334495.1 Tupaia belangeri chinensis | reverse complement strand
GTGAGCGCGGGGGGACCCCGAGACGGGCTCGCGCCGCAGGAGCCGCACTCACCCCGAGCCCAGGCCGGAGGAAGCCTCCCCGAGGACGCCGCACAGCGTTCCCCGAGGACGCCGAACAGCGTAAGCAGGAAGCAGAGCCGGAGACCCGTGGAGGCCGCCATGTTGGACGCAGGCCTCGGGTCACGTGGGGCGAGTTCACGTGACTCGGGGACGCCGCGGCGGCTTCGCAGGTCTGAGGCTCTGTGCGCCTCCCGGATGTCGCGAAATCCCTCCTCCGTTTCACGATAGGGTGGCGGGGCGGGGCGTTGATGGTAACTGTACCTGGGTGTAATTGTAAACCTATAGAAAGTTAACTCATAGTTCCAATTGTTTACGTTTGCCCCATTGGCTTTACCTTTTGAACTTTATTCGTAGACTTTCCCCCTCCTGAACCAACTGCAGCCGAGTTGCAGACGTCATAATTTACCTATTTATACAAGTTTCGCTGTGTGTCTTCGAAAACCAGAAACCTTTGGCATTCTTTGACAAAACTGCAGGGCTAGTGAAGTTAGATTTCGCATCCATACAGTCTTACCTAACCCAGGTTCACATGCGCATTTTGCCAGTTGTCCCCGTGAAGTCCTTAATAGCTAGCTGTCTTCTGGTGAGTGCCTGTATCAAGTTGAAAAATGATAAGGGGGCCGGCAGGTGGCGTGGTGGTTAAAGGCGCTGGACTCCCACATGGCGGACCGTGGTTCAAGTCCTGAATCTGGTGGCTTGCTTTCTCACTTTCCCTCTCTTTCTGTGTCTGTATGATCAAACTGGAAAGTAACAATAATAATAAATAAAGTTAAAATAAAATAATTATTTAAAAAAAGATAAATAAAAATAAATCTTTTTAGAAAAAAAGTAAATAGTAACTTATTTAATTTTCTTCGTTATTTTTTAAAATTTGACCAGAGAGAGAAATGAAGAGAAAGTGAGAAAGCAAGCCACCAGGCCTGGGATTTGAACCATGGTTGGCTGTGTGGGAGCCCAGCACCTCAGCAACAAGGCCACCTGCTAGCCCATAAATAATTTTTTTTTTTTTTTGAGAAGGAGAATTTTGCTGTAGGGGTGCATGGGCTTGCTGGAAAGACAGACAAAAAAAGTGAGAAATCACCCTCCAGGGGGAAGACCACACCAGAATCCCTTCTCCTATTCTCTCTGGATTTGGGGCACATATGCACACACACTTAGCATGAGTTTCAAGCAGCCAGGTCCAGGACTTGAACTGTAGTGACCGTGTGGAGGTACAACACCTTAACCGCTATGACACCTGCTGGCTCCCGGAAATAATCTTTTTTTTTTTTTTTTTAAGAAAGAACGTGTGGGGACCCTTGCTGAAATAACAAATTTCAAAGTAGTAGGCTCAGAGGGGTAAAGCGGCAGGCATAGGAGCCTCTGAGTGAGCTGTGGCAGGGGGCCCGCCCTTGAGCACAGTAGGTAGTTATTTGGTAGCCGGGCTTCAAGCTTCCTCTGAGAAGACACTTTTCTTGGGGACTATCGTGTGGAAGCAGGAGTATCTCCATTTTGAGCTCCTCTGTTGGAAACTTGCTTTCTCCTTTTGCATAGAGTAAACGGAGTGATTAACATTCCTATCTTTGCTAAGTAACCTGAAACTCCATACCCTAAGGTGTTCATTAGTGATGTAGTCAGCAATGGCCAGACCCCTTGCCCTGAGCCATGAAGACCCTTAAGATCCCATTGTGCATTGTGGTTAGGCCGGGGTGGAACATACCCTTAGGGTATGTTGTATCTGCTTGCTTTGCTTCTGTAGTTTACTTTTGCTTTTACATCAGAAAACCCTACCCCCTACCATCAGAAAACCCTACCCCCTACCCTTTCTTTTTTGGAGAGGGTTGTTTTTTTTTTTTTGGCTATAGGGCACCTGTGCTCTCCAGGAAAAACAGAGAGAGACAGAGAGCAAGAAATCACCCCCCAGGGGAGATGGCCACGCCACAATCCCTTCTCCATTCTCCTCTCTGGATCTTGAGAGGGCAGCTCTAAGAGAAAAGCGGAAAGGCTCCCCTAGCCCCAGGCGCCAGGAGGGCGAGGCAGTTTGCCATCTTCCTTCCTTGGGGCCTGAGGGAAGCATACAGGGAAGATTGGTAGATTTTTCTCTTATCAAAAGGACCCAAGCCAGCATTTTGGTCAACACCCTAGTCCCCGAGTAAGTGTTTTGGCCAACGCCCTAATTCCCACTAGGACTATGAATTAATTAGGCCGTCTAATTAAACGACCTGGCTCACACTGGGCAAGAGCAATAAGGTCACCAAATGCGGCAAACAGGAGAAAATGCGGATTCTAATTCAAACCAAGGACATAGGCGGTATGACAGACCTCCCACCAATAAATACTCACGATCACCTCTAGTAATAAAAGGAACAATTAACCAGTGTCAAGCGCAGGTGCCACCTGGCAATCTGCCCGCCCAAGAGCCTCTTTGGGTGTACTTTCCTTTCTTTCCTGTTAAGCCTTCTTTTCCACCTACTTCATTCGTGGTTGCGGTTTCATTTTGCGCCTAGGGACAGATCTCTAATTTTAGCGATCTGGACCCAAAGAACCAAGGACATCACAGCGCAGCTCGACACTCTCTCATCCGTTAACACGCACACACATGCGCCCGGCGTGAGTTTAAGCCACCAGGTCCGAGACTTGAACCACTCGAACCACGGTCGGCTATGTGGGAGTCCAGTGACATAGCCGGGTAGAAGCAGCCTGAGGACAGCCAGAGAAGGCAGGAGAGGCGGTCAGAACCACAGGTGCTCCACAGCTGAAGCAGGCTTTGCCTCTCTGTGGAGGAATGAGCCAGAAGGGCTTGGGGCCACAGCATTCTCCAGCAGAGACTCCGGGTCTGCCTGACCCCCACTTTTATTTGTCCTTTCTCAGGCCATAGCCCTTCTCCTTGGGGTACCTGATCTCTTTGCCCTCCGACAGGGGCATATGCCCAGTATGCTTTTCAAGCCACTGAGGCCCAGACACCACGTGACCAGCCATGTGGCATCTGACTCCTTTAAGTACCAGCCTTAGGGCCGTGGCTCCATTTTTCTCTTGATGCTCCGTTTAGCAATAGGATTTCCTTTTCTTAGAGGTGACCCGTAGACTCGGGTTTCTCCTGCAGCCTTTTCTCCCTGGGCTTGGGAACTTAAGCCTTCTGAAATGCAGCAGTGTCAGGCTCGGGTGACTAATCTGTCGGGAAGGATGGGGACAATCCCCTAATCCGTTTATGTGCTGCGACTTCCCTCAAGGTTATGTGCCTGTCTGGGTAAGCGATGTTTGCGAGACAATGAGAAAGAAATCCTTGGGCAGTAAGCCAGGTGGGTATTAAGTTATGGCCCTGGGTCTCTAAGAAAACAGCAACCTCAAAAGCAAGTCAAACTTGTCAACAAAATCCAGGAACATCCTCTTGGCCTGA
>NW_006159497.1:3637366-3640079 GCF_000334495.1 Tupaia belangeri chinensis | reverse complement strand
ACCCCTCCTCCATCCTCCTCTCTGGATCTTGAGAGGGCAGCTCTAAGAGAAAAGCGGAAAGGCTCCCCTAGCCCCAGGCGCCAGGAGGGCGAGGCAGTTTGCCATCTTCCTTCCTTGGGGCCTGAGGGAAGCATACAGGGAAGATTGGTAGATTTTTCTCTTATCAAAAGGACCCAAGCCAGCATTTTGGTCAACACCCTAGTCCCCGAGTAAGTGTTTTGGCCAACGCCCTAATTCCCACTAGGACTATGAATTAATTAGGCCGTCTAATTAAACGACCTGGCTCACACTGGGCAAGAGCAATAAGGTCACCAAATGCGGCAAACAGGAGAAAATGCGGATTCTAATTCAAACCAAGGACATAGGCGGTATGACAGACCTCCCACCAATAAATACTCACGATCACCTCTAGTAATAAAAGGAACAATTAACCAGTGTCAAGCGCAGGTGCCACCTGGCAATCTGCCCGCCCAAGAGCCTCTTTGGGTGTACTTTCCTTTCTTTCCTGTTAAGCCTTCTTTTCCACCTACTTCATTCGTGGTTGCGGTTTCATTTTGCGCCTAGGGACAGATCTCTAATTTTAGCGATCTGGACCCAAAGAACCAAGGACATCACAGCGCAGCTCGACACTCTCTCATCCGTTAACACGCACACACATGCCCCCGGCGTGAGTTTAAGCCACCAGGTCCGAGACTTGAACCACTCGAACCACGGTCGGCTATGTGGGAGTCCAGTGACATAGCCGGGTAGAAGCAGCCTGAGGACAGCCAGAGAAGGCAGGAGAGGCGGTCAGAACCACAGGTGCTCCACAGCTGAAGCAGGCTTTGCCTCTCTGTGGAGGAATGAGCCAGAAGGGCTTGGGGCCACAGCATTCTCCAGCAGAGACTCCGGGTCTGCCTGACCCCCACTTTTATTTGTCCTTTCTCAGGCCATAGCCCTTCTCCTTGGGGTACCTGATCTCTTTGCCCTCCGACAGGGGCATATGCCCAGTATGCTTTTCAAGCCACTGAGGCCCAGACACCACGTGACCAGCCATGTGGCATCTGACTCCTTTAAGTACCAGCCTTAGGGCCGTGGCTCCATTTTTCTCTTGATGCTCCGTTTAGCAATAGGATTTCCTTTTCTTAGAGGTGACCCGTAGACTCGGGTTTCTCCTGCAGCCTTTTCTCCCTGGGCTTGGGAACTTAAGCCTTCTGAAATGCAGCAGTGTCAGGCTCGGGTGACTAATCTGTCGGGAAGGATGGGGACAATCCCCTAATCCGTTTATGTGCTGCGACTTCCCTCAAGGTTATGTGCCTGTCTGGGTAAGCGATGTTTGCGAGACAATGAGAAAGAAATCCTTGGGCAGTAAGCCAGGTGGGTATTAAGTTATGGCCCTGGGTCTCTAAGAAAACAGCAACCTCAAAAGCAAGTCAAACTTGTCAACAAAATCCAGGAACATCCTCTTGGCCTGAAAACTTCAGAGTGATTGTGGGGAAGCTTCGCGGGGACAGAGAGAGGGAGGCTACTCCCCAGGGATGGCCTTAGGAAGCCTCGCCACCCCCGCCCCTTCGGGGTTGTCAGGCTGGCACAGGGAAGCGGGGTACTAATTTGGGGGCTCGACGACGACTGGGTGGTCACATGAGGATGATGGGCAGCCTCCCTCCCCAGGCGAAGCAGGATGGGGCACGGGAAGAGCTGCCCGGCGGGAGCTGGGTCACCTGCCAGTTCTAGCCCGCAGTCTGCTTTTGGTGCCGCTGTGTGCACAGTCGGGGGCCTGAGGGTCCCTCCTCAGACACCCATGGTGTTGGAGTGGCAGTGACACTTTGGAGGCACCTTGTGCTGAGTCAGAGCACCAGGCAAGGAGAGGGCTGAAGGTTGGCTGCCCCGCCCACTGCTTCGAACATGGTCCCAGTCAGCTTGTGGCAGCAGGGGGCGCCTCCCTGCCCTGAGCACGCGGCTGGCACCGTTCTCGTTCTCTCTGCCCACCGACAGGGAGTGAGCGGGAGGACACTAACCATTGGAAGCTGAGCGCCTGCCTCTGTGGCTACCTGGAACGCCCGATCAGGGCAGAAAATTCCCCTCCGGAGGTCGTGTCATGTGGGCACGAGGCCAGAAGGGGGTGCCTAGCTGAGGAAACCACATTTGACAGAGCCAGTGACACACACCAGTGGGCCCAGCCAACGGTCAACGGACACGGCCTAGATTTAAAACTGAAAAAGCTGCGGGGCTCCCAGGCCGCTGCCGCCCAGGCCCCTCCCGTCCAGTCCTACTTAGTCAGCTACCTCTGCCTGCACTTCCCGCGTGCTCCGTTTAATTCTTGGTCCGAGACACCGAGAACCTCGATGTCATCACAGAAGCCATCCCGTGACAGCAGGTGCCATCCTGATCGTGCCCTGCTCCCTCCCGCGGTGTCTCTGGGCCCGGGCTCATGGCCCCACGGGACAGGTGCGGGGACTGACATCTCAGCAGACAGCCTTCAAGACGCCAGTTTACAGGGCTCTTTCGACTCTGGGTGGAGTGGGGAAGCAGGGACCTAGAGGCCACCTGAGGGTGTCCCTAAGCCTGAGACAAAAGACCCTACATGGTCACTTGCACTCCAGTTTATTTGTGAGTGCCACTCCAGCCCACTCTGCTCCCAGGGCCCAGCCTGGCTCCTGCTGCCGGGTGGCGGATGGCGGTCCCGATGGCGATGGCGGATGGCGGATGGCAGTCCTCGTGACTCGCACTCGCT
>NW_006159497.1:3623575-3636974 GCF_000334495.1 Tupaia belangeri chinensis | reverse complement strand
CCTCAGCATGCGGCCCAGGCCCCCCCACCTCCCAGGGGTCTGTCCATCCCTCGGCAGCAGGTGTGCAGCTCAGGAGCTGCCCGGCGGAGATGGAGACGGGGTAGGCGGGAGTGGCTCTCCTGTGGCGGCCGGGTACGCAGCCAGGACATAGAGGAAGCCGCCCAGGGCTGCCACTGCCATGGCTGTTTTGTGGGAGGAGCAGCCATCTGGGGAGAGAGAGCCCCTGTGGGTGCGGGGTGGCGGCACTGTCGGCCTCCATCCCACACCGGCCCGTCCTGAGTGCTTTCCGAGATCACCCAGCCACCTTGCAGGGACCCCTGTGCTGGACGGGCGCCCCACCAGCGGCTGTGCTGCTGAAGGCCCTGCAGCGCTGGTGGAGCCCCTCGCTCCCAGATAGCTTCCTCCGACAGAGCCGGGCTGGCGCCGCAGCACGCTGGCTACCGGAGCTGGGGCTGCATGGCCGGCTGCAAGCCCTGCCCCGTGGCTTGAGATACGCACCAGGTGCTTGTGTGTCATGCCCAAAAGGCCAACAGGATGAAGTGGAGGGACTGGTGTCACCACGCCCCATTAGGGGATGGTGCCTTCTCCCTTCTCCACCCCCCTTCTCTGAGTTCCTGTAACTGGAGGCATACCTCCTTGGAGCTCCCCACTTCCCAACAGGAGGTGATCAGAGAAGCCCCACCTGTGACCTGCCTCCATCCCATGAGGTTTCCTTTACCTGCAAATTGTTTTTCTCGCCTCTTCACTCTTCTCGAAAGATGCTCTTGGTGTCTAACGTCTTTAGCTGCACCGTCAGCACCTGGAGGAGAAGGAAGGCGAGCTGCTCAGAGCAGCCGGAGGTGCTTCCTGCTCAGCCTCACCCTCCCCACCCTCTACAACTCCGATCTGCTTGCAAGCCTTGAGCCCACCCACCCCAGAAGTTGCGTTTGTCAAAGTCGGCAAAATCAAAATGGAGCCATTTGTGTCAACTTGTGTTTGACCCTGACCAAGCCGAGCTGGAAGCCTGCGGGGCAGTTTCCCGTGGAGCCCGCCGGATAATGACAGCCGTCCGTTATGGAAGGGGCTGTGCCAGGACCACGCCTTGCACGAAGGCCACCGCGGCCTGACACGGGCTGCCCTGTGAAGACATCTGCCTGCCCAGAGGCCGCCTGTCCCGCAGACTGATGTCACCTGGTAGCTAAGGTGACATCCCCGAACTGGTCGAGCCCTTCCTCCCCAGAAACCTTGCTTGCTATTTTTGCCTTTAAAGACCTGGGCGCGTGTGTTCGTAAAGCCCACCGAGACCTGGGCGCGTGCTCGGGCAACCCTGTGTCCTCCCAGGCGGCAGCCTCCGCCTTGGCTGGGCCAAACCCTTTGCTTTACACACTCTGCCTCAGTTTACCTGTCAAGTCGATGCTGCCCTCACGTGTCTGCAGACCCCTCCACAAGGTCTACAATTGTCAACTACTGATGGCTTCTCAAACCGTGGTTCCCCAACAACCAGATCAGGCCCACTGGAGGCGTTCGTGAAAAATGCCCTACAGCTCCAGGGACTGAGAATCTCCATTTTATAGACTTCATAAAAACAGACCATTTGATTTCATTTTTTTTTGAGAGAGATTTTTGCTATAGGGAGTGTGTGCTCGCCAGAGAGACAGAGAGACAGAAAGCGAGAAATCCCCCCCAGGGGGATGGCCACGCCACATTCTCCTCTCTGGATCTTGGGCACGCACACACACGTGCCCAATGCGGTGTGAGTTTAAGCCACCGGGTCCGGGACTAGAACTGTGGTCGACTACATGGGCGTCCAGCGACATAGCCATTACGCTAACTGCTGGTCCCCTCCTTCCCAGCTCTTATCTGAACTTCTGCTTTTTCACCTATTGGTTGTTTGGGTGGTTCTACCCCTTTCCCTGGGGCTCTGCCTCCTTCCCTGGGGCTCTGCCTCCTTCCTTGGGGCCCTGCTTTTCCCTTGAGCCTAGACAGTCTGGGATGTAAGCAGGTGCTCGGTAGAGACCCCTTGAATGAACAATGCGCAAATGCAGGTGCGGGGCCCAGCACCTTCCAACAGGATCGTGTGAAGTTTTGGTTTCCGAAGTGCCGAGTTCATTGCTACCTCTGTGTGTGTGTGCACGTGTGCATGCATGTGCACAGGAATGATACAGTCCCACTCAGTGCCCCCAATGCACCCTTTCCTCCCCTGGCCTGGGCCCCGCCCCTCCCAGCCCAGGGGACACAGTTCACCACCACCACCACCACCCCGCCACCATCCCTCCCGGCCCAGTGGGACACAGCTCATCAGGCCTTACCCCCCTGGCCTGAGTCCCCACCCCAGCCCAGGGGGGCACAGCTCACCACGCCCTCCAAAGCAGCCTTCCTGGGGCAGCTGCCAGTTCAGAATGGCCTCCAGCCACCGGAGCTTGTAGAAGTCAGAGAAACCACCAATCCCACAGAGCATGACTGGAAGCACAGACAGGGCACTCTGCAGGCCCGCCCCCCAACCCAGGCCACCTCAGCCTGCCTCCCGAGCCCTGCTATGTCATCTGCCTCTCTGTCCTGAGGGAGGTGGCACCAGGAGCGGCCACTCAGAGCAGGGGCTACAAGGAGGCAGCTGGGGTTCCCCATTAGTGATCAGGGGCTCCCAGGCCTGTGTCTCCCTCCCACTCAGGGCCTCAGTCAGGGCTGCTCAGAAGGCAGGGTCAGTGGAGGATCTGACCCCTGCACCAAGGAGCGGCCACCTACGGGTCCCTTTCGGCCCCCTTTCTAAGGCTCCGAGGGTCTGTTTGCCAGTCAGCTGGTCAGTCTGCCTTTCCAGAGCTCGCTCGCTGGCTCAGCCTTCTGGGCAGAAAGCTCACACAGGATGCCCAGTTTCATCAGAGTTTTGAGAACAGTGAGTGCAGTTTTTAGGGTAGCGTATCCCTTTCTGTATGTAGGCTATACTTACACTCGAACCTGTATTCACTGTTTACCTGAAGTCCGAATCTGACCGAGCACGCGGTATGGCACTTGCTCAGTCCGGTGCCCTTATTTGGGTGTGTGCACACACGTGCCTGAGCTCACAGATCCCAGCCACCCCACCCCTCTGCCTGGAGCGCACTGTTTTCCATGAAGATGTCCTGGGCGGGGTAGACAAATCCGACGGCATCGTCCCTCTGGTTCAGGTCCATCATGTTGGCGCAGTAAAGGTCGATGTAGCTCTGGCTCTGATGGAAAAGTCCCTCCGTGCATCCCATCTGGAGGACAAACACCAGAAGGGAGTCGCCAGACGCACACGGTTTGGGGAAACACTGGCAGGTCTGAGGCGGTCTTCAGCCGGCTGGCGGGTGGCAGGTCTTTTCTCCTCCCAGGCTGCCAGGCTGCGTGGGGCTCCTTCACTGGGGCTCAGAGAGAGATGGGCTCCAGTTGGCTCTGCTAGTCAGGAGAGGACGAGGCCCTGAAGGCCGGCTCTGGGGGGCTCTCACAGATGGACCGAGCAGCTGGGCATGTCCAACATGACTCCTGACACTAGGGGGCGCGCCGCCTCCACGCGTCGCCATCCCCGCCTTCTGGTCTGGATTACTCCAGACTTCGTCCTACTCGGGGCGGCGAGCAGGAGCAGAGGACAGGCTTCAGAGACGTCTGAGGTGGGCCGGCCCGGAGCCTAGAGGTTAAGGGAGGTGGGTCCCACGTGGCTGACATCCCCTGACCTGACCCCAGGGGATGTGCCCCAAATCCCAACAAGATGGAGCAGGATGGAGCCACGCCCACTGTTTTTTGGTTTTGTTGTTTTTAGTTTTTTTGCTGTAGGACTTGTATTGCTAGAAAGAGAGAAAATGAGAAAGCACCCCTAGGGAGGATGGCCATGCTGTCGTGCCTTCTCTCCACTTGCAATTTTGGGCATGTGCACATGTGCTCAGCATGTTTTTTTTTAAGCCACCAGCTCTGGGACTTGAACTGTGCCATCAGCTATGTGGGATCCAACTGCTTTAACCATTACACCACCTGGCTGGCCCAAGGGGAGGGCACCTTTTCTCTCTGGACATGCCCAGAGCACATGTGCCTCTGGCAATTAAAACAAAAACAAAAACAAAAACAAACTTCTGTAGCAATGAAAGCCAATTGAAAGTCAGAGTAACTTTCGACCTATTGACACAAATAAAAAATAAGTTTCCTCTTTCTTCTTCTTCCCTATTAATAACTATTTATTTCAATAACTATTTAAATAAATAACTATTTTATTCATGATTATTATTTATCTTTCATTATTATTTTACATTTTAAAAGTTTATTTGACCAGAGAGAGATAGAACAAGAGAGAGGGAAAGTGAGAGAGCAAGCCACCAGGTCCAGGACTCGAACCACAGTTGACCATGTGGGAGCCCAGTACCTTAATCACCATGCCACCTGCCTGCCCTTCCTCTTTCATTTATAAAAATACTTGTCTGTTACAGCTTAGAAAAAACATAATAACAGAAAAGCCCTGTCAAACAAAAGCAGTTGGTCCCGTAGCCTAGTAGTTAGGTGGAATTAGACCCCGTGTGACTGACAAGGTTCAAATCCTGGCCCAAGTAACTTAAAAATCACGTGTGCGGGCCTCTTTCTGTCTCTCTGCGAGTGTGTGTGCTCCCTGACAATTGATTAAAAACAATTGAGAATCTCTGGACACTGAAGAATCTCTTTTGAACAGTGAGTATGAGCCCTGCATCTCTCTCTGTTCAAATATTCGTATGTGTACATACGTGTGCGTGTGTGTACATATGTGTGTGTGTATTTGAACATTATTATCATTATTTGGGGGCTTGGAAGAGCACTGAAGCCTGTAGAGGCAGGGGTGTGGTGGGGATAGGGGCTCTTCCCCCACGGGCTTTAGTTACCAGGACCCCAGAGCAGACCTGCACTTGATCCTGAAGATCCACCCCTCAGCTCCAGGCCTGCTGGCCACAGGAGGGCGCTGTGCACCAGGACGCCTGAGTGGGAAAGCCAGTGCAGGTTTGCTGGGAACTTCCCCTTCCTGCAGCCTTGGGGTTCACATCTTTGAATCCCACCAAGTTCATTCTGTTTTTAAAAATGAGGCGAAACTGAGCACGCTGATATGAAACTTGTCCTCGATATTCAACACCTGTTCTTTTCTGTCATTTAGCAGACTGTGGAGGACCTCTGGGGGGGACAGGAACTGACAGCAGGTCTCTCCTTTCCATGGTGTGGGGCGCCCCCTCCTTTCCTGGCCTCCCCATGGGGCACTCACCAGCCTGGCCCAGAGGAAGAAGAGCAGCTGGTGGGACAGGCAGTAGCCCGAGCAGCCGGGCTTGGTCATGAGCGTCCTGCAGAAGTCCGAGAGCCCGCAGGGCTGGCCACTGTCCATCCTGGGGAGCAGTGGTCTGCTGTTAGGGTGTTTCCAACAGACCGGGGGGCGAGGGGCAGCCCCTTCCCACCCGGAGTCTTTCCAGGTGGTGACGCCCTTCCCTGGTTGTTAGAACCCTGGCAGGTTCTGGGCACCTGCTGGATGCAGGGGTTGCCAGATGAAATACGGGTGCCCTGTGTCTTGATTTGCTGCCTCACTAGTGGGGTGATGGCCTGGAGTTTTCTGGGTAGGGAGGTCAGCAGGGCTGGGACTTCCCACCACTCCCTAACTGCCCCGAATAATGAACTGCCGGCAGGCTGGCTGGAGCGGCTCTCCGCTGGGTGTGAGGAGGCCCACGCCGAATGCGTGTTCTCCTTGCAGGGCCTTCACCTGGGGCTGCCCCAGGTTGTGACTGCAGCCCATGAGCAGCAGGGAACCGGCTCATCCTGCCTCCCCCACCTCAGCCCCGGCTGGGACACTGGGCCATGGGACAAACGCACGTGCATCTGTGGCTGGGAGAGGTGGGGAGAGTGCGGGGGGCTGCCCTGTGCCCAGGTCAGGATGGCTCTAGGCCACTGGGGCTGACCCTGAGAGCCCATGGTTACTGAGTGGGGGGAGGGGGGAGGCAGAGGCTTTGCAGTGGGGGGCTGACCCTGAGAGCCCATGATTACTGAGTGGGGGGTGGGGGGAGGCAGAGGCTTTGCAGTGGGAGGAGCTGGTGCCTTGAGGAGCCTGAAGAGTCCCAGGGGCTAGGTTGGAGGAGCCTGGGGGCCTGGGAGGGCTGAACAATGGAAAGCAAAGGAGGCTTCGACAGGGGCAAGTGGGTATTTGGATCTGGGTTTTGAAAGGTTCCACTCTGGTGGCGAGACCAGCCTGCGTGGGAGAGTGGAGGGCCAGGGCGGAGGTGAGGGCAGATGCAGAGAGCTGGAGTGGTGCAGCCTGCAGCTCGGGGCAGGAACCTCTGCATCAGCTATGGGGGCTCAGAGGGGACTAGAGGGCGGGCAGAGCCAGCGCCAGGGGTTCCAGGCAAGCAGGGAGGCGGGGCCTACCCAGTCCCCAGTAGGAGCGCCAGGCAGGAGTCGCTGCTTTCCTCTGAGAAGGAGTCCTCGGGCTCGAAGGTGGGGTAGACCAGGGAGGCGTTGGTGCGGGTCCAGGTCTTGGGGAGCTTCCAGAGCCCTGGCTGGATGGCCGGCTGGAACTCTGGTAGAGGGAGAGGTGGGACGATGCTGGAGCCCCCGAAATCCCCCACCCTTCCCCACCCCCATGGCTCTGGTCAAGGAACTGTGTGTCCCTGTGAGCACCCCTGCCCACGAGGGGCCCGCTCGGTGCTGTACCCCTCGCCTGCTGGCTGGGCACTGGGCTGGAAGCAGCCAGGGCGCTCCTTTTCTTAACCCCCACACTCTTCCCCGCAGGGCAGGAGCAGTGACTGGCTCAGACTACAGCCTCTGGCCCTCCTGGAGAGCTTGAACATACAAAGAGGGCCAGTGGGCTCCGCGGATTACATCGGAGGATGGAGATGCCCCTCAACGGCCTCTCAGAGTGGCATGCACTGGGGTGGTCTTAGGGGCCAGGGCCGGAGAGGCCCCAAGTACAGAGAAGCCCCCTGATCTGGGAAGGTCTGAGGCATGGGCTTGTCTCCCCACTCACGGCACGTCTGACAGGAGCTGTGAGCCCGGGAGACCCAGTCCCCCACCCCACTGGGAACAGCTCAGGCCAGGCTCACAGCATGGGCCCTCTACAGGGCGCTCAGGATGGTGTGCGGGCAGCTCTCAGCACGACGAGGCACACGAGAAGTGCTTGCAAGGCCCGAGCCCTTGCCTCTGGCCTAGGAAGAAGCTCCCAGCTTGGGTGGTAGTCAGTCCTGTCACCCCTCTGCATGGGGAGCCGACGTCATCACCCCTGAAGCCAAGGCTGGCCTAGGCCCCAGGGTAGCTGGGCACAGCTGGTGCAGCAGTCCTGGCCACCTCATGCCCAGAGGAGCCATGCTGGGAACCCCCCAGGGCTGCACCTGGGAGGGGGCCTCTGCCGTGCACTTACCTTTCAGGTACCTGGGGTCGCTCAGCCTCAGGTAGAAGAGGGCTCTGCGGAGCAGCAGCGCCAGCGTCCCCGCCAGCCTCCCGGCGCGCAGGCCCAGCGGCTGCAGCAGGGGGTCCCGGGCCCACTCCTCCTGCACGCCTGTGAGCTGCACTGGAGGGGAGACGGCGTGTTCTACCGGGTGGGCCACTGGGCGGGCAAGTCCACGGTGCTGGCGTTGCTCAAAGGCACAGCAGGCCGTCCGCACTGACCGCAGTGAGTTACTCTCATATCCTGGCAGTGGGGGACCCACGACAGCAGGAAAGGAGCCTGCACCACAGACCTTGCCGCTCTGACCACCTAAGGCCGAGCAAGCTTTCCACTCGAAGGTCCGAGCTGCTGCGTGCACATCGGCTGCAGCCAGGAGAGGACCCTCAGTGGGAGATTTGGACCGGTGGGGTCAAGGCCCCGAAGCACCAGTCCTGACCACAAAGCACCATCAGACTATGGCTGCTGGGAGGCGGCAGTGGCCCAGTCAAAGCAACAGCGGGCTGGGCAGAGCAAAGGGGCGGCCACCGCGTTTTGGGGACGGCGATTTCTGGAGGAGTATGAGATGGGCTGGGACTACATGAAGGAAACTGGGGCACCTCTTGCTTCGTCCTAGTCCTGCCGGAGGGGAGTGGGCTCTCTGTGAAGCCACCTGGAGGAGCAGGGCCATGTGGCACTGTCGAGAGCCCCGCCTCTGGTCCAGAGCCCTGGTGGGCAGGAGGCTGTGCCAGCCAAGAGAGGGCGGTCAGGACGCTGGGGCCAGGCACGCGTCCAGGCTGACACCAATCTGGGTCTTTGTCACTTTGGTTAGGGCTTGCGGGGAGAGGCTCAGCGCCATCACGGGTGTGTGTGCACACACGTGTGAGTGTGTGCACGTGTGAGCGTATGAGTGTGTATGTGCAGGCGTGTGTGACTGTGTGCACACGTTGTGAGAGCGCGTGTGTGCAGGTGTGTGCGTGTGAGTGCACGTGTGTGCGCAGGTGTGTGTGAGTGTGCATGGGTGCATGCGCGTGTGCGTGTGCATATGTGCAGGCGTGTGTGAGTGCGTATGTGTGAGTGCATGTGTGTGCGCAGGCGTGTGTGTGAGTGCGCATGCATGTGTGTGAGAGTGCGTGTGTGTGCAGGTGTGTGAGTGTGAGTGCGCTCACACCTCGGCCTGTCTCCAGCCCCCCCTTGGGGATCTTATGTCTGTCAAAGCTGAACAAACACTCAGCTGTTTTCTCAGAAACTTCTGGCAGGTGCTTTGGCTGGGAGTGGAGGGAGCTGGGGTTGGAATGCTCTCCACGGTCTTTGTTTTTGGGGGAGCTGCCCTTATGCAAGGGGAGGGGCCCTCCCATAAAAGCCCACTGAGAGGCTGCCTTTCTGCCCCAGTCCATGGGAGCTGGGAGGGACTGGGCCGAAGATCACCTCCTCCAGAGCAAGCAGTCACTTCCAAGCCGGCTCACGGCTCTCCTTACCTTTCAGTCCTCCCTACTTCCAAAATGCCCAAACACCCAGGAAGGCTGGCTGCCGCACCCCCACAGGCCACTGGTCCCTGGGCAGAGCCGGTGGCAAAGCTGAGACCTGGTTTTCCTGAGGCCCGTTGAGGGGCCCAAGGGCTCACCCACCTTCCAGCACCTGGAAGCCCACCACGCCGTCCAGGTTGATCTCGGGCAGCCTCTTCTCCAGGAAGACGGTGGCTCTCTCCAGCGCAGACAGGATCAGGCCTGCCAGGGTGGCCTTGCCCTCTGCAGTGTCCGGCCGTGGCAGCAAGGAGGGCCGCAGTGGCCGTGGGGCCAGCAGTAAGAGCAGGAGCAGCAGCCCTGGGCTGGACATGGCTGGCCTGCTCAGCTGGCTGTCACACCTCACACGCTTCAGCACGCAGAGCTCTCACCAGGTCTGGCATGCCACACGCCTCCTCCCCCCTCCTCGCCCTCCCTCCCGCCCCGCCCACGGACTGCCGAGAAGTGGCCAGGCAGCCTGGGCAACTTGGGCAGAGGGCTCTGGGAGGGGCAGCTGCAGGAGGCTAATGCTGAGGGGGCCCAGTGGTCAGGCTGGTCCTGGACACAGAGACCCCTGGCTGCAGGCAGGAGAGGCACCCACTCTGTTCTTCTCGCCCTGGTTCTCCAGGCCCACAGGCTAAATCTTTGATCTAGCAATTGTGACTGCAACTCAGAAACCCAAATGCCCTGAAAAATAAAGGATTTTTTAATTGCCTGAGGGCATGAGTTCTTGCCAGAGACAGGGGATTGGGGGGAGGAAGAAAGTGCCCTCTGAGGGCACAGTCATGCCACGATTCCTTCTCCTCTGTGTCTCCATCCTGTTGGAGTTTTGGGCACGCATGTGCATGCACCTGGTATGTTTTTTAAGCTACTGAGGCTGGGATTTGAACCACCGGGCTATGGGGCCATTCCTTGTTTTAAATAAGTTTGGAATGAACTCACTTGAGGGCACGGCTACCTTGAATGATGCACACTTCCTCGGGGGCATGCAGGAGGGGTAGACATTGGGCCTTGTGCACACGTCGAGGTTTTCAGGTTGCTGCATCAAATAAAGCAGAGTGCTGGCTGCGAGCACGCACGGGTACGTGGGCAGGCGCACAGCGGGAGAGGCTGGGAGGTCTGTGGTGGCGGCCTATTTCATCCAACCCAGTATATCGAAAATACTATCTTCAATGTAATCGATATAGAAGAGACTATTTTTTAAACTCTGTTTTCCATCGTCTTTTGTGGATGAGGTCTGCAAACTCTGGTGCGTCTTACACCAAGGACTCGTGGTTATCTGGACTAGCCACAGGGCAGGGCCCAGGCACAGAGGCTGCCGTCTGCCGGTGGGGGTGCGAGGCCTTACTTGGCTCACTCGGCATGCATGCACAGCTGTTTCCTTGGGGAGGGTTTTTTGCTGGAGGGTGCACGTGCTCCCTGGTGGTGGGGGGCACATCACCCCGCATGGAAAATGGCCACCCTGCATCCTTCCTCTCCATCTCTGCCTTTTGGGCTTTTGGGCACACACCCGCACACGCTCAGCTCGTTTCTCCAACCACCGAGCACCGGGCTCAAACCATGTGGTTGGCCGTGGGGATCCAGCTGCCTTCATCACCAGGCAGGCTGGCTCCCTTGGGGAGGTTTGAATTTCAGTCAAGTGGGGCCGTCTCAAACCTTGCTGGGACTGTGATGCTTGAGGGCACCACGTGACCTTTCCCAAATCCCAGAACATCTGAATTCAGAAACAGACTTAGCACAAGGCTTCAGTGACCTCACAGATCTAGGCCTGGCCAGAGCTAGGCGGTTAAGGGAGCCAGACCCCATGGGCTTAGTGAGATGGAGGAGAGGGGGCTTTTTCCCTCTCCTCCTCTCTCTGTCTCTGTCTCTTGTGAGTGCATGAACTTTCTGGAGAAAAAAAGGAAAAGAAGGCGATTGTAGATCCCTGATACTGCACGTGTGTTTGCTGCTCCTTGTGGGCAGGCTCTAGGTAAGGGTTCTCAACCTTTTCATTTCATTATTGTCCTTCTCCCTGTCCCCAGAATATCTTTAGACATTTTTCCCCCCTAAAAACTTTAAAATAGAGATATAACTCACCCTTTGAAAGTATACCGCTCCACAGTGGTTTTAGCATATTCACAAAGCTGTGCACCTATCCCCACTGCCTGATTCCAGAAGTTTCTTCGCCTCCTGGAAAACCCCCATGCCCACTGACAGTCACTGCCCATTCGTCCCTCCCCAGGCTGGGGCGGCCACTTTGTCTGTTTCTGCTTCTGGGACCTGCCTGTTCTGGATATTTCACATAACGGAACCCTGCGGTTTTAGCTTTTTCATCTGGCCTCTCCTGATCAGCACATGGTCAAGGTTCATCCATGGGGTTTCCTGATGGGGACACACCAGTGTTTTGTTCCTTTCTCATGGCTGTATAGCACTCCATCGTGTGGGTAGACCACGTTCTATTGGCCCGTTGTCTGCTGCTGATGGACATTTGAGTTGTTTCCACCCTTTGGCTCTTGTGCATAGTGCAGAAATAAACGTTCATTTCCAAGTTTTTGTGTGAAAAGCTGTTTGCAGCTCTCTTAGGCATATTCCTCTGAGTGTACTGCTGGGTCACAGGGTCAGTCCGTGCTTACGTTACCGGGAGTCGTGCACTGTCTCGACGGTGGCTGGGCCGCTGCACACTCCACTGGGCATGAGCTTCCCCAGGAACCCGCCACTCCCCCGGCCTGCCTTCTAACAGCACAGGGGCCGTGTTGCATGCTGTCTGCCACCCTCCCAGCAGGTGCACCTGCGTGTCCTTCTTCCTGTCCGAAAGCTCAGGCTCAGCCCCGGCTCTGCCTGCCGTTGCTACTGGGGTGACATTCAGCCTCCTAGCATCTAAGAGGGACGTCGCAGGGCTGTTGTGAGAAGAACATCAAAACTACCACGTCCAGAGAGGAGCTGTGGGGACCCTGGGGACTGACCAGATGGCAGAGCGGGGGTCGCGGGAGAGTCTGGGGCAGCTCCCCAGGGAGGGGCAGAGGGCGACTTCACTGGCAGTGCTCAGTGTTCCCCAGCAGGGGGCCACTTTCCAAGTGGACAGGCTGGCACTGCGGCTACTTCGGCCGTACATCTGGGGTGGCAGGGCACTTTCCCTCCTTCCTCTGATTATTGAAAACAGCCATGGTTTTCATTGCCTTGTTGGCCTTTGCCTGTTTCTATATGGAATTTTACACACACACACATGATATGCACGTGCACCATATTATGACACATATCACACACGTATATTGTGTTGTGCACACATGTGTTATAACACACGGTATGACACACACACGTACACCGTGTTATATGCACACATGATATCGACACACATGCACATTATGATATACACATGCATGTATGCTATGATTACTAAACACATTATAGCACATTGACATATACACACAAATATGTTATGATATGCACACATATGTCTTTTTAGGTGAGGTTTTCCTGGGCCTTGATCCTGCCACCTCAGCTCTTCAGGTCAGGGCTGGAATCTCTCCCTGGCCTTTGTGGCCTCAGCCTACGGAGCAGCAACTTAACAGCACACATGGCGCGGCCGGGCCTCTCTCTCTCCATACGTGGCGGAGGGCACAGGCCATGCATAGCAGCGTGTGAGGGGGAGAGAGGGGAGGGTCCCCTCAGCGGGCCTGGTCAGGCTGCAACCCTTCCCCTAGGACTCTCCATCTTGTCAGGAAGGCGGATTCCTCTGCACAGTGCTAACCCTTGTGCTCCGGGGCTGGTCCCTGTTTTCATATTTTAAGCTTTTATGGGAGTACAACATACAGCCTGAGAAAACCGAGTCAAGTTTGTGGCTTAACATGGTTTCCTGATGGGGACACACCAGGCCCCCAGCCCCCAGATGAAGACTCAGAGCAGGGGGCCCTCCAGCCCCACCAGGGCTCTGGGACTGACTCCTAAGGTCGTGGTAGCTCTGGTCCCACACGTGGAGGCACACGGCACATACTCTCTGGATCTGGGCTCCTTTCCCAACATCAGGGTTTTCAGCGTCATCCAAATTCTTGTCTCACTGTACTTGGAAATTATTTTAGAACTCAGAAAAACAAGTCCCTAGATCCCAACAAAGTGAGGGATTACTTTTTTAAGGCTTTTGCCATAGGGTGTGTGCATTCTCGAGAGAGAGGGAGGGAAAGTGACAAATCACCCCCACAGGGATGGGCATGCCAATCCTTCAGTCTCCTCTTGGGGTTTTAGGCACACGGGCACGCACCTACAGGGATTTTTCAAGGCCCCAAGCCTGGGCTGCAGCTGCTGTCCACCACGTGGGCGCCCAGTGCCTTAACCACCAGCCACCTGCCAGCCCGCAGCTTTCCTGCAGTAGGAAGGCTGCGCGCGTGTCCGTCCTACTGACCGGGCTAGCCGGGCTAGGGCAGCTCCTGGACCGGCTGGAGCACCGAGCCCCGCCCGCTGCCCCCGCGGGGCTGAGTGCGGCTGCGCACAGCGCCGGGCCACGTGACCGCGCCCGGTCGGCCAGCATGGCGGCGCCCTACCTGCTCCTGCTGGCGCTGGCCCTGCTCCTGCCGCTGGTGCTTCT
>NW_006159497.1:3615912-3623461 GCF_000334495.1 Tupaia belangeri chinensis | reverse complement strand
CCGTGACCATCCTCGGGTTCTGCAGTGAGTGCCCGGAATCTGGGAGGGGGCTGCGCCGCGGCCTTTGACGCTCGGCTCCGACGGGCCCGGGCTGCGAGGCAGAAGCGCCCACTTTTGTCTCTCCTCCCTTGGGCAGCTCTCCCGAGTTTGGACGAGGCTGGTTCTGTGCTGAACGGCGGTTTCCAGGCTTCTGTCGGTCCAGCTTCCTTGGGGGCGGGTGTCTAGAAACAGCTGGCGTTAATCGAGCGCTTGCCATATGTCAGGAGTGCGCTCAGTTAAGCAACCCGGTTGTGTGGTTTCAGTTCTAATGAGCAGAAAGGCTGGCGTGGGAACCCAGGGGCGTGGGACTCCAGGGCCAGCGTCCGCAAGAACGGCTGCCTGCAGTCCCTCTCAGGCCGGGAGCTGACCCGCCTCATCGCTCTTTTTGTTCCTCTTCGACCCGAGCCAGCAAGCAGGTGTACCATTGGTTCCCCTGCCTGGCTTTTGTTCCACTGTGTGGGGCAGGAATGGCTGCTCCTTCCTTCTCCATGTGGAGATCTTTAGAGAGCACTACTCAGTCCCATCTCAGAGAAGCAGAACAGCACTGGTTGTCTTTAGTCCTGGTTAGAGTCCACTTTCCCAGAGTGAGTGCGGGGAGTGGGACTTCCTAGAAATCTCCCTGCGTGGGAAAATGCCACTGCTCTGGGGTCTAGGTCAGCTTAATTGAGTGTCTGCTATGTGCCAGGCATGTTCAGTAAATGCAGGTAAGATGCTGGCCCTCTTTGGGTATTCTAGTGGAATCTGGACAAGCATTTGCTGTGGGGCCAGCAGGTGGCACAGTGGTTAAGGCACAGAACTCCCACACGGCCAAACACAGTTTTGAGTTCTGGATCCAGAGGCTTGAAACTCACACCAGGGGCGTGTGCATGTGTGTCCAAAATCCCAAGAGGAGAATGGAGAAGGGATTGCTGGAGGAGGAGGGAGAGTAATTTCCCATTTTCTCTCTATCTCTCTGTCTCTTTGGGTGAGTTTATGTACCCTATAACAAAAAAGTATCTCAAAAAAAGAAAAAAAAAACAGAATTAACTGCTGAAATAGAATTCTCTGCTCTGGCTATGGAGAAAAGAGAGGCTTGAAAAGCCTTATTTTGTAAAATACTCTCCACCACTCAGCTCGAGCTGGGCAATTATCTGGCATTGTTAGGTGGTTGCATCTGATGTATTAAAGGGAATATCGTCATTTTCAGATTCCAAACCCCGTGATGAGCTCTTGCAGAATGACAGAATCCAGATTGTGGGACTGACAGAATTTAAGAGTCTTACAGGTAGGAAGCCATCTGCTCTGAAATTTTTCTGAATCCATGGGAGTGATGGGGGCTGGGGCGTATGCAGTCGATTACCAAGAGCTCCACGGTAGTGAAGGGCCTTTCTGACTTGCAGTCGGGCCTCGAGTCCTTCAATACGGAGTCAAAGTTGTCCTTCAGGCAGTGTACTTGCTGTGGAAGTTGACGTGGAGGGAGCCAGCAGACTACATCTTTCTCCAGGTATGAGCCCGCTCCCATCTCCCTCTGTAAGAACCACTGCCAACAGTCTTCTTTACTTTCTAGCCTTCTAAAAATACACAAATTGATAAATTGCTTGTTTGTGTATGTGAGTATAAACTTCCTTTTTTTTGGGAGAGGTTTTTGCTATAGGGTGCATGTGCTTGCCAGAAAGACAGAGAGAGACAGAGAGACAGAAAGTGAGAAATCACCCCCCAGGGGGGATGGTCATGCCACAAACCCTTCTCCTCCATTCTCCTCTCCGGATCTTGGGCATGCACGCACACGCACCTGTTGGTCCCGTAAACTTCCTTTTTTTAAAAGGGAGACTTTTGCAATAGGGCATGTGTGCTTCCTGTAGAGTCAGAGAGAGATAGAAATAGCGAGAAATCATCCCCTGAGGGGATGGACATGCAGCAATCCCTTCTCCTTCATTCTCCTCTTGGGATTTTGGGCATGCATGCGCACATGCCCTGCATGAGTTTAAGCCACCGAGTCTGGGACTTGAACCCATGGTCGACTGCATGTGAGTCCAGTGATGTAACCATTATGCCATGTGCGTATAAACTTAGAAGTGCAGGTAGGTGCCTGTGGTATATGTCCATTCTTGTATTAACCATTCATACTATTGGTGTCATTATAGTAGAGTCCCGTATTTATTATGTACCTAAGTGTTCTTCATGTATTAATTCACTTAATCCTCACAGCAGCCCTAGGAAGCAGATTCTTGTACTGCCTACATTTTAGAGTGGAGGGACCCCAGATGCAGAGGGGTTCTAAGGGTAGCCCACTGTCATACAGCTGGAAAGTGGTAGAGTCAGGATTTGAACCTAGGAGTGAGTCTGGTTCTAGACTTAAGCTTTTAATCTCTTTCTCATACCAATTTTTTAAAAAGAATTATTAATTTTATTTATTCATTCATTTTGATGTATTTGTTTATTCATTTTAATTTGACTAGAAAGACACACAGAGAGAAAGTGAGAGAGGGAAAGTGAAAAAGCAAGCCACTAGGTCCGAGACTCGAACCGTGGTCGGCCATGTGGGAGTCCAGCGCCCTTAATCACGCCGCCTGCTGGCCCCTTTCCTATTCCAGTTTTTTTTTTTTTTTTTTGGAGAGGTTTTTGCTATAGGGCGCGTGCCCTCGCCAGACAGACAGAGAGAGAGACATAGAGACAGAAAGCGAGAAATCCCCCCCCAGGGGGGATGGTCACGCCGCAATCCCTTCTCCTCCATTCTCCTCTCGGGATCTTGGGCACGCACGCACACGCACCCGGCATGAGATTTAAGCCACCGGGTCCGAGACGCGAACCGCGGTCGACTACGTGGGAGTCCAGCGACATAGCCATTACGCTAACTGCTGGTTCCCCTATACCAGTTTTTAACATGTAGAAACATCTTATTTTAATGGGCTGCATATAATTTCAGTATGTGATATACTGTAGTATATTTAGTCTCATCTTTCCTTATTTATGATAGAATGTGTGCACACGAGGAGAGCGCGAGAACAGGAGAGAGAGAGAAACGAACACCCTCCACAGGGCCTGGTCACATTGCGATCCCTGTCCTCCGATCCTCCAGCCTGTCAGATCCGAGGCCCTTACCCGCACCGTCGGCGTGTGCCAGGCTGACAGGCCAGGGGTTAGAACTGTGGCTGCCATGTGAGGTCTGGCTTCTGAGCCTCACATCACAGCAGTAACTATGAGCCGGCCTTTTTCGTCTCATCTTAGCGAATACTGAGAGGCTTCTGGTTTTTCCTTTTGTATAATCTGCCATAGGACAAGTGCACTTGCCAGGGGTCAGGGAGAGAAGTGAGGAAGTACCCCCCATGAGGGGTGGCCACATCATAATCCCTTTTCCTCTTGAGATTTTGGGTGTGTTTTTCAGGGCACTGAGTTTGGGACTCGAACTGCGGTTGACCATGTGAGCTCCAGCTGCCCAAACCACCATACCACCCTTGGCCCTGCTCTCTACGTTTACAAATGGTGCAGTTGAGAGCATAGTGAACATACATCCTTTTCACGGTTCCTTTCTTTCTTTTTAACTAAGTTCGTATATTTATTCTGCGAGAGGGAGACAGAGAAAGAGATAGGCAAGCATCCCTGACAGGGTCTTCATGCTGTGCCCTGCCCCGATCTCAGCCAGCCAGAATCATAGACAGGCGAGCTCAGGGAGACGCAGGACATAACCCTGGGACCTTCCCAATGGCTGTAGCACCGGGGAGCCTCGTGTTCCTGCTGCACCACGTGGCTGCCCGCACGGTCCAGTTCCCCCTCCCCGCCTTCTTTTTTAAGAGAGATTTTTGCTGTAGGGCACATGAGCTTACCAGAGAGACAGAGAAAGACAGAGAGACAGAAAGTGAGAAATCACCCTCCAGGGGAGTTGGCCAGGCTGCAATCCCTTCTCCTCTACTCTCCTCTTGGGATTTTGGGCACACACGCACATTCATCCAGTGTGAATTTCAAACTGCTGGGTCCAGGACTTATTCCATGGTTGGCCACATGGGAGTCCAGCGACATAACCATTATGTCGTCTGCTGTTCCCTACATAGGCCCAGTTTCTTTTTAGGGTAAGTTCCTAGCAGTGGGATTGCTCGGCCCAAGTTTCCGTGTTTTCAAAATACTGTGGTTCGTTACTGGCAGCCCTAGACTAGGGGGGGCCATAGCCTTTTGCGCCCCGCCGGATGGGATGCCTCTCCTACACGGTCACCGTCAGCAGCTATGTAGGTTTTTAGCGCTTTGTGATAGGTGAAAAATGGCATCTCTTCCATTTTGATTATCGGTGACCTTGACTGCAGTCCGGGCAATTCTGTCCATTTGGAGCCGTCTCACTCTGGCTCAGGAGGCAGAGGGGGGCCCTGGGCACCACCGAGGGTTCTGTAAGGGCCCTGGCTCCGCAGCAAGCATCACAGCCGTTTCCTCCTCGCGTCCTCGGCAGCGTCTGGCTTCCTCCTCATTCAGGCGTCTCTGCCCTAGAACCCCCCGGGCCTGCCTGCCATTGCTGTCTGCTGGGCGGTGGGCCGCCTCTGTGGGAGCGAGCTCGTCATCGACTGGCACAACTATGGCTACTCCATCATGGGCCTGGTGCACGGCCCCAGCCACCCCCTCGTTCTGCTGGCCAAGTGGTGAGTCTGGGTGAGGGTGCCAGTGCCTTCCCCAGACCGCAGTGGGGTGAGTGGGAGAAGGCTCTGGAAATTGGTTCCCTGTGTGCCCTGCAGGGGTTAGGGCCTGGCCGGGGCATCGAGCTGAACTCTGGTGACAGGTGGTAGGACCAGGCCTAGCCAAGGAGAACTGAAAGGTCTGGAGAAATGGCCAGCTTCCAGGTGGAGACGGTGTCATAGGCACCTGCTCACCTGGCCCCACACTCCCTTCCAGAGGTGGTCTCTGGACCCAGGAGCTCCCCCGGCTCTCACCCACACTTTCAGGCCCATAGACGTCACCTGCCTTCACCTCATCCACCCACTGAGGCCAGGGCTTGTCCTAGGTTGTCTCAGGCTCGGGACGAGTGCTCACGGTGGAGCGGGCCCTGGGCACACGCAGGCCACACGAACAGAGCGGGCGAGGGCAGACCCCATCTGAAACCTGGTGGCCGCGGCTCCTGAAGGTGGGGCTGGGGAGGGAGGAAAGGCCTGTGGGGGGTCTGGACCCGGAGCCGGGAGAGTTGTTGGAGGAGCTCTGGGAGCACTGAGCAGACTGGGACGTCTGCTCCCGCTGTCGCCACCCGCGGCCTTTGCCGGATGGCTCGTTCCTCAGTGGCGGTGGCGGCAGCTCACAGTCAGCGAGTGACTGCCGTGTGCCAGGCCTCAGGTCAAGCCCTTCCGTCTTCACCCTGCTCAGGGTTGGCGTGGCCCGGTGACGGGATGACTCCGCTTTCCAAGGCAGGAAGCCAGGGCCGTTACCCCAACCGCAGCTCATGGGCACGAGGCCGAGTCAGCCACAGGCAGGTTCCCCGGAGCTGCCACTTTCCGCTGTGGGGGGCTGAACGAACTTTCAGTCCTCCGGTGATCAGGGCTCAGGTCTCAGCGTGGAGCTGACGGGTCTTCAAGGCCTCCCTGACGTCTGCCAGCCGCACCCCGGCCTTTGCCGCCGTGGCACGGATGGCTGACTTTGTGTTTCTTCTTTTGCGGCGAGAGAGCCTGGGTTTGCACTTGGCAGTGCTACGTGATCTCCTTTAGAAGTGGTTGTATCGAAGCTCAAAGTGGGACGGCAGGTGCCACACGGTGTGGGTACTGGCAGTGCGGGCACGGCCCGTTCTGTGGCAAGGGGTGTCGGCCCAGGCCGCTGTGGTGGGCCATCTAGGGTCCGGCTGACCAGCAGCATGCCTTTTCAGGTACGAGAAGCTCTGTGGGCGCCTCTCCCGCGTGAACCTGTGCGTGACCAATGCCATGCGGGAAGACCTGGCGGAGAACTGGCACATCCGGTATGGTGGGCCTAGGGCGACCCCTAGGAAGGGAAGGGAAGGGAAGGGAAGGGAAGGGAAGGTGGCACGGCCCCAGGGCTGGTTAGGATGAGAGCTTCTATGTCGCTGGGCCAGGAATGTTCAATTCCATGGCCGGTGGGGCAGCTGAGGAGGAGGGGGTTGCTCTTTGGCCAGCCCGGCCGTCCAGGTGGCGTTGATCTCAGAACCCCTGGAGCTTCTCGTTGTCTGAGACTTGGCTTCCCTGAGTACCTTCTGGGTCCTTCTGGGGCTGCGGCACCTCTTCCGCGCCTCCCCAGAGCCCCTAATGGTCTCCTTGCAGGGCCGTGACCTTGTACGACAGGCCAGCATCTTTCTTTAAAGAGACGCCACTGGATCTGCAGCATGAGCTCTTCCTGAAGCTGGCCCGCACCCACTCTGCTTTCAGGGCCTGGTGAGTCCCCATCTTGTCCGCCTTCTGTGCTCACTGCTGGCCTCTCCCTGGGCTCCATCCTGCAGACCTGGAACCCTCAGTTCCAGGCTGGCGACAGAGGCTGTGGGCCTGCTGCCTGTGTATAAGCGAAGCTCCGTTGAAACAGCAGGCTCACGCACTCGCTCGCTCAGCACTCGCTCCCTGGTGCCTTCCCTGGTGTGCTGTAGCCTCAGGGCTGCATTTTGCAGCAGAGCGCAGCAGGCCCACAGCACTTCCTCTCTGGCGGGCCGTGAGAAGGTGTTTGCGACCTCTGTGCTCCAGTACCCTCCTGTACCCTCCTGCCGTGGGTTCCTGTGCCCGTGGTGGGAGTGGGGGTCCTCTGGGTGTCTTTTGGTGCCAGGGAAGGGACCTCAGTGTAGCTGTGCTTGCATCCTGTCGCGTGTCCCTCTCAGTAACTGGCTGGCGAGTGGCATTAAGCAGCCTCTCCCTAAGTTGAGGGGATGATGAGAGTGGGCAGCTGTGGGGCAAGGGCTCGGTCACTGTGTGTGCTCCTGTAACCCAGGTACCTGGCGACTAGCACCCCTCAGCGTAGGACACAGCCAGGCCTCAGGGCTCACGATGCTGGGCCCTCCCTGCAGGAGCCAGTGGGCTGGGGCGGGGCTGGCCACGGCCGACAGCTGTTCTATAGCGGCTGGTGGCTTCCTCTTTGCTGCAGCTCAGAGCACTTGGACCCCGGCATGGAGAGGTCGGCCTTCACGGAGCGGGACCCCCGGAGCGGGGCGGTGACGCATCTTCGTGGGCGGCCGGCCCTGCTGATCAGCAGCACGAGCTGGACAGGTCTCCACCCCGTCCTCTGGCAGTCCTGGCGGCCATGCCCTCCTTGCCCACTGGTCCCCAGGGGGACGAGGAGGGCAGATGAGCTGGGGGACAGGCTGTGACGCTCCTTTCTCCCTGCAGAGGACGAGGACTTCTCCATTCTGCTGGCGGCATTAGAAAGTAGGTGTGTGGCAGGGCCCCCGGGATGTGCAAGGCCCAGCTGGCCTTGCTCGGGGCCTCTGCAGCATGTTCGGCCCTCGGGGCACTGGGGGGCAGTGGGTGGCGGAGATGGGCCGCTCCTAGTCCCCATTTGAGTCACCAATGAAGCCCAGATCTGCAGGCTGCCCCGCCACACCCCCTTCCAGAGCGGCTTTGTGGAGCCACCCCCC
>NW_006159497.1:3597083-3614945 GCF_000334495.1 Tupaia belangeri chinensis | reverse complement strand
GCCTGCCGCGTCCCCCCCCCGCCCCCCCCCCTTCCAGAGCGGCTTGGTGAAGCCACGCCCCCCGCCCCTCCCCGTACTCACCCGCGAAGGTCCTGTTACTGGTTTGTTCTTTTTCTAAACAGAGTTTGACCAGCTGACCCTGGGTGGAGAGGACCTTCCTGCGCTGGTCTGTGTGATAACAGGTAGCACGTGGGGCCAGGGCCCTCCATGTCCTGTATTCGGGGGACAGTTGGGGGAGGACATACAGTCCTGACTGCATGCCTTCCATGTGACACTACCTGCGTGACTCTCACCCAGCCCTCCACGGGAAGGCTTTTCACTCCCTGCTTGACGGATGGGAAACTGGGGCTTTCAGGGCCTCATGGCAGGATGTGGAGTCCTGGTTTCTGATTTGACTCTTGGATGGCACGGCCTCAGAGATCCCGAGCTTTCACTTTCCCAGTGGTTATCAAACTTTTTTTTTTTTATTTATTTTTTATTGCCGGAGGATACAGGTGTTCACCAGTGAGGGTAGGAGGAGAGAGAGTGAGAGAAAGCCCTGCCCCCAGTTGTGGTCTTACCGTAGTCCCTAACCCGCCATTCCTCCTTCCATTAGGATTCTGGACACGCACACACGTGCCCTGCATTTTTTTTAAAGATGTTTTTGCTATAGCGTGTGTGCTTGCAAGAAAGAGAGACGGAAGGCGAGAAATCATCCCCCGGGAGGGATGGCCATGTCGCAGTCCCTTCTCCATTCTTGTCTCTGGATCTTGGGCACACATGCACACGTGCCTGGCGTGAGTTTAAGCCACTGGGTCCGGGACTCGAACCCTGGTCGACCACGTGGGAGTCCAGTGACATAGCCATTATGCCACTGCTGGTCCCATCCTGCATATTTTTATGCTCTGGGTCTGACATTCAAACCACGGTCAGCCGTGTGGGCTCCAGCTCCTGACGCAGCAGCGAGCTGGCCCGGAGCTCTTTCAGTGATATTTTGAGAGCAGAAGCACCCACCGTCCCACATGCCATCGCTGCCGAAGCTGCAGGAAAAAGCGAGAGGGCAGAACAGCTATGGGTGGAGGAGGGCTCTGGGTTGGCTGCTCCGTCCTGCTCCCAGCTCTCCTCTTGGGCTCCCAGGGCAGCTTGGAGGCTGCCACACATGCCAGCTGACCGGGGACCTGGGGGCAGGGGCAGTCCCTGTGTCACCCCCTTGCACAGAGGAGCTGGATCACCTGATTGGTGCTTGGGGCCTGACTGGCACTAGCCCCAGCTGAGTAGCTGGTTGCAGGGCCGTGCCTCAGTGTCCAGGGTCTGCAGTCCTCTGGGGTCTCGGGCTCCTGAGAAGGGCGGGATAGGGCTGCCATGGGCTGGGGCCTTTGGGAAGATGGCTGTTGTGACCCGCAGAAGCACCTTGCCTGAGGCTGCAACAGGCGCAGAGGGCAGGGCAGGGATTGCTTTTCTCCCTTCAGGTAAAGGGCCACTGAAGGAGTATTACAGCCGCCTCATCGGCCAGAAGCACTTACAGCGTGTCCAGGTCTGCACCCCGTGGCTGGAGGCTGAGGACTACCCTTTGCTTCTGGGTGAGTGGTTCCAGGAGGCTTCCAGGGGGACGCCCTGGGCAGAGGACAGAGGTCTGAGAAGGGACAGACAGTCTCTGTGGCATGGTCCTTGTTCTCACAGCCCTGTAGAAATGGAAGAGCCGTTCTTGGCTCAAGGGCTGTACAGAGCAGGCCGGACTGGCCCTGCTCCAGGGCCCCCTGGGTGGCGATCACCTGCCAACAACCTCTGGCTGAGCTCCTGAGGCCAGGATGTTTCCTGGTGTGCCAGCTCCTCCCTTATTTTATTCTTTGCTTGAGAGAGAGGTATCCCTCACAGTCTCTCCATGCCTCCCAGAAGGTGACCCTGGGGTCCGAACTCAGGCCTCTCACAGGCCCCAGTATTGTGCAGTGGTGCCCCACTGCCTGCCCTGCTGCGGCTCTGCCACGGATTTTTAAATTTTTAATAATTGTAGTAAAATATGCAATTTAGGGGCCAGCAGGTGGTATGGTGGTAAAGGCACTGGACTCCCACATGGCTGGACCTGGCAGCTTGAAAATCATGCTAGGTGCATGTGTGTGCATGCCCGAAATCCCAGGAGGAGAATGGAGGAGAAGGGACTGTGATGTGGCCATCCCCCTGGGGGAGTGACTTCTCCTTTTCCCTCTTAGTGTCTCTTTCCAGCAAGTGCATGTGCCTTATGGCAGAAACCTGCTAGAGGCAGAACTCGAACCTTGTATTCGACCATGTGGGATCCAGCCACCTTACCTGGCATGCCACTGGCGGGCCCCATTCTAGCCATTTTCAAGCATACAGCTGTGTGGTAGTCATTATTTTCAGGTGCCATGCCCCTATCACCACGATCTAGTTCCAGACATTCTTAACAGCCCAAAACAAATGCTGTGCCCCTTAAGCAGGAGTGCTTGGGAGTTCTTTGAAAGTAAATTGTGGCTAGGGAGAACAAGCAGTCAACTGAGAAACAAGTACCGTGTCACAGGCAGTTTGCAGAGTGAATCAGCGGTCAGGGGCGTAGTCGGAGTCTGCCGGGTCCCCCACACTGGGCTTCCTGGCCCCTGAAGCCACCTGTGTTTGGGGCTGTCAGAGATGTTACCCAGTTTCTGTCCCATATGGGTATCGTGCCCGGTCCTGGTAGGGTGTGGTTCACGGGGTGATGACCAGTGTTCTGACTGCCCGCCCTCTCCCTGCAGGGTCAGCGGACCTGGGTGTCTGTCTGCACAAGTCCTCCAGCGGCCTGGACCTACCCATGAAGGTGGTGGACATGTTCGGGTGCTGTCTGCCTGTGTGCGCCGTGAACTTCGGATGGTAGGTGGGATCTGTCTTCCTGGGGCCAGGTTTCAGATCGGCAGCTGAGTGAGGGGTGTCAGAGCTGCTCAGGACACCCCAGGAGGGCTGCCTGGTAAGGTGCTGCCTCTCGGTCAAACGGCAGGGCCTGGGGGCTAGGCAGGAGCCCTCGTGGCTATGGGAGTTAGGCTGAGCCCGGTAAGCTGCTGGCTTCCACTTAGAGCATGTGTTCAATGGGGGGAAAAAAAAAATATATATATATAAAAGAGACTTGAGAAAGTTTATGGAAAGTATTAATAGATAAGCACAAGTTTATTTTGGTACAGAAAAACATTGAAATCCACGTATAGCCTTTGCAGTATGCGCGTTCTGTGAACTTTCTGAAGGCTGCGGCCTGTGTCTTAAATACCGGAGCCGTCCTGGGACGGGTGCTGGGGCGGAACGGGTGCTGGGGCGGGATGGGTACTGGCCCGCTTGCCTGCAGTTTCTTGGTTTTGTCTCTCCCTCCACATCCCGTTTGGATGAGCTCCTGTCGCTGGAGTTGAATCGTTGAGTGAGTGAGCTCAGGGACCCTCCTACCTGGCAGAGGTGGGCACCTGGAGAGGGCGGTGCTAGAGGAGGTTTGAGGAACAGCCCCGGCACGGGCAGCACGGTGCCTGCCTGGGGACCTGCGGCCTGCCGGGGGGTGGCAGGGTGGCAGACTTCCTGGCCACACGGAGTACTCCTCCAGCCGAGCCGGCCTCTTGGGGTTGCTTTTCCCTTGCTTCTCGGGCAGGGTGCTGAGGAGGGTGTGGGGCGATCCACGGAGCACACACTCATTGAGAAGGACATGTGTGTGACAGGTCCAAACCCCCTTTCTGGCTCCTCTTTCAAATTGGTTTGGACTTTTACTTGTTTTTTTTTTTTAATTTTCCAGAGGGTATGTGGACTTGCAGAGAGAGAGAGAGAGAGAGAGATAAGGAGGGGAGGAGGAGGGAGAGGGCGCGAGTTAGTGAGCACCCCCGATGGGGCATAGTCACACTGTAATCCCTTCTCATTTCAGGGTGTTGGGTGCGTACACACGTGCCTGGAGTGTTTTTCAGGCTGCTGGGTCTGGGACTCGAGCCGCACCATTGGACATAGGGGATCTAGCTGCCTTCACCACCACGGCACAGCTCAGGCTGGCCTGCGTTTTCATGTGTCCTTCCAGGCCTGCTTTTCTGCTCAGATGCCAGATCTAAGAAAAGACCCGCTGAAACCAAGCAGATGCCTGGGGCAGCTTTGCCTGAGTGCGCTGGGATGGGCCAGACTGCATGTCAGGGCCCGGCCTCTGCCCCAGGCCACTCTCAGGTCCCCGTGGTTCTCTCTGCAGTTTACACGAACTTGTGAAGCATGGGGAAAATGGCCTGGTCTTCGAGGACTCGGAGGAGCTGGCGGCTCAGCTGCAGGTACCCTCTGCCCCTGCCCCAGGGTCGGGTGTTTGGTGGGGACTGGCACTGAGCCTCCTCCCAGGATCCTGCTTCCTGCTGCCCTGGGCAGGGTGCGGGGGCGCTTGGGTCTGGAGGACCGGGACTGAGGAACTTGGGGAGGATTAGGACATGGTCTACCCTCTGGATCTGTGGCCTTGAATGTAGGTGAACTGAGCCACATCAGGGTCAGAGGTGAGAGTGGGGCGGAGGGAGCGTCTTGAACCAGCCACAGAGGGTGAGCGGACTGCACAGGGTGCCTGTCCCTAGCTATCAGAGGTAACGTCCTGGAGCCGGATGGAGAGATCGTGTACAGTTTCTGTAAAGGTCCGGGTGACAGTACATGGGCTTTCTGGCAGTCTCCGGCAGAACCAGTCTGTTCCAGCGTGAAAGCCTCAGGCCAGCTCTACATGACGGGGTGGGGCTGTCCCAATAAAACTTTATTTACTGACAGGCAGCGGCAGGACAGCAGCAGGCTGTAGTTTGCTGTCCAATCGGAGTCTGGCAAAGACACAGCTCTGCCAGACAGAGCTCTTGGTGGAAGGAATTGCCTGAGGCCAGGGGTGAAGGGCCACCAGGGCAGGGCGTTTGGGATGGGGAGTGTAGGGACGTCTCGAGAGTGCTGTCAGCTAGGACTTGGGGCACAAGGGGTCTCGAATGTCTGGTGGGGAGAGGGGACCTGAGGGTGGTGGTGCTGGCCGAGGCCTGGGGTCAGCCAGGGGGTGCTGAGGCTGGGCTGAGCTGGGGAGGACCTGGGTGGGCTGGGGGCACCCTGTGAGTTCTGGCCCTCATTTCTGTAGATGCTCTTCTCGAAGTTTCCTGACCCTGTGGGCAAGCTCAGCCAGTTCCGCAAGACCCTGCGGGAGTCGGAGCAGCTGCGGTGGGATGAGAGCTGGCAGCGGACCGTGCTCCCTTTGGTTATGGACACGTAACCCTGTGGGCCAGACCGGAACCCTGCGGCAGCCAGCGGCCCTCCTCGCGCCCCTCCCGCTCTGCCGCCCCAGGAGGCCGTGGGCAGCTGCTTCTGAAAAGCACCTCCAGTGGTGGGAAGCTGAAAGGAGAGCAGCACCATCTGGTGAGAGGCCTCCAGCCCAGGAAACTGGTCTATCTGGTTTCTTCCTAGGAGCCTGGCCTCTGAACTCCCACCCAGGCATTCCTTCTCAGACTTGTGTGGTCCCCTTCAGCTTGCCCCTGTGGGGTGCCTCCTGTGTCCCTAACCCTCACTCGCTGCTCCCAGTGTGGCAGGTGTAACAGGGTAACGGGTGTGGCTGCCTGGCTGCTAAGGGGTGAGAACTCATCCAGGTGGGGGAAGTCTTACCCAACATGTGTTTTTATTTGCATAAAAGAAATGCTTATCTTTGAGCCAAAATTTTCATTTCTGACTGGTGGAGATTTTCTTTTTGAAATAATTTTGCCAGAGGGCATGTGCAGTCATTAAGGAGGGATGGAGAGAGGAGGGGAAGGAGAGAACACCCTTGGTGGGGCGTGGTGGGTGACACCACGCTCTCCACCCTCCATCCCGTCAGGATTTTGGGCGTGCACACATGTGCCCAGTGTTTTCCAAGTCGCTGGGGCCAGGATTTGAACCATGCGATTGGCCACGTAGGATCCAGCTCCCCTAACCACCAGGCCACAGGGCTGGCCCTGATGGTGATTTTCTTAGCTAGAATCACTGACAGGAAGTGGGCACCCACACCCGCAAGCAGTCCCTACTGTATCCGTTTGGGCTTCAGTCTGAGGTTCCTGATTCGATTTATTGTTAATCAGTGAAAGTTTTTTCTTTTTTAAGAATTATTTATTATTTAACTTTATTTATTTAAATTTGACCAGAGAGGGACATGAGAGAAAGAGAGAGGGAAAGTGAGAAAGCAAGTCGCCAGGTCTGAGACTCAAACCATGGTCAGCCACATGGGAGTCCAGCGCCCCTAACCACCACGCCAACTGCTAGCCCTAATCAATGAAAGTTATTTTTAAAAGTTGATTTCTTTCACAAGAGAGGGAAGCACCCTCAACCCGGTCTCATGCCACGGCCCTCCCCAGCTCTCCCAGCCGGCCAGACCATGGGCAGGTGCAGGTCACTTGGAGCCCAGCCCTGGTCTCCCTACGGCCACGGCATTGCAGAGTGCTGCCTCCACGCCTGGTCCTCAGTCTCCACACAATTCGATTCCTTCTCATGGCAACCTTCAGAAACACTGAAACCTACAGCGTGAGTTTGAGGATGGCCATCTCTGAGTGCCCGTCGTAAGGAAACAGCTTCTGGTCGTGAGGAGGAACCGTGTGCCACTGGATCCCGGCCCGCCCTGGTGGCAAAGCACAGGCGTCTCAGAACGGTGGTGTCTGGAGGCCACCCCAGGTCTCAGTGGGAGGCCGCTAGGACAGGCCTGGGGGCATGTTCATGGGGTTGGTTTGGTTCACAGATTTCCAGATCTCCTGAGACCTGGAATCAGCCCCCACGTACAACCAGGAATCTGGTTTCAGACAGCAGGGACCAAAGCCACACTTTGCTGTGTCTCCCCTTGAGCCCTGCGGGGTTCCCTGTCAGGCACGGCCTGGGAGGAGCGTGCATGGTTGTGTGGTCAGCACCCCCACAGAGGTTGCGGGGCTCGTGGGCCTCGTGAGCACAGGCGTCTGCAGAGCTTTTGCCTTGGGGGTCTTAGCCAGCCTCTCTGAGCGCAGTTAGGATTGAGCAGAATGAGGGGGTGCAGACAAGGTGCAGCCCCGTCCTGCCCAAGGGCAGCTGTGGTCCGTGCGGCCTTCGAGGTACCTGTTGTCAGGAAGTGACAGTATGTGGCCACTTTCTGGTTAGCATGCTGTTTGGCACTTTGCTGTCTTCATCTAAAACTCGTCGTAGGCTTTTTTCCTGGTGTCTAAAGGACCTCGTTCTTTCTAAGACTGCTAGTGCTGGCCAGCAGTCCCGCGAATGCCCCTTTGCTTGCTCCGTAGTTAACGGGGGGCCCATGTGGATAGGCGTTTGGGGTCTCTGCTGGCAGACAGCTGCCGGGAGGGGCTCAGCGCAGTTTCCAGGATGGGCATGGAAAGCCCTGCTGGGCCCGGCAGGCTGTGGGTGTGGAGAGGTGTTTTGGGGGTAGGGTGCTAGGCCTTGCTGCTGTCTGTGGGGGCGGGTCATGGCCTCCTGTGCCTCAGTGTCTTTGTGGGTTAGACGGGATGACGGTGCACCCCTCCCTCCCAGGTGTGGGGGCGCTGACGAGTGTCAGGCCAGTGTCCCAGCCCACAGTGGTGCAGTGAAGTTGCCCCGATCTTACCAGGTGCTCAAAGGCTGTCCCCATCTCCAAGCACCCCCCGCAGCCACTGTCCTAGGTGTGTGACAGGCCTCACCCCTGAAGTGGCGTTCCCATGAGGACTGACACCCAGGGACCCAGCTCCAGTCGTGTAGTGGGCAGGGATCCAGCCCCAGCGTGGGCCCTTGCTGCCATGTGGGCCGGAACCTCGGCTCCCCTGCACCAAGGGCTCTGCCTCTCCTGGGCAGGCTGCCCAGTCACTGCCCAGGTGTGGGCGTGGGGCTTGCTAGCTTCCTCCAGGGCCCTGTTCTTTCTCTTTTCTGATCTCTGCCTGGCAGGGTCCCGGGGCTGGCGGGGTTGGCCTGGGCTCACCTAGCTCTGCCTGGCAGGGTCCCGGGGTCGGCAGGGTCGCCCGGGGCTCACCTAGCTCTGCCTGGCAGGGTCCCGGGGCTGGCGGGGTTGGCCTGGGCTCACCTAGCTCTGCCTGGCAGGGTCCTGGGGCCGGCCGGGTCGACCAGGGCTCACCTAGCTCGGTGGTGAACAGCTGGCAGGTCTCTGGGTTGCGAACAGTGTAAGCGATGAAGGCGTCAGGGGCCTGCCGGTCCTTCCGGTCCTTCTGGCACGCGGCCAGCCTCTGCAGGACCCCGACCAGGGACAGGATGGCATCCGGGCAGTACAGCACGTCTGTGGTGAGAGGCAGGTTAGGGTTGTGCCCGGTGAGGACCAGGCCGTGCTGACCTCGGCAGTGGGACAGGGATGCAGGGCTGGGCTGGATTTGCCCCCTGGGGAGAAAGGATGCTGCTCGGCGAGAGGCAAACACTGAGCTGTGAGCGCCGTGGCTGAGGTGGCGTGGCCGCGTTCACGGAGCTCGAGGACGGCCAGCCCTCCTCCTGCCTGGAAGGTGCTCAGGGAAGAACTGGATCCTGTAGCGGGTGTCCCGCGTCCTGCTGGTTTGAGCTGTTGTGTGGCCCCGGGAAGGTCAGGGGGTTCTGTAGCTCTTTCTGGCTGACACCTGCAGGCCTGGGGCCTCACTGGACACCTCGTGGTGACACCTGTGTCTTGGTGGCAGAGGCGGGCTGCTGCGGCTGCCGCCTTGCTGGCTGCTCTGGTTTTTATGTTAGGTCCTGGATGGCAACTGAGCCGCTGCCCTCAGGCTGCTGGGGAGGGGACTGGCATTTGCCTGCCAGACGGGCCAGGCTGGGTGGGTGCCCTGGGGCCTGCCCTGAGGCCTGTTCCGTTCCCCTTGCTGTGAGCACTCCCTTGTCTGATAGAGCAGAACAGCAGCAGGCCTGGCCCAGCGCACCTGAGAGGAACACCGTGCTTCTTGGCCATCCCGGGGGCCCCACCCTTCCCGTCCCTGCCGCGTCCAGCGCTCCCTTTCCCCGAGCTGGTGCGTGCAGAGCTGCAGGGAGCCATCTGCTCGTCTACGGGGCCGGGCATTACCTGCTGCGATGACGACGTCCGGCTGGAGGGCAGAGAGCTGCGGGACCGTCGCCACGTCCCAGTCCAGCTGGGCCACCGTCACCACGGGGCGCTCCGAGTCAGCAGTGACGTCGGGCTGTAAGGAGAAGCCGTTGAGGAGGATGTTCCCTCGGAGCTGCTGGAGGACACGGCCGTGGCAGTCGCTGAAGACGTAGGCTCTGGGTCGGCACGTCTTACAGATGGCCAGGCCCGTGAGGCCAGCTCCGCTGCCGAGCTCCAGGACGGTCCTGGGGGCGGGGGTGGGGCTGTGTCCAGGTGGGCCAGGCAAACCGGCCCGGCGCCCTGCCCTGCACCCCCGTCACCTGTGAGTGAAGGCTGCCGGGTTCTCCAGGGCCCACTCTGCGAGGTAGAGGGCGGCATCCCAGGTGACCAGGCCCGTGGTGCCGTGGGAAACGATGGCTGTGCTTTCAGAGAGCGTGACCGAGTCTCCTGAAGGCTGCCAAGATGGGGCGAGAGTCAGCCCAGCTGCCAGAGGGCAGGGACCACAGGGGAGGGCTAGGCAGACGGGCACACCCACCGCATGCGGTCCTATCAGAAATGAAGGGAATACGCTGTGGACACGCGACCGCCAGGATGGGTCCCGCGTGATGCCAGGTGAAAGGAGCCAGGTCCGGGTCTGTGCTGTGCCCACGTGAGGCTTACGTAGCAGCCCCGGAACGACAGGGTTTTAGAGACGTAGGGCAGGTCAGCAGGGCGGGGGCCAGTGGTGGGCTGGGGTAGTGGCACAGGGAAATCTGGGGACTATCTGTCTTGACCATGGTGCCGATGACACGGACTACACATGTGACCACACGATGCAGGTCATCCCCCCACCATGGGCAGATGCTGGTGTCTGGCTGGGAGGCTGCGTGAGCCCTGCCGGAGGCCATGCGGGATGGGAAGCTGTGAGCCCTGCTGGAGGCCATGCTGGGACTGGGAAGCTGTGAGCCCTGCCAGAGGCCATGTGGGGACGGGGAAGCCAGTGAGCCCTGCTAGAGGCCATGCGGGACGGGGAAGCTGAGTGAGCCCTGCCGGAGGCCATGCGGGGACTGGGTGGGTGGGTGCAGCCCTCTGTGCTGTCCCTGTGCTTCCTAAGAACCTGCAGTTAGTGGGTTATTTATTTGCCGTAGAAAGTGTATATTCGCTGGAGAGACGGTGAGATGGAAAGCGAGAAATCACCCCTCGGGGGGATGGCCATGCTGCAATCCCTTTTCCTCTCGGGATGTTGGGCATGTACACACCTGTGCCCAGCGTGACTTTTCGAGCAGCCGAGTCCAGGACTCACACTGCAGTTGGCCAGGTGGGAGTCCAGCACCTTCACCACCACACCACCTGCTGGTTCCGAACCTACAGTTATTAACACCAAGTCACAGCTCTCTGGCCTCGTGGCCACACGTGGAAACACCGCAGCCCCTGGGGCCTGGCGACACCCTGAGGCTGGCCTGAGACTACAAGAGGAGGAAGCAGCTGAGCCCCGCATCTGGCTCGGTGCTGCTATCAGCGGCTGGGTTGAGACAGTGTGGGGACTTGCCCTGACGGCAGCAGGGAGTGAGCACTGCGTGAGGGCGCACGAGGACAGTGTAGGTATGGTGACTACACGCACAGGGAGATGAGTTCACTGCAGTGCCGCCTGCGAGTGCGGGGTCCCACAGGGTCACCGGTGTGTCCGAGTACTGGACCTGCCACCTTGAAAAGCGTGCAGGAACGTGTGTGTGTGTGTGTGTGTGTGTGTGTGCGTGCACGCGCGTGCCTTAAATCTCAAGAGGCGAATGGAGAAGGGATTGTCATGCGGCCATTCCCCCAGGGACTTCTCACTTTTTCTGTCTCTTCCCAGCAAGCACAAATGCCCTATTAAAAAAAAAAATCAAATGAGGGAGAATGGGAATAGTACATGTAAATTTTCTTTTTTAAAAAATGAATTATTATTTTTAAAGAGATTTTTGCTATAGAGTGCACACATAACTTTCTGTTTTAAATAATAATTATTTATTTTTTTAATAAAGATTTTTGCTATAGGGTCCATGTGCTCGTTTGAGAGAGAGACAGAGACAGGAGGTGAGAAATCACCCCAGGGAGGATGGCCACACTGCAATCCTGTCTCCTCCATTCTCCTCTTAGGACCTTGGGCATGCACACACATGCACCCGGTGCGAGCTTTAAGCCTCCAGGTCTGGGACTTGAATCATGGCCAGCTAGGTGGGAGTCCAGTGATGTAAACATTATGCCATCTGCTGGTCCCTTCTTTTTTTTCTAATTGCTATAGGGCACGTGTGTTCATCAGAGAAAGATAGAGACAGAGGGAAAGTGAGAAAGTAAGCTGCCAGGTCTGGACTAGAAACGTGGGAGTCCAGTGCCTTAACCCCCATGCCACCTGCTGGCCCCCAGATTTTGTTTCTAATTTGCCATAAAGCATGTGCACTCGCCAGCATGTTTTTCAAGCAGTCAGGCCCAGGACTCGAACTGTGCCACTGGCCATGTGGGATCATCCAGCTGCCTTCACCATCATGCCACTTGCTGGCCTCAACACATATGAAGGTTTTTTTTTTTTTTTTTTTTTTTTTTTTTACCTAATTGGTGGGTAGGATTAGCACCACTGTTCAGAGAAGGCTGTATCAGTCACATGGGATGAGGCAGGTAGGCAGCTCCAGGGTGTCCTAACGCCATCATGCCCTCTGCCCTGAGAGCCAGGGTGTTCAGTGAGATGAAAGGAGACATGAGTACAAGGTGAAGAGGTGGAGTAAACGCCCCTGTTCTGGTTCTGAGTTACAAAGATCAGTATGAACCTGTATCGTATCTTACTAAGCAGTCTGTGGGTCAACACCCAGATCCCAGCTCTTCCCTGGAAGGCCTGCACAGAGCCACAAGTCTCCCTGAGGTTCCACCTGTGCTCTCCGAATATCGTCTCCCACTGAAAGGATCCAGGGCCTCTTGAAGAAATGGCTGATTCCAGGTCTGGGGCAGGGAATATACAAAGACGAGTCTGGAAAGTTTGCCATAAAATAAAGCAAGAAAACCAGCAGGGCGGTGATACAAGGATTCAGTAGCCTGCCTAAGTGGCCCCAAGTAGCACATTCAGAAGTCCCACGAGAACACTATTGCAAAGGACACCATCCTTTGGGGAATGATAGGACACCAGCTCACTTCTCTTGGAAACTGAGAAAAGGGAAGAAAGACTTGAGGCTTCCTCCCACCTTTCCTATGTGAGCTGTTCCACTGGGCAGCCAGAGGAGGGAGGCAGCAGCTCCTGTAAGGCCGCTGGGCCCACCATGAAAGCTGAAGGATGGGATCATTCTGCAACCCCTCCCTTTTAAAGCCCCCACGAATTCACCCATCTAACTTTGAGCATCTACAGCTGCTCCCGTTACAGGCCTGTCCACGGACACCGTGTGCCATCAGAACCCTGTATTGTGTTTCTGCCGAAGGGATCAAAGGCCGTGGGCCTGAGAAAGCCTCTGAATCGGCTGATAATCTGCAAACAGGACAGACGAGCAAGCTGAACGGCACCATGAGGATGCACCCAAACCCAGCCTGTGGGGAGCTCTGCAGGCCGTGCTGCCGGAGCTGGTGAACAGAGGCGTGGTCAGAACAGGTGCTGGATGGGGGCTTCCGTCATGCTGGCTAACAAGCAAGATGACATGCCCAGGTCTGGGGGTGCACGTGGAGGGAGGAAACCACAAAGCAAAGCAAGGATGTGAGCACTCTCAAAGGCAGAATGGTAGCTACTTGTGCTGGATCGAGAGGGGTTAAGGTGAGGGCCTCGTGGGCTGGCCGCCAGTGCTGGGCCTGGCGGTGATGGTTGCCATGACAGCTGCCTTGTGACCATTTAATGGCTCTCTCTACCTGTGTTTTATTTTATAGCAACAGGTTCGAATGAACGAACCGAAGACAAGCTCCCCGGCCACTGTGTGCAGAACAGATTTGTGTAGGACAAGAAGCTGGAAGACCAGGCATTGTTCAGTGGGGCGTGAGAAGAGACCATCTGTCCGTCTATCAAGATACACTGAGGACTGGGCGCTGGGCCTTGCTAAAGCAAGAAACGTGTATCATCCAATTTAACGTCCAGTGACCCTAAAGGATAGGGATACTGTTGGTCAAAGTGCTTGGGCCACAGACGAGGAGCCTGGGGCTAAGGGAGTTTAAGTGACCCCATCTAAGACCGCAGTACTGAAGGCCCAGGGTGTGACCCCACGGGAGGCCGGCGGGGGCCTGTATGAGTGCTGTGGAGGACAGGTGTCCGGCCTGTGGGGGAGGAGGGTGCATGTCTCGTACCAGCAAATAGCTCCGGTGGCACTGGGCGGACTCCTCGGCAGTCAGGACCTCTGCCAGCGCCTCATACAGCTCGTCCAAAGGCTCCGTGTGGGTGGCCTCGTGCTGGGGGCGGGCAGACGAGCCGTCAGGTAAAACAGATCCTGCCTGCCTGCCTGCCTTTGCTCCGACTATAGACCTGCTGGATGGTGCTCACCAAACCTGGAGGGAGATCTAGGGTGGGATGACTTCTCAGGCCACCTGGAGCCTCTCTATGGTCACCCGTCCTGCGCTCGTTGGGCGACTGCAGAGCTCATGTGGTGGCCAGCAACACCCCTGCTGGTGCTGGGCAGATCTGCTGTGACTCCAGCACCACACTGACAACTGGGCTGGGGTGACAGGGACGCAGGGCTTTACTGGCATGTTCAGCTCTCAGCCTGGGTGAGGTGTGGCCGGCCACAGCAGGTCTGCGGGGTCACCTTTGATGACCTGGCTACTGTCAGAGCAGGCTGGTTTTGGCGGGGGCGGGGAGCGCGCCCCGTCAGGTAAACCAGATCCTGCCTGCCTGCCTGCCTTTGCTCCGACTATAGACCTGCTGGATGGTGCTCACCAAACCTGGAGGGAGATCTAGGGTGGGATGACTTCTCAGGCCACCTGGAGCCTCTCTATGGTCACCCGTCCTGCGCTCGTTGGGCGACTGCAGAGCTCATGTGGTGGCCAGCAACACCCCTGCTGGTGCTGGGCAGATCTGCTGTGACTCCAGCACCACACTGACAACTGGGCTGGGGTGACAGGGACGCAGGGCTTTACTGGCATGTTCAGCTCTCAGCCTGGGTGAGGTGTGGCCGGCCACAGCAGGTCTGCGGGGTCACCTTTGATGACCTGGCTACTGTCAGAGCAGGCTGGTTTTGGCTCATCATTAAGGCCTAGCCTGTGTGGGTCAGGAAGAGCCCAGGTGGGTAGGTCAAAGGGGAGAACTTAATGCAAGGATCCAGTGAGAACCAAAATGCCCTACAGGGGAGGGACAACCCAGGGACTGGCAAGGGCAGGAAAGTGCCAGAACCTGTGGGGGTTCCTGAACTCAGGGGCTGGCTGCCTGGCAGGAAGGAGACCTGCACGGTGGGAGGGGATGGGAGCAGCTGCGCTGGAGCCATCGGGAAGCAGAGGGGGTGAGCCCTGGTCCTCTCACACCCCTGCCTTGCAGTGGGCGCACAGCAGACCGACAGCACGGAAGGACCTGAGTCTCAGGGTCTGGCGGGGAGTCCCTCTGGAGAGCCAGGCCCCACACACCAACTGGGCTCCACAGGGACGTCACCCATCACTGACCTTTTTGATGAGTTCCGAGAGGAAGGCCCGGGCATACTTCGCTGACGGTGGGTGCTGCGCACACAGAGGATGTCTCACTGTCTGTGACAAAGGACAGACGGTGGCTAGAGAGATCCCTCTTAGGCATCTGGAGAGTATCAGGCTCCAGCAAATCCAGGGCAGACCAAGAGTAACCCAGTCCTTCGGCAAAGGGTTCTGGCCCCAGGTGTCCCTCACATGTCCTGACAAGCCCTTTCCTGAAATTGCTCCCACCACAGGCCACAGCCCACAGCAGTGCTTCTGCTGTCCAGTCTGGACACAATGGCCCTGCCAAGTTCCTTCCCAGGAGCTGCTGTCGGCTAGGGTGTGCAAGAACGGTCACCAGCCTACGGCATGGAACTGCCGGGCTGCCCTGCCGCTCCCTGGCTCTGCGGCTCTTACCCAGCAGGCAGTCCTGGTCACTGCCCGGCATGAGAGTTCAACAGGCTCCTTGCATGGGCTTGGTGGTTGGGGGCAGGAAGACGTCCAAGCCTCCCTGATTCTGGTGCTTTTTGGGGAGAGAGTCCATAGCTTTGGCTTTTCAGATGGCCTCATGCCAGTCATGAAGGTTAAGAGCCAGGAGGTGGTGAGAGCTGCTCTTGATCTGCATGGCCAGGTGGGGTCAGAGTGAGGCCGGGCCGGGCAGTGGTCCTGCTGCTAGCCCTCGCAGTGGGGCTGGGCAGTGGTCCTGCCTCTAACCCATCTGCACGCAGATGGACCTCCCTGAAGCAAGCGCCCACCTGTGTCTACAAAGACGTGAGTGGGCAGGACGGGCCTCCCGCATTGTCCATAAATAAAAGAAGGAAGTCTCTGAGCTGCTAGCACATGCTGGAAGCGGTTTGGCACCTGTCATCTCGGTTTTTGCTGTGGATGGTTAAAACACATTCCCCAGATCCCTGCGCTCTGGAATTTCGTATATTCTGATGTCTTCATCTAAGAAAACAAGAGCTGGAGCTGCGGTGCTGACACCCACCTGCGGTGCTGACTGGAAAGCTTCGTTCTTTGAACACGGATGTGCTTAAAGGATAGACATGCACCCTTGGCCCCTCCCTGTCAGGTCTTCACCGGCCAATTAGGCGGCCCAGGTATGCGTCCCAGTGATTTGGGGAGTCTTACCTTCTGCAAAATATCTAGCAGCAGCTCTGAATCTGAGGAGTCCCTTAATTCCTCTTCGAGGTTCTATTTGGAGGGAGAGAGAAATCTCAAGGGCCTTTTCCCAGGAACATGAAATATGCACTAGAACATGGTGGCAAAGTGCTAAGTGATTTCGCCCCAGGACCTGGGGCCAATCGAAGTGGAAGCCCGACCTTCAGATGTCATGGGTCACACTCGGGTGGGCCGCAGGAAGACCATCCAGAGATGGACGATTGGTTCCCAGTAGCCCTGGCTGCTTAGGTACTACCTGGGTCACAGACCAGCTCTGGGCTGAACTGGTCAGCCAGGACTTAGCAGGGAGCCACAGCGCCATGGGCTCAGAGTTAAAAGGGAACTACAGATGTGCACGCACCAGGCCCGTTACCTTATCTGCTCCTCGGGGAGCTTGGGCAGGCCGACAGCTCGGCTGCAATGTGAGCCGGTCACTTTGTTCCTCAGAGCTCCTCATCCTACAGGCACTCGAAAGCCTAGGGCAGCCCCTCTCTGGCCCCATCTCCTCCTGCCTGACCCAGCCCTGCACCCTACACCCTCTGCTGGTCCTCAATTTCCGAACTGCTCCTACCACAGGGCCTTTGCACATCCCATTCCCCAGGACCCTCCCATGACTGCTGCTTCAGCGTCTGGTCACAGGTGAAGTGTGTCTCTCTGGGGAGGCCTTCCCAACTCCCCTACTTGGGTGAGAATGTCCCTGGTTGCTCCATTCTCCATTTCTGTGTTTTAGTAGCTTTACAGCCACTTTGGAGTTTTGTTTATTCGTTTGTTTATTCTCTGGTTCTTATCCAAGCAGGGCCTCATCTGTCCTGTGTACTGCTGCTCCCTGGTCCGTGGTAAGCACTCAGTAAACATTTGGGAACAAGAAAAACACTGGCTAACACTTCCATGCATTTACCATGAGCCAGGCAGTGATTGAAGGGCTTCAGCACTCAACATATCGGGACAGCAGCCCTCCAAGGTAAGTATCATTCTCTCCTCCATTTTACTATAAAAACACTGCACTGAGAGGTACAGACACTTGCCTAAGGTCACACAGCAGAGGACTGGGCCAGGCAGGCAGGCTCTCTGGGGTCTAAGCTCTTAACCATTGCACCCTACTTCTTTCCTTATCAAATAACCTCTCTGGACAAACGTGAATGATAATAGCATCCACTGCAAGTGTATTGTGGGTCAGCGTGAGCAAGCATTTAGCTCAGGCACATGAACAATTACCATCGACCTATGGATGCTATTATGAAGGCTTTAATTTCATGTTAAAAAATGCCTATTTCTCCTGACTGGAACTGATCGGAGTGCTAAATGCTTCATGTCAATGAAATAACACAAATGACTAATCACCGCCCTGTAAGATGGGGCAGACCCGGGGAGGAATAGGTCTCCAAAGTGACTAATCCCAGTGAGCTCACTGCACATGAATTAATGAGGCAGGGTCCATTAAGCCCCTCTTGGCAGAAAAGAAGCTGTTGCCTGACCGTTTGCCTGTGCCGGGAACAGCAGGTCCCAGGGGAGGGAAGGCTGCTCCTGTCTAGTGCCTGACACAGCCCTGGGCGCCCTGAGGCCCTCTGGCCTGGTCACTGCGCTCCAGAGGACGCTGACATTTTAGAACGGGCAAGTGCAGCGGCTTCCCAATGACCAGGATGCTCACTGGCTTAAGAACAAAAGCCATGGAAACGACCGCGAGCTGTCCACGACCCTGGAACCCGACTGAAAAAAAGCACTGGGAGCAAACCTGCTCGCGGGAGCCCAGGGGAGCAGCGAGCGGGGCGCTGGCCGCCCTGCCGCGCGCGTGGAGGTGCCTCCGCAGTCCCGCGGGAAGAAGACCCGACCTGGTCTAACAGGCAGGAGCCGAGGCAGCCACGTGGGACGAGACCAGAGCTTGAGCCGGAGCCCGCCGCGTCCCCACCGCAGCGCGGACGCCGCACGCCCCGCCACCCACCTGCCAGGGGAAGGAGCGCAGCGCGCGCGCCGCCAGGAAGCGGCGCTCGAAACTCCATAGCAGGCGCTCGGACCCAAAGGTCTCCTCGGGCGCCATGGCGGGGTTGCCTGGAGACCGGGCGGAAGCTGGGAGAGTCCGAGGAAGGCGGGGCCCGAGGGGCTTGGGGCGGGGCCAGGAGAATCTCGGGTCCCGGGAGCTGCCAGGGCGGCGGGCCGGGGCGGGGGGC
>NW_006159497.1:3578155-3597005 GCF_000334495.1 Tupaia belangeri chinensis | reverse complement strand
GTTCTGGAGAGGGGATGGCGGCAGGGCTTGGAGTCGGGCGGAGCGCTCAGAAGGAGGAGCTAAGGCTGGACCAAGGACGAACCCGGGGCCGGGCGGGGCGTGGGCTGAGTCTTGGGGCTCGAGATTCTGGGAGGCGGAGCTTAGGGAGGGGCCGCTGCGGGTCGCGGGCCCTAGGAGGCGGGGCGCGAGCTCAGGAGGCGGGGACCAGGGCGTGGCCGAAGCTGGGAGGCGGGGCCAGGGCTGCCTTGGGGTCTGGGCTTAGGAATCCTGTCTAGGGCCGGAGCCAAGAAGTATTTGGGTCCTGAGAGGCGGTTCTTGGGCGGGGCCAACATTGGGCGTGGCCAACATTGGGCGTGCGGGCGGTGAGTAGTAGAGGGGTGGAGCTTAAACTTGGAGGCGGGGCCGACGCGGGGGCGGTGAGTAGCAGGGGGTGGAGCTTGTGCTTGGGGGCGGGGCTTGAGGAGAAGGTCCAGGTGTCGCTCCTCTGGTTCGGTGGTTACTTCGGAGGCCTCAAGGTGGGCTAAGGTTCAGGGCCTGGGACCGGGCCCGTGGTGCGGAGTTTCGGTCGGGGCGGAGTCCGGGCTTGGTACAGAGAAGAGAGGCGGTGAGGGCTCTCTATGAGCGTCCGGTCAGGTCATTCTCGCTGTTCTCAGCTCTCTGAACCGTCTCTTTTGCAGGAGCTATATGGGTGAGCGTGTCCCGGTGGCCTTATCCTGGTGGCCTTATCCTAGCCCCCCTCTTCACTAACTCCCACCCCTCTAGGACCTAACTGGAGAAAGCACCCAGCTCTCAAGTCTGTCGCTAACAAGGCTTCGGTTCATCATGCTCATTAGGCACCTCCTGTGTGCCTAGCACTGTGCAGGTACCAGAGATGTAGCAGAACGACCGGGTGCGGTCCGTGCTCTCTGGGGCCCAGGGCCTCGTGGGGCAGGTAAGCCCTGAAGTAATTACGCAGGTAAAGTCCAATGGCAGGTCCGCCGGGCCGCGAGCACAGAACGGACAGAAGGGGTTTGCTCTTGCAGAGAAGGAACCTAGAGGAAGGGTAGGAGGTGGCTCCTGGGTGAGACGGTGGTGGAGGGGGTGGTGCAATACAGGTGGGACCCGAGACGGTGGTAAAGGAGAAGACAATTATTTTATAATATTCAGCCTTGTGCCTTGAGGTGAAGGACAGGGTGGTTAGCAAGCCGGTTGGTGCCGCCCGGAAACTGAACTTGGTCGGCATCTAAACCGTTTACCTTAGTGAGTCTTTCCCGAAATGCCATTTGAAGAGTCCTGAGAACTAATTTGTTAAATATACTTGTAGAAGATAGATGAGGAGGCAGATTACATCTTATTACCTCTTTAAATGAGAACCACTCGAGCCCTGCTCTGCTGTGAGAAGAGGGGAATTAATTCTAACTGAATACAGTCCATTCTCGTCTGTTAGTCTTCCACCAGAGCCAAGTGAGCACAGGATCTGACCAGAAAACTATGTCTTTTATTCCCTGAACGCTGTTGATTTAAATAAAGAGGTGGGCTGTGTTAAAAAGTTTGTCTTTTATTCCCTGAACCCTGTTGATTTAAATAAAGAGGTGGGCTGTGTTTATTGCTGTTTTCACACAGAACTAATGGCTTCTGGGTTCTAGATGTTGCATAATCCTTCTCAGCCGCAGTATCCTTGGTAGCCGGGCACCAGGATGCGATGCGTGTTAACCAAGGCTGGGTCTGGCCACCAAGCCTCAGGGTTCAGAGCTGGGTCGGGGGCGCTGCCTTGCTGTTGCTGTTTTGATCAGTTCTCTGCCTGCAGGAGACAATGAAAAGCGATAGAAACTGGCCTGTGAGATGTGCAAATCTGGGGCTGCTTTCGTTAACGTGTACAATAGCTCTTAATTACCTTTCCTCTGGGAGCAAAGGGCAGTGCAGCCAACACCGCGGCGATCAGACCGTGTGATGCGGCATTAAGGCACAAGTAAACCGGGGCCAGCAGATGGCGTAATAGCTACCTTGCCAGACTCCCGCATAGTCAGCCGCGTTTCGAGTCCAGTCCTGGACCTGGCGGCCTAAAACTCACACAGGGCGCAGGATCCCGAGAAGAGGAGGAGAAAGTTCTGCAGTGTGGCTCTCCCTCCAGGGGGTGATTTCTCGCTGTCTCTCTCTCTCTCTGGTGAGTTCATGTGCCCTATACATGTATACACGTATGAGAGAGATTTGTGTGTGTGTGTATATATATATATATATATATATATATATATGTGTGTATATATATATATATAAGGCGTGTGTGCTCGCCAGAAAGACAGAAAGAGACAAAGAGACAGTGAGAAATCACCCCCCGGGGGGATGGCCATGCTGTAATCCCTTCTCCTCCATTCCCCTCTCAGGATCTAGGGCACGCACGCACAGGCACCCCGTGTGAGTTTAAGCCACTGGGTCTAGGACTTGAACCGTGGTCAACTACATGGGAGTCCAGCGACATAGCCATTATGCCAACTGCTGGTCCCTGAATAGAATCTCTCATATATTTATATATATATATGAATAAAAACCTTGGCTGGCCCAGCCTGACCTCAGCCCATAGACAGGAAGCAGATTGAGCAACCAGTCTGCATGGCCACAGAACTGACTGGCACAGAGAGAAACCTCTGTCTTGGTGTGTGGGTTCTTGGGAGGGGCAAAAGCCAAACATCTGGAAAGATTCAGGCACTGAAGGGGCTGCCAGTGTCTCATGGACCTCACAGGTATGACTGTTCAGGTGTTGGTGACAATCAGAACAGATGCTTAAAACAAAAATAAAAATTCTAGGTGGTGGCGATGTGGCGATGCCCCGCTGGCCCTGAAGTTGCAAGAAGGGATGTGTATATGCATGAACTCTTTAAAGATTTAGGCTCGGACTTGGGGCTTTCTTTTTTTTTTTTTTTTTTAAGATTTTTTTTTTTTTTTGCTATAGGGCGCGTGCGCTTGCCAGACACACAGAGAGAGACAGAGAGATAGAAAGCGAGAAATCACCTCCAAGGGGGTTGGCTACGCTGCAATCCCTTCTCCTCCATTCTCCTCTTGGGATCTTGGGCACGCACGCACACGCACCCGGTGTGAGTTTAAGCCAACGGGTCCGGGACACGAACCGCGGTCGACTACGTGGGAGTCCAGCGACATAGCCATTACGCTAACTGCTGGTCCCAGGGGCTTCCTTTAATAACAGAAAGATTAATAACCTAATGCATTTTAACCGTATGGAACGGTTGCCTTTTAGGAAGTATGCAGTGGGCATGGCAGTTCCATCAGTATGTTGAAGTTTTTTTCCCTTTCTCTATCCTATGGCTAATGGTTTCTGTAGAAAAGGACCAATTGATTTCTTTCTGAAATCTTGCCTCAGGGTATAGAGACCTTTATAGGTCATGTTTCAACTTACAGAAAATTTTTATAGTTCAACTATAAATTATATTAGATGTGGGCTTTTTAATGGAGTTTCAGGTTAGGTAAAGTTCCAGCTTCGCTTAGTCTGTTTATAGCGCTCAGGGGTCCACATGGTGTTGAGACGGAAGCCATGTTAAAGCAGAACAGTCCGAGCTGGGCGGAGTCAGGAAGATGGAGGGCTCAGCCTCAGGCGTTAACTATTGAGATGTAGGAAGAGACGAACCAGGGCCATAGTGTGCTTCTCTGGGTGGCAGGGCCAGCGCTACGGGTTAAATTTGTATTCCCTAAAAAGATCAGCCAGGAGTCCCAATCCCTAGGACCTAGGAGCATGACTTGTTTGGAAATAGGGTCTTTGTCGATGTGAGGAGTTCACGTGAGTCAGACTGGATTGGGGGGTGGGGTGCAAATCCAATGACTGGTGACCTTAGGGGATCGCCATGTGACCACAGAGATGCAGGGAAATGATGGCCCTGTGACAATGGGGCAGAGGCGGGACTGAGGCACGGGACAGGCAAAGAACACTGAGGGTGCCTGGCCCACCGGAGCTGGAGGAAGCAGGGTGTCCTCGAGTGTCCGGGTCTGCGAGGGGCGCACTGCTGCTGTTTTAAGCTGCCTTGCTCTGCCCACACCGGACTTCGGGCCTCGAGTGTCCGGGTCTGTGAGGGGCGCACTGCTGCTGTTTTAAGCTGCCTTGTCTGTGGTCCTTTGTTGCTGGGCACCTGGGAAATGACTAGCACAGCTGACGGCACGGTTAATTCCTGGGGCCCAGTGCGAATGAAATTCATGGCCCTTGTTTTAAAGTCAGGGATTTGGGCTGGCCCCATGGTGCAGGGGTAATGCGCTGTTTAAGAGAATCGGATCCCACATGGTGTCCGCAGCTCAGACCCCAGCTCGGTTAGCTTGAGAGACTGGGCACACATGAGTGCTGAGATCCAAGGGGCGGGGGACGACTGGGGTCACTGCGCCAGACCAGACCCTGTGGGGGGTGCCCCTCCGTCCCTCCCTCTCGTTCATGCACACACGCTCTACCGTGAATTAAACAGAACCAAGGTTTTTGGGACCTGGCAGCAGGTTTTTTTTTTTTTTTTCTTAACTATAACAGAGGGACAGAAAGCAAGAAATCACCCCCCAGGGGGGATGGCCACACCACCATCCCTTCTCCTCCATTTCACTCTCGGGATCGTGGGCACGCACATACACACACACCCAGCATGAATTTAAGCCACCGGGTCTGGAACTCAAACCGCAGTCAACTACATGGGGGCCCAGTGACATAACCATTATGCCAACTGTTGGTCCCAACAGCAGGTTTTTGAACCGCACAGAGGCTCTCCTGAGCCCCGGGCCCTGAGGCTGCCCAGGCTGCCCCCTTGAGGCCGGCCCTGGTTGCTGGGGCTCACGAGGTGTGCAGGAGGGGTTGAAATGGTAATTACAATGTCTGATGATTAATCCCCGACAACCAGACACTACTCACTTCTTTTCAGACACTACTCACTTCTTTTCAGACACTACTCACTTCTTTTTCCGACGAATGAGCGTGTGCGTCACAGTAGCGACAGACAGTACTGCAAGAACGCCTGTGACAACACCGAGTCCGATCGCCGTGTTCTGGAGCACAGCCGCCCTCCGTGTCTCTGATCCTGTTAAAAGATCAGAGGGTTTTTAATTGTCCGATTATTAAGAGGCTGTTCTGGCTGCTCCGGGGTCCCTGGAAAGTCTCCTATCCAGACGCTAGTGAATATTAATTATGGAAATGAAATGTACATTTAACCGGAGAAAGTGCTTGCTGCTGAGAAACCTCACAGGGCCAGTCGTTGAAAGCTGATTTACTAAATGACCTCTTCGCCAAATGACCCATTTGTCTAATAACCACTTTGCCAAATGACCGATTTGCTACAAGCCAATTCTCTGAACATCCGTTTGTGGGAGGTTCTGCTTCTCAGGAATTGACAGGAAGCACCTTACCCTGGCTTCCAGTGGGGTGGCAAGGGGGGAGGAGCTAAATAGTTGTCACAAAATGCCAAAGCTTAAAAGGAAAAAAATCCTCAATAATATGATGAATTGGTCCTTCCTTTAATTGGTTTTCTACAGAGTAGTTGCTTGCTATGAATTCGCAGGAGGACCGTGGGCAGTGGCTTAGAGGAGAAAGGGAATACTCTCTTTGAGTGGAATTCTCTAAACTCTCAGTAAGTCACTGGACAGTGGGTAATCTCTCTTGGCAGAAGGAAACATGGACAGTGTCTGTAAACGACTTGCTAAAGAGGAGCTGTCCAGTGCCATTCCCTGCTCTGGGCCATCCAGGTAGAGGCTTTGAAGTCTTCATGACCAGCCCCTTGGCTCACACCCTCCCCGCTCTTTTCAGCAATGGCTGGGGCTGTGAGGTCCCAGTGCTTCCATGCTATTGAAGGGAGGCTGACTTTCTAGAAGGGCAGCCTGGGGACAGCTCTATGCCATTTCCTGAGGTCTCCAGCCTGGCTTTCTCTGTGAGCACCTTCTGCAGCCCAAAGGCACAGCCCAAAGGTTACCAGCAAGTTGAGGGCGCCCCTCTCGTCTCTGCCAGGGCTGTTGTTACCTTGCTCCAACGCTGCTGGAACACAGTGACCTGCCTGGTCTTTCCCTTTCAGGAGGCCCTTTTTGTCCTTTCCTCTCGGGACAGAGCACGACCAGGTCACCATTCTCCTGGAACGGAAGCCGGGTGTGTCTCACCTGGCTGCTGGGCGTGCGTGTCCACGAGCATTTCCTGGGTGACCGCTAGGGACCCGTTGTGAGGCTCGGGGGTCACCCCCAGGAGCTTGCACATCAGCGGGTAGATGTGGATGCTGTCGAAAGGCTCAGCCAGGTGATTCTTCTTGAAATCGGGCCCAAAGGCTCTGAAGATGGTCTTCATGTCCATGTGGACGTTGTCAAAGCTATGGTCGCCTTTGTTGATATAAATGATAAGTCGCTGGAAAATCATTTAAAAAGCCATTAGCTTCCAGTCCCCGGAAAGAAACTGTCTCTTGGTTAATTTCCCTCTCCTCAACCTGCCAGGACTTGGGGTATACACGCACACACACGCACACGGCATGTTTCTCAAGCTGCAGGACTGGGATAGACTCTGCGGTGACCATGTGGATTCCGGCTCCTCATGTACAGCCTCCGTGCTCTGGAGCTTTGGCTCTTATTTTAGTTTTATATGTGAGAGAGGGAGAAAAATGCTTTTGACTAGATCTCGCCATGTCATGACTCTTGCTCCGCTTAGCTGGGCCCACAGGCCTGTGACACCTCGCCCAGTCTGTTTAGGTGGGACCTGGAACCGAACCTAAGCCTCAGTCACCATGCAGTGGCCGGACCAACTGTTTGTTTTTTGTTTTAGCAGTTGTATTGGGGTACAGCTCCCGTATCACTGTCACACCTGTAAGTGCAGGACTCTGTGGTCCTCACGGCCCTGCACAGCCCTCATCTCTCCGTGGTAGAACGTTTCCATGACCCTGAAAACCCTGTCCCATTAGCGGTCACCCGTCATCGCCCCGCCTCTCCCCGGCCCAACCCCTCTGCTTTCTGTCCCCGTGGATTCGTCCGTTCTGGGTACTGCACAGACACAGAGTCACCCATTACACGGCCTCTCTGTGTGTGCCCCTTCACTCAGCAGAATGTTTTCAGGGTTTACCCATGTTGCAGTGCTTCGTTGTTTTAATTTTCTATTTTATTTTATTTTTTTGGCTGTGTGATACTTTGTCTATGGATAGACCATATTTGTTTACCCAATCACCTGCTGGTGGACATTTGGGTTTTCCAACTTTTGGCTATTATGAATAATGCTGCTTGGAGCGCTTGCGTGTAAATTCCGTGTGGACAGGCCTGCGTACTGTTTTGATGTGGGCAAATGAGAACCAGTGGGGCGGATTGGGGTGACTCTCCTGGCGATCCGTGAAGTACTATTCACAGATCAAGCACGCGGGCTTGGGTCACACCTCAGCCTTGCATTTCTAATCTGAAGTCACTCTTCCCTCGGCTTTGGTTTCTTCTTCATTGAAATGAAGACATGAAGAGCATCTGTTTTAGAGGGGTGTTGGGAAGAGAACACTGTAGTAGCTCACGCTATGTTGTTAGTGAAGTGTGGGGCACGACCTTGCTGACTAGCGGTGCGGGTGGTTATCCGTGATGGGGAGGCGGAGCAGTGCTGGTGGGGTGGGAAGTGGGGTGGGGAACGAGGAGGAGCCAGCGAGTCGCAGCTCCGTGCCCACCAACTGGGGTTTTAATGTTTCTGAGCCGCCCTTCTCCGTGGTTGTCTCCGGATCTAAGGGGACTTCCTTCAGTTAGGATGACTTACCCCGTTAATGTTGTAGCCAGGGTCGGCGTACATCACAATGGGCAGGACACGCTCGTGCTTCGCGAAGTGGAAGCGCTCGGGAAAGCCCTCCTTCTTGTAGACGTGGAGGTGGGGGTGCGCGTCCTTCAGCGCCTGGTAGACGGCTTCCTCTTGCCCGGGTTTGGGCAGCAGCATCCCGAAGCCGCCGTAGTCCACGATATCAAACTTGACCAAGTCTCTGAACTTGATGTAGTTTGTTAAGAGGATCTCGGTGACGTCGGGCTGCTTCTTCACCGTGGTCATGCCGTGGTCTGATGTGATGATGACATTGAGGCGCCCCGACAGGCTGTGCCTCTCCATGGCTTCCAGCAGGTACCCGATCGTCCTGTCGATTTGCTGAATCATCACCTTTCTGTTCTCGGTCTCGGGTCCGAATCTGTGTCCCGTGCTGTCGGGCTCCCCGTAGTACAGAGTCACGAAGTCAAAGTCTTCCTCGGTGAACCAGCTCATGACGGTGTCGATGTTCTCCCTCCACTCGGTCTCGTTGCCGTTTGGGTGCAGGTAGGACTCCACGAGGGACCTCTGGACGACCTCCCCCTTGTATCTGCCTCCTCCCCCTGGGTAGTGGAAGGACGCTGTTTTCCTCCCCTGCAAGGGCAAGAAGAAAATTCTATTAGTGCTATTTCTCACATCTGTCTGGTTTTTATTTATTTATTTAGTGTTTTTTTTTTTTTTTTTTTTAGTTTTTCATAGGGTACATGCTTCCAGAGAGAGAGAGAGAGAGAAAACAAGAAAGCATCCCCCAAGGGGATAGCCATGCTGCAGTCCTGTCCCTTCCATTCTCCTCTCGGGATTTTAGACATGCACACACATGTACCTGGAGTGTTTTTCAAGCTGCCAGGTCTGGCAGCTCGTAATATGGGACCCCATGCCTTAACCATCGTGCCACCAGCTGGTCCCTTCACACCTTTCTTAAAATAAGCAAAGATAAGCCAAGTTCAACTTACTGACCTCCCCACCCCAGCCCAGAGGTGTGAACCAGTGTGTGGGCTTTGGGGCAGATCCAGTTGGACTGGCTTCCTGGCTTCCCAGGAACTCAGCATCTAAAGCCCTGGAACTGGGAGGGGCGCCGGCACTGTGTGAGCTAACAGTGCCACCACTGGCTCGCGGCACTGCAGGGCTGGGAGTGGGCTCAACTTCAGAGAGCACGAAATGAGAAAAGAGAAAGAGAAGGTCATTACAGCACAGGGAAATGGACCAGCTGGCTGCCTGGTCCGGGGGTAAAGCCCTGCTCAAGGGAAGCTGATCCCACATGGCAGCTGTGGTTTGAATCCCCACGCTGGATGGCCTGAACAGCTTGCTGGGGATGCACGTGAGTGCCCAAGACCCCATGGCTGCGGGGCTAGAGGGCTAGAGGAGGACCACAGCATGGCCGGCCCCTGGGCAGGGGGCTCCCCTCTCACTCCCCTCTCCCTCGCACATGCTCTAGAGGGAAATAGTACTTCTGCACTGATGGTGTGGTAAGTTTTACAATTTCGTAGTGCCTCAGCGTGTCTACCTGTAAAATGCCAAAAGTTAATAGGGTCTTTGTGAGGATTAAAGCAGGTAACTTGGAGATAAAGCACTGGGCATTGCGTTTGGGCTTGTTGTGGGCACTGTCTCATTTGCTCCCAGCAAGGCCAAGCCACCACAGCTCTCCTGGTGCGTTTGCCTGCCCAGTGCCCAGGCCGCCTCCCAGCTCTGCCGGGTCCGTGCACGCTGACTTCCCCTGGAGCCTGGTCCCTGCCTGGTTTGGGATGTGTTAACTTCACCTCAGGGTTCAGAGGAGGGTTGTGGCTCTAGGCTGGCCAGTCAGAGGGCACTGCATCCTTGGCCATGGCGACTGATTCAGCCTCGGGCCCGTGTTCCAAGCCAGTGAGCTGCTGCCTTGGGCCTTCTGCTGGGACGGTTAGGAAGGAGAGGCTGCCCTACCTGTCCCCATCCTTGTAAAATGTTGGGGTGTTTGTGAGAAAGGGGTACTGACATCTTATCTTCTGTATAGACATCTGCTCAGCAGCTGGGCTTGACACACCTCCCCAGAGGCAGAGGGATACGGTGAGGAAAAGTGTGCTTTTACTGAGGCCGGCCCTTCTGGCTGTAGCTTTCTCCCCGTGTGCTGTGTGTTACCTAACTGCTCCCCACCTCAGTCTCCTCCTCTGTAAAACGGGGTGATGTACCTGCCTCGTGGGGTGTCTGTGAGGCTGAGGGCACGTGGGCACACGAGGGAGAGCTCAGGGAGCTTAGCTTTTCCTTGTCCTGGAGAGAGAGATGGCCTCTCTTCTCTCTCCTCCCCTAGAGGGGTGAACCAGGGAAGGGGGTGGGCGTGCATGAGAAAGTGGACCACAGACTGCGAGCCTGCCCCCGCCTGCTGGGGCCGCAGAGAGTCCGCAGTGAGGGGGCGAGGGGGCGCTAGGGGAGGCGAGGCACAAGGGGAGGGGCTCAGGTTTTACAGTGAGCAGGGCGGAGTCCTCACGCTGGAAATGAGGCTGTGCTCACAAAATGACGGCGCTGTCATGGGAACGTTGCCCAGCAGCGAGGTGGTGGGTGGTTGTTGGTAAAGCTTGGTAAGAGAAGCAAGAGAATCGTAAGTGTTCTCACCACCGAGTCGACAGGGAGATGGAGACCTCTTGTTAGTTACGTGGCTGCCAAGCAGCTCCTCAACGGCTTGGTGGGTTTTGGTTCAGTGACGAAGGGACTAATGATTTGAGAAGCAAAAGTTCCCTTTGTCCCCGCAGAGCTCTCACTTGGAGGGCTATCGTGTGATATGGTCACACAAGCCAGAATTCTGGTGGCTTTAGGAGAACCTAAGGGTGCTTTTGGTAATTTGGTATGGAGAATAGGTGACTCGGGAGAAGGGTGGGATGATGGCTCCTGGGTTGTGTCTATTTGGTCAAAAAATAAGCAACAGAGTCTAAGAAGGCCACATTGAGCCTTCCCACGGCATCTGAGAGAAGGAAGAAGGAACGCAGATCCCTACTCACCCCACTTCTGTGAGTGTGGCGAGCACTGCATACGGAAGCCATCTTGCTATCCACCATCTTGGAAACCATTAGGCTTCACTTCCTCACTGAGCAAACCAGCTCTCAGAAATCATGTGACCAACCATTCTCCCCGGAAGTGGTTGGGTTTCTAGGCAACGGGAGAGATCCCCCCACATCAATGATTGGTTCATGCTGTTCTATCTCATTTGCATTTCGGGCAACCAGTTGGTGCCCACCAGCTGTATGTAACTCGCCATTTCTCCTCAATAAACGGAAGTAGACGGGAGACTTGACCAGCACCTGGTAGTGTGTGTGCGTGTTTTTGTCCCATCTCTCACTCCCTCCCCCAAGGAACCTGTTCAACTGTCCCGCGGGCCGGGACATGTGAGGATGGCCGCAGAGACCCCAGCCGCCTGCTCTGGGAACTACCCTCAGCAATTGGCCAAATCTGGCCTCACCTGCCATGCGTTGGGACACGTTGTTCCTCCCCCTGCAGCAGCCCTGACCAGTCACCAAATGACACAGGAGGACAAAAGACTAGCTCCCTGGCCTTAGGGTGGGGTATGGTGGTGGCACAGACTAGTGTTCATCTCCAGCTGGGACTGCATCTCACTTAGCTCCTTCCCGGCCCTGTCCCGTCTTCCCCACTCCCATCTCCTGAGAGCTCTCGCTCAGGAGATGCCGTGCACCAAATCCCTGCCTCAGGCTCTGCTTTGGGGGCACTTGACCTAAGACAGAGGCCTTAATATGATGTGCTTTGAAAGAACCCAGGAGCTCTGCTGCCTATAGGTAGGCGAGGTCATGTCCCCTGCCCCCTCCCCAGCAGGCATTTTCCATTACGCAGTCCAGTTTTATTTTCTCTAAAGCACTTCCTCCAACATGAGATGACCGTAATCTGTTTACTTAGGTACTGTTTCTCTCCCCCAGAAGGTGAGCTCTAGGAGACCGGGGCCGTGTCTCTCTGGTCGACCACCATTTTCCTGGGATCGAGCTCAGGGCAGATGCTCACCATTGATGGAAAACAAGTTCAGTGAATGCATGTATGACTCCCCCTTCCTTCTGTGGGTGAAAAACCTCATCCTGTTCTCACTCCTGATGAGCTGATGGACATAGTACAGAAATTCTCTTTGGGTTTCGGCATCTTATTTGTAACCTCCACAGGTAAACCATTTTCTGCCATGATAATAGAATTTCTATGGTTGCTTAAACTTGCAAATCCTCTAATATTTATTTATTGCATTTCTGATTGGCATTAGACGTAATTCTCAGTTTTAGGTGATGGTGCTTTGTTTAACTTATGTATAAATTGACTTTGCTCTGAAATAGGAATTGATTAGAAGGATGAAGCTGCTAACATTTTGTAGAGCACCGTCGGACCGGCTATTTTATTGTTTAGAATCAGCTAACTCTGCTCTGACTTTATTAGGCAGCTTGGACTATCTGGCTCAGCTCCTGGGGTGTGCACGTTAAATTGCAGATGTTCTCAACGGGAAATTGTTTGCTTTCCCCCCCTCAAGTTTATTAATTTAGCTCTTCCATGAGAGAGCAAGCGAGTGAGCGAGAGACAGAGGGAGAGACAGGGCTCCCAGCAGGGTCCTCAGGCCATGACCCCCCCCCCCCCCGGGGCCAGCCTGGGTCACGGGGATGTGCTGCCTGCAGTGTTCAGGGTGGTCTCTGGGTATGAACCTGCGACCTTCCCATGTGTCAGTCTCACAGCATCGCTGCACCTGTCTGGCCCCTGGAATTGTTTCCTAGTGCTGTGTTCTCAACACACACTTTCTCCAAAGATATTTCAAGCTGCAGTCTTAGGGAATTATGGTTTTTCTCTGGTTTCCTAGGAGTTCCACTAGCTGTGCTGCCCTGTGGAATGAGCTCCAGAGAGAAAGGCACGTACAACTTGTGCATGTGCACACACACACACACACACACACACCACACTTGACTCTGTTTACTTGGGACCTGCGATAATCAAAAGTGCTATTTTCAACAAATACTTCTGAGAAATAATCTGAGCACTTAATTGGATGCAAAAGAGTGGGTATTTACTATTCTACCCTTTAATTAGCATAATCAGTGTTTCCAGCAGCAATAGCAGTTGGAAAATCGCTAGTTTTATTAGGCTCATTATTCTCCCTTAGTGTAAGTCGCCTCAGTGTGGCTATTACTCTTAAGTTGCTTCTTGAAAACGGGTCGGTGCCTCTCACAGGCAGGGCCTGACTCCTGGGTTGTGTAGAGTCCACCTAAGTCTTCAGGACTGATCATTCCAGGACATGTCTCACGTGGCTTTGCACCTTGTCTCTTCTTTTGGGTGATGGGGTTCATGTCATAGGCACACGTGTTCTGGGGAGGCCCATGAACAGCCCCCCACGGTTGTGCTTTGGTGGGAAGGCTGTGTGGTAGGGAACGGGGCGAGCTAGTTGTTCTAGGGGCTGGTGGGAAGAAACGGGCTCTGTGGACATATCTGACACTCAGAAGTCTAGGTCAGTTCGAGTGTCTCCCTTGACTCCAGGAGTCACTGACTACGAGGGTCGCTGTTCTCCCCCGCCTCTGGAGTCCGCCATGTTATTCTCAGAGCCTTCAATAAGGACCAGCCGGGGCCAACACCGGGGGTGCCATCCCGTTACCTGTCACTGATCTCTTAGGGCAGAAGTTGCTGGCCTCATCCTACAACTCCCCAAATTTTGGAAGCGATTTTCTTTTCTTTACTGCTTTTAATTTTTAAAAAAGCTTATTAATTTACTTCTTCCATGAGTGAGAAGGACAGAGATAGAGAGGTAATCCCCTAATGGGGTCTGGTTGCCACAATCCACACCCAGCTTCAGCCAGCCCCAGATCATGGGCACATGCATGCCTGGGAACTCAGGGAGCGTCCGGAGGTGAACCTGGGGTCTTCCCTGTGGGCCGGCCTCCCAGAGAGTCTCGTTTTACCCTGTACCACCGTCCTGTCCCCTGGAAGCTCTTTCCTAGGAGACTCGGCTTACACCAAGAGCCACAGCTGTCCCCACATCCTCCCCCCAAGTCCCCTCCTAGAGTGGCCTAACCAGCCTTGCTAGAGATCCTTGTTGCCATGGGGACCTCATTCAGGCCATCCCCTGCTGGGTCACTCTTTTCTTTTGGAGAGGTTTTTGCTATAGGGTGTGTGCGCTTGCCAGACAGACAGAGAGAGAGACAGAGAGACAGAAAGCGAGAAATCACCCCCCAGGGGGAATGGCCATGCTGCAATCCCTTCTCCTTCATTCTCCTCTTGGGATCTTGGACATGCACGCACACGCGCCTGGTGTGAGTTTAAGCCACCGGGTCCAGGACTTGAACCGCGGTCGACTACGTGAGAGTCTAGCGACATAGCCATTACGCTAACTGCTAGTCCCTGGGTCACTCTTTAACACCCTTGATTGCTCTTGGAGAGTGGTGTGATTTCCTGGTCATGGCTGCCTGCTTGCCCTGAGAACTAGGACTTGTGATCTTGGACGCACCTCAGCTATTCATTATCGGGGACACTCAGAACCAGGCCTGCACCCAGCGGACCCTCTCCCTTTATGCCTTGACCATTAGAGAAGCCCTGCTGGAAGGTGGGCTGTGAGTTACGGTGCAAAGGCTCCTGGGAATCCCATCTTTTAAGCGGCACCTGCCAGGGCATGTCAGGTCTCCTGTTGTGCTCTGCCATTGAAGGGAAACAAACGTTTCAGCCATATTAAAGGTCGATGTGTCAGTCTCCACACAGGCTGCCTGGAAGAGGCTCGGGACAGAGAAGGCAGGTGACAGAGGGCAGGCTCCCCTCCCGCAGTTCTGCCCGGAGCCAGCTGAACACTGTTCCTGGGAGCTGACCTGAGGCCATGGGTTTGCTGTGATTGCAACGGTGTCCACCACAGCTGGTGGCCCTGCCCTGTGACAGGAGCTGCTGATGACCGACACAACAATTTGACAGTGCGTGTCATCAGTCACCTGGCCCTGCAGCTCCTCCACAGCCACTCACAAATCCTCCTAGAGGAACACCCTGCTTATGAATCGAGAAGAAAACAAAGTCCTGCAAATAATCAGCAGCGGGACAAGAACCCTGAATAAGGGAGTGACGGGAGTGCCACCAGAGGCCCTGTGTGGTGAGCAGATGCCACCGCAGGTGAGCAGAGGGCCCTGGCATGGATTGTGAAGTAGGGGAGATGCCCAGACCTCCTTAGCAGTGAGGCAGCTGGAAGCCTCACCGTGAAACCTGGGCCTAAGTGTTTTGGCCACAAAAAAAAAAAGTTGTCATCATTAAGCATTGGAAGTCGGGGCCAGCTGGTGGGGTGGTGGTGAAGGTGGCTAGATCCCACGTGGCCAACTGTGATTCAAGTCCTGGACCTGGTGGCTTGAGAAACATGCGGGGGACTGGGTGTGCATGCCCCTACTCCCGAGATCGGGGGATGGAGGAGAAGGGACTGAGCTGTGGCCAGGAGGTGGGGTGAAATCACCTGGGGGGTGTGTATATGTGATTTTTCACCCTCCTCCCCTGACAAGCATGTGTCCTATAGGGAAAATAAAAACGAGGTGCAGGTTGCTTAGTGAGTTCAAATCACAGCTTGTCGCTGGCTGTGTGACGTGGAGGTTACGGCACCACCCTGCCCAGTGTCCCCATCTCTGAAGTGGGCATGATCACAGCGTTTACCTCAGAGTTGTTGGAAATTAATATATGTAAAGCACTTAAGTGAGTGACTGGCTTATAGTAAGCAAATGTCATGCATGTCATTCTCTTGGGAAAACAGAATTGATTTGCATGGTCTCAGCCTGAAAATGAAAAAATGTGGCAGAGAAGAAAGAGTCGAGAGCCCCAAACTTAGGGGTGAAAATCAAGCCAGGGCAGAGTAGGGTCACCAGCACCCCGCTGTCTGCTTCTAGGGCTGTCCAGTCGGAGGGGTGGCACCTGCACTCGGCGCATGCCCGCCTTCACCAGCTGTTTAATTGGATTGCCTCAGCTCGCAGTGCAGGGACCAGAGAACATGGCTTGGCTTTCACCGATGAGAGCGGTGGACTTCTTTTAGAGATTTCTGCTGTTGAGCAAGTGCGCTCACCAGAAAGAGAGAGAGCGCGCGACAGAAGCAAGAAGCCACCCCCTAGGAAGGATGGCCATCCCTTCTCCTCCATTCTCCTCTCCTCCATTCTCCTCTCGGGATCTTGGGCACGCATGCACACACACCTGGCATGAGTTTTAAGGCACTGGGTCTGGGACTTAAACTGCAGTTGATTATGTGGAAGTCCATGCTGGTCCCAAGGATGGTGGGCTTTAAAAAAGCGGTTAGTTCTAAACATCTGACACGCATTTTCCCACTTAATCCTCCCAATGACCCTCTGAAGCAGGGGTTGTGACAATCTTCAGTTTACAAATGGGGCAACCCAGGCCCTGAGGGTATATTATGGCCTGAGGTTGCCCAGCTGGGGAGGGAGGGAGCCCAGGGGTCCTGCTCCAGGGTCTGGGGGAGAAGGTGCTTAGCGAGGTTTTGTGACGTGCTCTTCTGCCTCCCGCATGCCTACGAACAGAGGTCACAGCCTCGGATGCCCACCCGGGGTCCCCACGTACCTGTCTCTGGGCCGTGATCCAGAGCGGGAGCACGCCATTGTCCCACCACTCGGTCTTGTTCTGCGTGGTCTTGAAGGAGTACTTCAGGCCCGTCTCTGTGTTGAACATCATGTTGTGAATGACTCCGTGGTCTTCAATCCAGCGACCTAGGGGATGAAGGGGGTCAATAGGTCAGCTCGGAACGCGTTCCTGGGGCGTGGCTGGCTTTGAGGGCGCAGGCTGCGTGATTCCACAGGGAGGAGCTCGGGGGCGTCTCTGGGTGGTCGGTGACGTAGGGATGTTTGCAGTCTGCATGGAGTCTTGCCTGCCAGCTGGGCTTTCCTTCTGGAAGGATCCAGGCAGGGGGCAAAGCGGAAAGAGGATGGAGTCTGGAGAGGGTAAGCTGGCGTATGTAAGAGCTGAGGCGGAGTCGGGTCGACTGATTATTTGAATTGCTTTTGATTATGCTGTTTCCCCTTAGATTCTGCCTTTCTTTGCATTCACTCTTGTGCAGAGGGTGGGGCCTGCGCAGCCCGGGTTTGTGTGGGTTCCACAGGGGAGCCAGGGGCTGGTTCTGGAAGGAAAGACATGAGAAGCCTGCAGGGCGAGCTTGCCCGGACGGACGTGTCCAGCCCTGGGAAAGGGAAGTGGGCGGGGAGGAGCGCTGGGAGCCCTGGAAGAAAAGATTCACCGATCCCCGCCCAGGGGAGTCAGCACCGTGCAGCACAGGACTCGGAGTGGTGCGGAACACACGTCCCCAGCCCTTTCCTACAGGCAGCACCTCCGTGCCCGAGGTAGTGCCACCCAGTTCCCCGCTGCTAGTCACACCTACACTAGTCCCCCCGTGCTGACTTCCAGCCAGGCCTTGGAGCTCTGTCCCCATGGCCGGTTACTGATTACCTTCTCTAGTCCCTGAGACTTTTAGAAAAAGGGCCAGGGGCTAGCAGGTGGCCTGGTGGTTAAGGCTCTGGATCCCACATAGCCAACTGTGTGGTTCGAATCCTAGACCTGGGGCTTGAAAAACGTGCCAGGCACATGTGCATGTGAGCCCCAAGTCCCAAGAGGAGCGTGGGGACGCTCCTGTGGCGTGGTCATCCTTCCTGGGGCGTTTTCTCATCTCTCTCGCGCTCTGCCTCTCTCCATTGAGCACGCAAGCCCTATAGCAAAGGTCTTAAAAACACACAAAAACTTAAAAAAAAAAAAAAAGAAAAGGAAAAAAGACTAGACTTGAAACAAGGAATGCCTAAATTTGAACATGGGACCTGCCTTTACTAGGTGTTTCGGGAAGTCCCTGATTCCCACGTTGAGTGCAAGTTTAGAAAGCCGGTATTCGGAGAGGCCCGCCCTCCCCTCCGGAGTGGTGACCCCTCCGCGCCCAGCTGACAGACCTGTGACAGTCCCAGCCCTGCACACTCGGCGTGTGCACTTGCCATCATTCGTTTTAAACAGAAAACCAATCCCCGCAACCCTCTGCTTTCTTCCAGCAATACGATTCCTATCTTTATCTCTCTTCCCTCAAGTGAAGAAGAAAACCAGTTCCATTTGGCCCTTCAGCCCTAGGGGCCATGGTGTGCAATAAATGGAAAGCCTAGGAGGCTAGATGGTGGTGTGGTGGTGAAATACGACGTGCTGTGAGGCTGACCATCATGGGAAGGTTGCTGGTTCGAGTCCAGAGACCTCCCTGTGTGTGCCAGGCACACGCGTGCCCATGCTCTGGGTTGGGCCAGAGCCGGAGGGGGCCGGAGTGCTGAGGCCTGCTGGGGGTGCTCTCTGCCTCTCGCTCATGGAAGAAATGAATAAACTTAATAAAACAACACAAAGAAGAAGCTTAAGAATTGCACGCAGTGTGGCGAGGAGGCGGGTGCGGGGGCACGTGGGACCCGATTCTGAGAGGGCCCCACTGGGGCAGCTCCGACCCACACTCTGTCTACACTCCTGGTGCAGTTGGCCTGGCGGCCTGCTTGTTCTCGCTGACCTGGCCCCCTCCTCCCTGGGAGCAGCAGAGGTGAGCACCGCCTGCCCAGCTGGCCCCAGTGACCAGTGGGGTGCCATGGCTGGCAGGGCAGGGTGTGTGGGAGGACCTTGAAAGGTGTCGCTTCCTGTCCTGCCTAGGCTGTGAAGGGGGAGTCACAGGAACTTCCAGTCAAAGCAGTTCAGTTAAAGTGGGGAGACCGTCTCGGGGTGGCTTCACACGGCTCCAGCCGCCTTCGTCCTGCCCGGAAAGAGCCCCACTTCGCTGCTGGTGTTGAGGGTGACAGGAAGGCCAGGCACCCCCCGGGGGGAGTTGGGTCTCAGAGGGGTTGCGCAGAGCCAGAGGGGCAGGGCTCTGTCCTGGGGCAGGGCTCGGGGTTGGAGGAGAGTGAGCGGGAGTCCCGCGGGGAGTATTGGGAGGCGGCAGAAGATTCATTCGCCCTCCTGCCCCTGACCTGTGCTGGGAGACAGTGGGAACTGGACGGGACGGGACAGAATGGAACAAACCGTAACAGAAAGAGGAGCAGTTTTCTGCCCTGCCTGAAGCCCGAGTCCAATGGGAGAGAGCCGCATCCAATAGTCACACCCGCGAACGCGCGTCCTGCTAAGTGGCCCCAGGAGAGCACCTGCCGGTGAGGGGCCGCA
>NW_006159497.1:3558968-3571754 GCF_000334495.1 Tupaia belangeri chinensis | reverse complement strand
GGCGGGGGCCCCCCCCGGGTGAGGGCCCCTGCCGATGACCGACACAACAATTTGACAGTGCGTGTCATCAGTCACCTGGCCCTGCAGCTCCTCCACAGCCACTCACAAATCCTCCTAGAGGAACACCCTGCTTATGAATCGAGAAGAAAACAAAGTCCTGCAAATAATCAGCAGCGGGACAAGAACCCTGAATAAGGGAGTGACGGGAGTGCCACCAGAGGCCCTGTGTGGTGAGCAGATGCCACCGCAGGTGAGCAGAGGGCCCTGGCATGGATTGTGAAGTAGGGGAGATGCCCAGACCTCCTTAGCAGTGAGGCAGCTGGAAGCCTCACCGTGAAACCTGGGCCTAAGTGTTTTGGCCACAAAAAAAAAAAGTTGTCATCATTAAGCATTGGAAGTCGGGGCCAGCTGGTGGGGTGGTGGTGAAGGTGGCTAGATCCCACGTGGCCAACTGTGATTCAAGTCCTGGACCTGGTGGCTTGAGAAACATGCGGGGGACTGGGTGTGCATGCCCCTACTCCCGAGATCGGGGGATGGAGGAGAAGGGACTGAGCTGTGGCCAGGAGGTGGGGTGAAATCACCTGGGGGGTGTGTATATGTGATTTTTCACCCTCCTCCCCTGACAAGCATGTGTCCTATAGGGAAAATAAAAACGAGGTGCAGGTTGCTTAGTGAGTTCAAATCACAGCTTGTCGCTGGCTGTGTGACGTGGAGGTTACGGCACCACCCTGCCCAGTGTCCCCATCTCTGAAGTGGGCATGATCACAGCGTTTACCTCAGAGTTGTTGGAAATTAATATATGTAAAGCACTTAAGTGAGTGACTGGCTTATAGTAAGCAAATGTCATGCATGTCATTCTCTTGGGAAAACAGAATTGATTTGCATGGTCTCAGCCTGAAAATGAAAAAATGTGGCAGAGAAGAAAGAGTCGAGAGCCCCAAACTTAGGGGTGAAAATCAAGCCAGGGCAGAGTAGGGTCACCAGCACCCCGCTGTCTGCTTCTAGGGCTGTCCAGTCGGAGGGGTGGCACCTGCACTCGGCGCATGCCCGCCTTCACCAGCTGTTTAATTGGATTGCCTCAGCTCGCAGTGCAGGGACCAGAGAACATGGCTTGGCTTTCACCGATGAGAGCGGTGGACTTCTTTTAGAGATTTCTGCTGTTGAGCAAGTGCGCTCACCAGAAAGAGAGAGAGCGCGCGACAGAAGCAAGAAGCCACCCCCTAGGAAGGATGGCCATCCCTTCTCCTCCATTCTCCTCTCCTCCATTCTCCTCTCGGGATCTTGGGCACGCATGCACACACACCTGGCATGAGTTTTAAGGCACTGGGTCTGGGACTTAAACTGCAGTTGATTATGTGGAAGTCCATGCTGGTCCCAAGGATGGTGGGCTTTAAAAAAGCGGTTAGTTCTAAACATCTGACACGCATTTTCCCACTTAATCCTCCCAATGACCCTCTGAAGCAGGGGTTGTGACAATCTTCAGTTTACAAATGGGGCAACCCAGGCCCTGAGGGTATATTATGGCCTGAGGTTGCCCAGCTGGGGAGGGAGGGAGCCCAGGGGTCCTGCTCCAGGGTCTGGGGGAGAAGGTGCTTAGCGAGGTTTTGTGACGTGCTCTTCTGCCTCCCGCATGCCTACGAACAGAGGTCACAGCCTCGGATGCCCACCCGGGGTCCCCACGTACCTGTCTCTGGGCCGTGATCCAGAGCGGGAGCACGCCATTGTCCCACCACTCGGTCTTGTTCTGCGTGGTCTTGAAGGAGTACTTCAGGCCCGTCTCTGTGTTGAACATCATGTTGTGAATGACTCCGTGGTCTTCAATCCAGCGACCTAGGGGATGAAGGGGGTCAATAGGTCAGCTCGGAACGCGTTCCTGGGGCGTGGCTGGCTTTGAGGGCGCAGGCTGCGTGATTCCACAGGGAGGAGCTCGGGGGCGTCTCTGGGTGGTCGGTGACGTAGGGATGTTTGCAGTCTGCATGGAGTCTTGCCTGCCAGCTGGGCTTTCCTTCTGGAAGGATCCAGGCAGGGGGCAAACCGGAAAGAGGACGGAGTCTGGAGAGGGTAAGCTGGCGTATGTAAGAGCTGAGGCGGAGTCGGGTCGACTGATTATTTGAATTGCTTTTGATTATGCTGTTTCCCCTTAGATTCTGCCTTTCTTTGCATTCACTCTTGTGCAGAGGGTGGGGCCTGCGCAGCCCGGGTTGGTGTGGGTTCCACAGGGGAGCCAGGGGCTGGTTCTGGAAGGAAAGACATGAGAAGCCTGCAGGGCGAGCTTGCCCGGACGTGTCCAGCCCTGGGAAAGGGAAGTGGGCGGGGAGGAGCGCTGGGAGCCCTGGAAGAAAAGATTCACCGATCCCCGCCCAGGGGAGTCAGCACCGTGCAGCACCGGACTCGGAGTGGTGCGGAACACACGTCCCCAGCCCTTTCCTACAGGCAGCACCTCCGTGCCCGAGGTAGTGCCACCCAGTTCCCCGCTGCTAGTCACACCTACACTAGTCCCCCCGTGCTGACTTCCAGCCAGGCCTTGGAGCTCTGTCCCCATGGCCGGTTACTGATTACCTTCTCTAGTCCCTGAGACTTTTAGAAAAAGGGCCAGGGGCTAGCAGGTGGCCTGGTGGTTAAGGCTCTGGATCCCACATAGCCAACTGTGTGGTTCGAATCCTAGACCTGGGGCTTGAAAAACGTGCCAGGCACATGTGCATGTGAGCCCCAAGTCCCAAGAGGAGCGTGGGGACGCTCCTGTGGCGTGGTCATCCTTCCTGGGGCGTTTTCTCATCTCTCTCGCGCTCTGCCTCTCTCCATTGAGCACGCAAGCCCTATAGCAAAGGTCTTAAAAACACACAAAAACTTAAAAAAAAAAAAAAAGAAAAGGAAAAAAGACTAGACTTGAAACAAGGAATGCCTAAATTTGAACATGGGACCTGCCTTTACTAGGTGTTTCGGGAAGTCCCTGATTCCCACGTTGAGTGCAAGTTTAGAAAGCCGGTATTCGGAGAGGCCCGCCCTCCCCTCCGGAGTGGTGACCCCTCCGCGCCCAGCTGACAGACCTGTGACAGTCCCAGCCCTGCACACTCGGCGTGTGCACTTGCCATCATTCGTTTTAAACAGAAAACCAATCCCCGCAACCCTCTGCTTTCTTCCAGCAATACGATTCCTATCTTTATCTCTCTTCCCTCAAGTGAAGAAGAAAACCAGTTCCATTTGGCCCTTCAGCCCTAGGGGCCATGGTGTGCAATAAATGGAAAGCCTAGGAGGCTAGATGGTGGTGTGGTGGTGAAATACGACGTGCTGTGAGGCTGACCGTCATGGGAAGGTTGCTGGTTCGAGTCCAGAGACCTCCCTGTGTGTGCCAGGCACACGCGTGCCCATGCTCTGGGTTGGGCCAGAGCCGGAGGGGGCCGGAGTGCTGAGGCCTGCTGGGGGTGCTCTCTGCCTCTCGCTCATGGAAGAAATGAATAAACTTAATAAAACAACACAAAGAAGAAGCTTAAGAATTGCACGCAGTGTGGCGAGGAGGCGGGTGCGGGGGCACGTGGGACCCGATTCTGAGAGGGCCCCACTGGGGCAGCTCCGACCCACACTCTGTCTACACTCCTGGTGCAGTTGGCCTGGCGGCCTGCTTGTTCTCGCTGACCTGGCCCCCTCCTCCCTGGGAGCAGCAGAGGTGAGCACCGCCTGCCCAGCTGGCCCCAGTGACCAGTGGGGTGCCATGGCTGGCAGGGCAGGGTGTGTGGGAGGACCTTGAAAGGTGTCGCTTCCTGTCCTGCCTAGGCTGTGAAGGGGGAGTCACAGGAACTTCCAGTCAAAGCAGTTCAGTTAAAGTGGGGAGACCGTCTCGGGGTGGCTTCACACGGCTCCAGCCGCCTTCGTCCTGCCCGGAAAGAGCCCCACTTCGCTGCTGGTGTTGAGGGTGACAGGAAGGCCAGGCACCCCCCGGGGGGAGTTGGGTCTCAGAGGGGTTGCGCAGAGCCAGAGGGGCAGGGCTCTGTCCTGGGGCAGGGCTCGGGGTTGGAGGAGAGTGAGCGGGAGTCCCGCGGGGAGTATTGGGAGGCGGCAGAAGATTCATTCGCCCTCCTGCCCCTGACCTGTGCTGGGAGACAGTGGGAACTGGACGGGACGGGACAGAATGGAACAAACCGTAACAGAAAGAGGAGCAGTTTTCTGCCCTGCCTGAAGCCCGAGTCCAATGGGAGAGAGCCGCATCCAATAGTCACACCCGCGAACGCGCGTCCTGCTAAGTGGCCCCAGGAGAGCACCTGCCGGTGAGGGACCGCAGGAGGCCCGAGCCAGCTGGGAGAAAGAGGGGGCCGGGAAGGTCGGGAAGGGCTCTGCGGTGTATGTGAGTGGGCCCCGATGTCTCCGAGCACCCAGGAAGGCCAGCGTGGGGGGGAGACGGAGGCGAGGGCGGCCTTGCCTTTTCTGCTGTGCCGGTTTAGCTCCGCGTAGACAGAGCGCTCCGCAGGTAGTTCTTGCGGGAGGGGAGCCCGGGAAGCCCCGCTGGGGAGCGGGAGGCGGGCGGGAAGGGAGGCCCCAGCGGGAGCAGCGGGGTTTGGGCACCGGGTCGGGCGCTGGGAATCCGTGGAGCGCGAGTCTGAGTTAGCGCCTGAGGGTGGGAGCAGCGGGCTCGCAGGATCCACGCTTCTTCATGCAGGGCTGACTCTGGGGTGAGGAGGGGTGAGGCGTGCCCTCCAGTGTCATGGAATCATGGCCCCAAAGACGTGCATGCTCTAACCCCCAGAACGGCGGAAGATGCACCCTTGCGTGGCAAAAGGGCCTTGGCGGGTGCCATGAAGTGGATCTCCCAGGCAGAGACGGTCCTGGGTTCCCCAGGTGGGCCCCATGGTGTAATCCCAACGGTCTCCACAAGAGGGAGCCAGGTGGCCTGGAGTCTGAAAAGTGAGGACAGAACCGGGCTTGGGGTGATGCTGTGACGCTGAGGGAGGGCTGCAAGCCCAGGTGTGCAGTGGCCGGGAGAAGCTGGAAAAGGCAAGGAAAATCCTCCCCTGGAGCCCCAGGGAACGCAACCTGCCGGCATATTGACTCTGGGCGAGCAAAACTGATTTCGGACTTCTGAGCTCCGGAATTGCAAGAGAGTAGGTCTGCGTTGTTTGAAGACCCTCCCGTCTCCAGCGCCATTCTCCCACACCCCCCACCACCACCCCGTGAGCGCCTCTCAACTAAGGACACTGCATGAGCTTGTTCCCTTTGTGGGTAGCACTATTCCACGCCCCGGGGCATCTTCACTTCTTTCCCTCCTGACAGGAGGACGGGAACTTAGACCCCTCCCAGAGTGAGTTAGGGAGTAACAGACGCAGAAGTGCAGGCGGGGGGTGTGCAGCCCGTGGCCAGCCCCTCTTCAGACTGCAGGTGTAAGGTGAGTGTGCGTTTTACCCTGCACTTGGCACTTCATGGTCATCGCAAAGGCCAGGGTGCTTCATGCCTCACTTTGCTGACTCACGGGGTGAGGCGAGGACAGAGCATCAGAGTGGAGCAGGCCGGCAGGGCTGCAGCTGTTCTGAAATTAAGAAAGGCCTCATGGGGCCAGCAGTGGTGTGCTGGTTAAGGCGCTGGACTGCCACATGGCTGACTGTGGTTGGAGTCCCAGGCCTTCTCTCTCTCTCTCTCTGGTGAGCACGTGTGCCCCGCAGCAAATTAAAATAATAGTGATAGAGAAGAAGATTCCTCATGGCTCCTGAGAACTAGTGATTTCAGGGAAAAAAGCAAAATGAAGATTTCTTACTGATAATTCAGCCTCCAGCCCACAAACTTGAGTGGTAGGGAGCTCCTCTAGCCTTCTCTCTATCTCTGTCTCTGTGTCTCTGTCTCTCTCTGCTTCTGTCTTCTCATTTTTTGGTAATTTTTCCTTTTAAAAATTTTTAAAGGTAAACTAGTGATTTTGCACCACGTGTTTTTCTATTTTGTGCGTTTTAAAAAAATAATTGTTTTTAGTTTTTCATTTTTTTCCTTCTTTGTTTTCTCTGTTTCTTTGTTGTTGTTCTCTCTCTGTTTCCTTTTCTTTTTCTTTGATCTCATCTCTCTGCTCCTCACTCTCCATTCACTGTGTTTCTAGACGGATCTAAGGGAACTGTAGCCGAACATCCAAATACTGTTAGGGTTAACACATTCCTCGATAGCCACTGAGTCTGCTGCGCAAAGGGACCACAATGGAACGGCAAAGCGATTCCAGATCAGCTCTTCCTGCACGCTCCTGAACGCTCAGACTGAATTCAATACAGACACACAGAAATAAGAGTTCAGAAACTAAGAAAATGGCCAACTTAATCATAGGGACAAGTCTGGAGTTGAATATTATATCCCAGAATTGAATCGGAAATCAACCACAACAGAAGATGAAGTACACGAGACGGAATTGATGAAGTAGAATTTTATGACTTTTGACTAAAACATTGCTGATTTTCTTTTAGGCCCTGTTGTCCGGTTTTAAAGATTTGTGTCTCGTCTTGAGATGTCGATAGGTTTATGTACCTACCATTTGAACAGAATCCTAACTTGTTTCCTGGCTTTAAGTTTTAAGCAAAGTTCCTTAGGATTTCTTTGATTTAAGTTAAAACTGCTTTTCTTGAAATTACCAGCTGAACTTGCTATTGAAAGTAGATTATTTAAGAAATTGTGTGATCAATACAATGTGGGGGGAAAAGGAATGGAAGGACAACTGTAGACACCAGAGATAGTGTGAGAAGAGGGTGGGAAAGGACAGAGGGTCAGACATAGGAGTAAATATATATATATATGAACCTAGAAATGGAAAATTTTTGACGATATTTTGTATGCTGTGACAATGCTTAGGGAATGAATGAAAATTAGGTTAAAAAAAAGTTTCAGGAAGGGACCAGCAGTTAGCATAATGGCTATGTTGCTGGACTCCCATGTAGTCGACCGCGGTTCGCATCCCGGACCTGGTGTCTTAAAACTCACGCCGGGCGCGTGTGCGTGCGTGCCCAAGATCCCGAGAGGAGAATGGAGGAGAAGGGATGGCCATCCCCCCGGGGGTGATTTCTCGCTTTCTGTCTCTCTGTCTCTCTCTGTCTGTCTGGCGAGCGTATGTGACCTATGGCAAAACAAAAACAAACAAAAATACCTCTCCAAAAGAAAGTGATAATGATAAATAAAATTAAATAATTCTAAAAAAATTAAAAAGGCCTCTAAGAGTACACTCTGACCACGTGCTGAGTTGTGGGAGGTTTGTGTGAGGAATGGCCAGGCGAGAAGCCAGGAGTGGGTATTTGAAGGGGTCGGGGGACTCAAGGAAGCCAGGACTGAGTGTGTGGGGGGGTGCACCTGTTTGCATCTTGTACCTGCAGGTGCCGAGACCCGGCTGAGCTTTGAGAGCGTTTGACGGCCCTTGCTGTCTGTCTGTAACCAGCTGCAGACATAGACTCCCTCCTCCAGCTTTCCTCTCTTTGCGACTGTGAGAAGCCGCAGGGCAGTTTGGCTGCTCACAGTGAGCCTGATGTTTGGGCCGTGCATGGGGGAGCAGGGCTAGGAGGGAGCCCGAGGCATTACTTGGTCTCCAGGGTCTTTGTTCCCAAGCTGGCCTTGGCTTCAGATCATCCCAGGGCCCGCCCCAGACTTACTGAACTGGGGTCACCTGGGCAGGGCCTGGGACGCGAGAAACTGGATTTTCATCTAGGACGGGGATCCCTAGGCTGTCCTAAGTGCTGATATCTGTGCCCCCCGCCCCCAGCCTGGGACCTGGTCTGTGGCCTGGGGTGTAATTGTCACGACAGTCAGTCAGTCCCTTCCCTCTGAGTAATTGCTTTAAATATTCATTCCTGGTTTCTCCTCGGACCCCTCAGACAGCCCTCCCATGACTCAGCACTGGTCAGTGTTCCCATCAGAGGCCTCTCTTCATTGCAGAGCATGTAAAAAGCTCCAGGCTGGGGCTAGCAGGTGGCATGGTAGTTAGGGCACTGGCCTCCCACATGGCTGACTGTGTTTCAAGTCCTGGACCTAGCAGCTTGCTTTCTCACTTTCTCTCTCTCTGGTGAACACTGCTGCCCTATAACAAATTCAAAATCATAATAGTACTAAATAAATTAAATAATTCTTAAAAAAACAAAACAACAGAAAAACTTCCAGGCTGTGGCTAGCAGGTGGCATAGTAGTTAAAGCATTGGACTCCCATATGGCCCACTGTGGTTCTAGTCCCAGACCTGGTGGCTTGAACATCACATCCTGTGCATGTGTGCCCAAAGTGCCAGGGGGAAGATAGAAAGGGATTGCACCATGGCCACCCCCCGGGGTGATTTCTCACTTTTCCCGTCTGTCTCTGGTGAGTACACGTGCCTTACGGCAAAGATCACAAAACAGAAACAAAAAGCCTCCAGGTGACGTTCAAGTGTGGACGAGTTTGGGTACTGGAATTGAGGGGCTGGGGACATCGAGGTGGCATGGAGCCACGCAGGGGGCCAGATGCTGTGGTGGGAGCCAACGTGGCAGGCCATCGGGCTGGTGGGCACAGAGTCTGGGCAGCCTGTCGAGCCCCGCATGGAGAACAGCACCTGAGCTCAGCTAGCCAGCCGCGGCTTAGCTCAGAGCAGGCAACGCTGAGTCCACTTGTAATCCCGGCACAAGTGAACGAATTTAGTATGATGCAGGGTGAGCTTCAAAAGGAATGCCAGTGTGGTTTGGTCGAGAATGTGTGCTCAGTCACGGCCTTAGAACCCCATGGTGGGGACCAGCAGATGGCGTAGTGGTTATGTCACTGGACTCCCACACAGTTGACCACGACTCGAGTCCTGGACCGGGCAGCTTAAAACTCACACTGAGTGCGTGCGTGTGTGTGTGTGTGTGTGCCCACGATCCTGAGAGGAGAATGGAGGAGAAGGGAAGGGACTGCAGCATGGCCATCCCCCTGGGGGTGATTTCTCGCTTTCTGTCTTTCTCTGTCTCTCAGGTGAGCACATGTGCCCTATAGCAAAAATCTCTCTCTCTCAAAACAAAAACAAAAACAAAACCCAATGCAAAAATCCTCACGCTTGGCACATGTGTATGTGTGTGTGTGTGTTTGTGTGTGTGTGTGCGTGCCCAAGATCCCAAGAGGGGAATTGAGAAGGGATTGGGGCGTGGCCATCCCCCTGGAGGCGATTTCTCCCTTTCTGTCTTTCCTGTGAGCACATGTGCCCTGTAGCAAAACATCTCTCAAAAACAAAAACAAACAACAACAACCCCCCAAAAGCCCCCAAAAAACCAAAAACCAACCAACCAAACAAAAAAACAACCCATGGTGGGCAGATGTCCAATCCTAAATGTCTCAGCTCCGACAGGGCCTGTCTGCCCAGAGCTTGTCTGGGAGGATGGACCCGCAGGCTGGGCTGGAGCGGGACACAGCTGGGAGAGGAGCGGTGAGCAGGGCTGCCTGGCCCTCCCGGAGGTTGCTATTCAGAGTGAGGTTCTAGGATCAGTTCAGAGTCCTGACTGCCACGAGCCCTGGATGGCAATCTGCCTTTTAATAAGGCTAAGCTTTTGCACAGCAAAGTTTGAAAAATACTGGGCTGGGAGACCCAGGGGACCCCAAGATTCTCTCAAAAGTAGGGAAGGAAACAGATTACAGATAGACTTTCTCTCTGTCCCCCTCTGTCTCCGCCACCCCTCCTCCCTGCTCCTCTCCGTCTTTGTCATCTTTGAAGACTCATGGGTGTTTATTTATATAATGTCACACAATCAATTCTAGTCACTTTTATTGCTGATGTTCAAATTTCCCCCAGTCTGGCTAGTGGGAGCTCTAACAGGCTGTCCCTGTGAGCCCACAGGGTCTTTTTCCCCCCACTCAATAGTTTTTAGTCTTTATTTTAAACTTTCATTATGGAAAATTCAGTTCTTTCTACTTGTTTATATTCGATAATGAACCCCTCTGTACCTATCACCTGCTTCCACGACTTTTAGCTCGTACCAAGCTGGGCGATTTTAGAGCAGATCTCTTCTAATAGTTAGCTAGTGTTCAGATTTCCCTAACTCTCTCAAATGAGTTTTTAAAATAGTTGTTTCACTTGAATCAAGGTCAAAACAAGTACATTATTGATTTTTAGCCCAGCCTTGAAAGTAAGCGTGGGCCAGCTCTGTGGCCTCATATTTAAGGCAGCTGGATCCCACCTGGCTGGCCATGCAGTTCGAATCCTCAACCTGGTAGCTTGGAAAACATGCCAGGTGCATTTGTGTGCCTGCTCAAAATCCAGAAGGGAGGGAGAGATGGAGAAGGGATTGCGGTGTGACCGCGACCCGCAGGGAGTGCTTCCTCTCCCTGTCTCTCTGGTAAGTGTAGGTGCCCTCTGGCAGAAAAAACAAAACAAAACAAACAAACAAACAAAAACCAGAAAAGCAGCACCAGTGCAAGGGTTCAGGTGGCCTTCCCCGTCAGCCTGGACGTGAAGAGCCCCACTAAGCTCGCGGCTGAAGTTCTGCAAGAAGCCGAAGCCACTGAAAGCCACTTAAAGGGCGTCTTTCAGACTGGCCCAGGGTGAATCTTCACCCACTCCATGTAAGTGGAGAGAGCCTCTTCCTGGGACCAGCAGTTAGCGTAATGGCTGTGTCGCTGGACTCCCATGTAGTCGACCGCGGCTCGCGTCCCGGACCCGGTGGCTTAAAACTCACGCCGGGCGCTTGTGCGTGTGTACCCAAGATCCCGAGAGGAGAATGGAGGAGAAGGGATTGCGGCATGGCCATCCCCCCTGGGGGGTGATTTCTCACTTTCTGTCTCTCTGTCTCTCTCTGTCTGTTTTTGCACCTTATAGCAAAAACCTCTCAAAAAAAAAAAGAAAAGAAAAAAAGAGGGAGCCTCTTCCTCATAGCCAGGGTCTCCTTGACTCAGAACTCACTTCTCTAAGAGCAGAAATGGGTTCTGCTGTTGGTCATGTCATGGGAACTGCAGGGCCTGGTCCTGGGTCACTCAGTGACAGGGAGGCTGGCTGTGAAGGGCCCAGACCTGTCCTCTCAGTGTCCGTAGAGGAGGTTTCAAGCCAGCAGGATTTGGTGTGGTCAGAGCACTGGCAGAAGACAGTTTCATCTCTCCACCTGCTACTTCTAGACCACGTGACTCGTGGGTCTCCTTAGGCACACGCTCGCGAGGGCACACCTTACTTGGGAGCCTCTAGTAGACGTAGCCAGTGGGTCCTCGAGCCCGTCCTGGCTCTGGCCTGTTTCCTCTGAGCGGCGTCAACTTTGGGATACAGGGAGGGAGCTCTGATGGGGAAGTTAGCCCTGGAGTTGGGGAGGAGGAGATGATGCAGGGCTGAGATCCTGAAGTTAGAGGAAGCCTCGGAGGGTCAGCCCTCTGCTGCTGTGTGGGAACTCATCCCCAAACTCGTTACCTCACAGGTTCTGGTGTCCGGAGTCTAGGCGTGGCCTCGTGGGGTGGCTCCAGCTCAGCGCCCCTCCTGAGGTTGCAGCCCAGCTGTCTTCCGGGACCGAAGCCCTTTGAAGATGGGGTTGGGGCTGCAGGGCCTGCCTTCCGCTCACTCACGGGGTTCTTTCCTGCTGTCGGCCAGAGCCCTCAGTTCCTCATCACCTGAGTCCCTCCCTAGGCTGCCCGAGTGTCCGTAAACGCAGCAGCTGAATACCCCTGAGACGATGACAGAAAACACTGAGATGGAAGCTGTGGTCTTTTATAACCTGGTCTCAGAAACGACTTCCCGCTTTTTTTTTTAAAGAAAGATTTTAGCTATAGGGCATGTGTGCTCGCCAGAGACACAGAGACAGAAAGCGAGAACTCACTCTCCAGTGGGATGGCCACACCACAATCCCTTCTCCTGTTGGGATTTTGGACATGCATGCACACGCACCCAGCATGGTTTAAGCCACTGGGTCCAGGACTCGAACTGTGGTCAACTACGTGGAAGTGCACTGATGACCGGCCCAGTGACATCCCCCTTTGCTGAGTCCCCTGGTTCGCAGACCAGTGCCGGTCCCCGGGCAGGGGGCTCCACAGTGGGTACCAGGGGGTGGGGCCTGACGAGCCTGGGCGCAGGGCTGCCGTGATCATCAGTCAGGGGCTCTCAGCTCTGACTACATTTGGGAATGATTTTAAAAAACACTTATGCCACACACCACTCTAGACTCACTAAATCAAGACCAGATATGGTGGAGTCATTAATCATTTCGCTCTCTGGTCTTTATAATAATTTTCCTCCTGGGGAACGTCTGTGGAAGACAGAGATGGGAAAAGAGATTCTAAGAAGCATCTTGAAAATAATTCTGCTTTGGTGTTTGTCTTAAGGGATGCAGTAAACACTTCAATTGCCTTTAATCACGCTGAGACGCCGACTGCTGTTCTCGGAGCGCAGCGCCCAGCCAGGATGGGGCCACACGGCAGAACTGGTTTATATGCCACATTTACAACAGATGAATGTCGCGAGCCCACCCTCGGGGGCCTCACAATTCCGAGGGTTGGACGGGTCCATAAGTTGGAGGAAAGGAAGCCAGAGTGTGGTAGGTGTTGGTGAGTCTGGTAGGGGTTGGCGTGGTGTAAGTAAAACCTCACGTGACCCACATCAGACCCTGCGGACCAGTGCCCGCCTCCTTGGCCCCTCCCTGTCATAAATCTGCCTAATATCGCTGTGGCCTGGGTTCTGGTTTCAGGCCTGCTGTGAGTTCCTTGAGACCCAGAGGTACCCCATCACCTTTGGACTAGTTAAGACTGGCCCTCCCTGTGTGGTTGAAGTAGCCCCCTCGTTCCTCATCTCAGTGACCCCGAACCCAACATGCCCTCTGACTGCTGACCATAACACAACCTAATGGTCAAAAAAAAAAAAAAAAAAACACAAAAAAAAA
>NW_006159497.1:3546490-3558165 GCF_000334495.1 Tupaia belangeri chinensis | reverse complement strand
GGACAAAAAAACAAAAAAAACAAACGACAAAAAAAAGCCACAGCCTAGGGGCCAGCAGGTGGCCTAGTGATTAAGGCGCTGGACTCCCACATGGCCGACTGAGGTTCAAATCCCGGACGTGGAGGCATGTAAATCATGCTGGGTGCTTGTGCATGCATGCCCCAAATCCTGAGACAAGGCTGAAGAAGGTCTTGAGGCATGGCCATCCCCCGGGGGGTGTGTTTCTCCCCCCCCCCCCCGACCGTGAGCACAGGCAACCTATGGCAAAAAGAACAAAAACAAAGCCTAACCCTAGTGGCCAACACCAGAGTCATGTAAAGTTCCTCCTTTACACGTTTTCTCAAACCAGCCTGTCTACAACTCAAGGGGAAAGCCTGGGGTGATGCCCTGGGCCCCAGTGGAGGTGTTAGTCCCACAGGCCTCCGTCTCTGTCTCTAGCTCCCCCCCACTGTGTCTGGGCCTCCCTCCCCCCCCAACGGGCACCCCTCTGTCCATGGGTCTGTCAGCGCTGCCTGCTCTGTCTCACTGACCCCAAATCTCCTGCCTCAGAGGCTACTTGACAGGAACACCCTGCGCTCAGGTCACAGGGGCGTCACTAGCACCTGCCACATTAGACACGTCTCCTGTGGGGTTAAGGTTAGGGTAGGCCCAGGATGGCTGCTTAGGTGCTGGGCCTCAGGTGAAGAAGGATCCCAGGACAGGCACACTGTGAACACCCACAAGTTCCCCCCGGGCAGGGCTAGAGGCGTAGCCACTTCCTGTGGGAGACCTCACGGCTGCATCGCAGGAAGGTCGCGCCACCTCGCGAGGCCTGGAGTCACAGACGGGCCAAGGAAAGTGGCTCGGTTTCAGCAGGGTTTGGAAGGCTCAGGGAACAGACGTCTCAGGACCGCCTCCCCCAGGGATCTTCTGGTTGGCCTACTTTCCCCGGGCATGTCACTCTGGCCAGCTGCCTGGGGCTTTAGACTTGCTTTTCTGGAGGTGCAGAGGCAGGTAGCTGTGAGGACAGGGCTGATCGCATCTCACACCTGCCTGATCCGATCTGCTCCCTGGGAACACTAGATGGTGGCCGGGGCGTGGGTGTGTGTGTCCCTGTGTGTGGGATGGTGGCCGAGGCGTGGGTGTGTGTGTCCCTGTGTGTGGGATGGTGGCCGGGGCGTGGGTGTGTGTGTCCCTGTGTGTGGGATGGTGGCCGAGGCGTGGGTGTGTGTGTCCCTGTGTGTGGGATGGTGGCCGGGGCGTGGGTGTGTGTGTCCCTGTGTGTGGGATGGTGGCCGAGGCGTGGGTGTGTGTGTCCCTGTGTGTGGGATGGTGGCCGGGGCGTGGGTGTGTGTGTCCCTGTGTGTGGGATGGTGGCCGAGGCGTGGGTGTGTGTGTCCCTGTGTGTGGGATGGTGGCCGGGGCGTGGGTGTGTGTGTCCCTGTGTGTGGGATGGTGGCCGAGGCGTGGGTGTGTGTGTCCCTGTGTGTGGGATGGTGGCCGGGGCGTGGGTGTGTGTGTCCCTGTGTGTGGGATGGTGGCCGAGGCGTGGGTGTGTGTGTCCCTGTGTGTGGGATGGTGGCCGGGGCGTGGGTGTGTGTGTCCCTGTGTGTGGGATGGTGGCCGAGGCGTGGGTGTGTGTGTCCCTGTGTGTGGGATGGTGGCCGGGGCGTGGGTGTGTGTGTCCCTGTGTGTGGGATGGTGGCCGAGGCGTGGGTGTGTGTGTCCCTGTGTGTGGGATGGTGGCCGGGGCGTGGGTGTGTGTGTCCCTGTGTGTGGGATGGTGGCCGAGGCGTGGGTGTGTGTGTCCCTGTGTGTGGGATGGTGGCCGGGGCGTGGGTGTGTGTGTCCCTGTGTGTGGGATGGTGGCCGAGGCGTGGGTGTGTGTGTCCCTGTGTGTGGGATGGTGGCCGGGGCGTGGGTGTGTGTGTCCCTGTGTGTGGGATGGTGGCCGAGGCGTGGGTGTGTGTGTCCCTGTGTGTGGGATGGTGGCCGGGGCGTGGGTGTGTGTGTCCCTGTGTGTGGGATGGTGGCCGAGGCGTGGGTGTGTGTGTCCCTGTGTGTGGGATGGTGGCCGGGGCGTGGGTGTGTGTGTCCCTGTGTGTGGGATGGTGGCCGAGGCGTGGGTGTGTGTGTCCCTGTGTGTGGGATGGTGGCCGGGGCGTGGGTGTGTGTGTCCCTGTGTGTGGGATGGTGGCCGAGGCGTGGGTGTGTGTGTCCCTGTGTGTGGGATGGTGGCCGGGGCGTGGGTGTGTGTGTCCCTGTGTGTGGGATGGTGGCCGAGGCGTGGGTGTGTGTGTCCCTGTGTGTGGGATGGTGGCCGGGGCGTGGGTGTGTGTGTCCCTGTGTGTGGGATGGTGGCCGAGGCGTGGGTGTGTGTGTCCCTGTGTGTGGGATGGTGGCCGGGGCGTGGGTGTGTGTGTCCCTGTGTGTGGGATGGTGGCCGAGGCGTGGGTGTGTGTGTCCCTGTGTGTGGGATGGTGGCCGGGGCGTGGGTGTGTGTGTCCCTGTGTGTGGGATGGTGGCCGAGGCGTGGGTGTGTGTGTCCCTGTGTGTGGGATGGTGGCCGGGGCGTGGGTGTGTGTGTCCCTGTGTGTGGGATGGTGGCCGAGGCGTGGGTGTGTGTGTCCCTGTGTGTGGGATGGTGGCCGGGGCGTGGGTGTGTGTGTCCCTGTGTGTGGGATGGTGGCCGAGGCGTGGGTGTGTGTGTCCCTGTGTGTGGGATGGTGGCCGGGGCGTGGGTGTGTGTGTCCCTGTGTGTGGGATGGTGGCCGAGGCGTGGGTGTGTGTGTCCCTGTGTGTGGGATGGTGGCCGGGGCGTGGGTGTGTGTGTCCCTGTGTGTGGGATGGTGGCCGAGGCGTGGGTGTGTGTGTCCCTGTGTGTGGGATGGTGGCCGGGGCGTGGGTGTGTGTGTCCCTGTGTGTGGGATGGTGGCCGAGGCGTGGGTGTGTGTGTCCCTGTGTGTGGGATGGTGGCCGGGGCGTGGGTGTGTGTGTCCCTGTGTGTGGGATGGTGGCCGAGGCGTGGGTGTGTGTGTCCCTGTGTGTGGGATGGTGGCCGGGGCGTGGGTGTGTGTGTCCCTGTGTGTGGGATGGTGGCCGAGGCGTGGGTGTGTGTGTCCCTGTGTGTGGGATGGTGGCCGGGGCGTGGGTGTGTGTGTCCCTGTGTGTGGGATGGTGGCCGAGGCGTGGGTGTGTGTGTCCCTGTGTGTGGGATGGTGGCCGGGGCGTGGGTGTGTGTGTCCCTGTGTGTGGGATGGTGGCCGAGGCGTGGGTGTGTGTGTCCCTGTGTGTGGGATGGTGGCCGGGGCGTGGGTGTGTGTGTCCCTGTGTGTGGGATGGTGGCCGAGGCGTGGGTGTGTGTGTCCCTGTGTGTGGGATGGTGGCCGGGGCGTGGGTGTGTGTGTCCCTGTGTGTGGGATGGTGGCCGAGGCGTGGGTGTGTGTGTCCCTGTGTGTGGGATGGTGGCCGGGGCGTGGGTGTGTGTGTCCCTGTGTGTGGGATGGTGGCCGAGGCGTGGGTGTGTGTGTCCCTGTGTGTGGGATGGTGGCCGGGGCGTGGGTGTGTGTGTCCCTGTGTGTGGGATGGTGGCCGAGGCGTGGGTGTGTGTGTCCCTGTGTGTGGGATGGTGGCCGGGGCGTGGGTGTGTGTGTCCCTGTGTGTGGGATGGTGGCCGAGGCGTGGGTGTGTGTGTCCCTGTGTGTGGGATGGTGGCCGGGGCGTGGGTGTGTGTGTCCCTGTGTGTGGGATGGTGGCCGAGGCGTGGGTGTGTGTGTCCCTGTGTGTGGGATGGTGGCCGGGGCGTGGGTGTGTGTGTCCCTGTGTGTGGGATGGTGGCCGAGGCGTGGGTGTGTGTGTCCCTGTGTGTGGGATGGTGGCCGGGGCGTGGGTGTGTGTGTCCCTGTGTGTGGGATGGTGGCCGAGGCGTGGGTGTGTGTGTCCCTGTGTGTGGGATGGTGGCCGGGGCGTGGGTGTGTGTGTCCCTGTGTGTGGGATGGTGGCCGAGGCGTGGGTGTGTGTGTCCCTGTGTGTGGGATGGTGGCCGGGGCGTGGGTGTGTGTGTCCCTGTGTGTGGGATGGTGGCCGAGGCGTGGGTGTGTGTGTCCCTGTGTGTGGGATGGTGGCCGGGGCGTGGGTGTGTGTGTCCCTGTGTGTGGGATGGTGGCCGAGGCGTGGGTGTGCATGTCCCTGTGTGTGGGATGGTGGCCGGGGCGTGGGTGTATGTGTCCCTGTGTGTGGGATGGTGGCCGAGGCGTGGGTGTGCGTGTCCCTGTGTGGGATGGTGGTGCAGTCCCGGCCTGTGCTCCCAGGTCTGCCGCTCAGGAGGGCAGGGCTGGGTGTCAGGGCCGAGAGACCCGGTTAGGGCAGGTGGACACCCGGATGTGCAAGGACCTGCGAGTGGCTGACGGGAGCGTCTGGAATCGGGAGCGGCATTGCGTTGTCGTAGCACCTGAGCTTCCTGGCGGCGAAGCCACCCACAGCCCCAGGTGAGCTGGTGGCACAGGCACGAATCACCCAGGAACAGCTTGCTCTGTCGTGGGTGTTTTTAAATATCCTGCCACATCCTGGGGTCCAGTCTATGTGGTTTCTGGCTAGTGAAGCTTAGACCACCCTGGGGTCATGAACACCTGCTGCTTCACCAATCCAGGCCTTCTCTAGGGGACCTCCCACTCCTGGCTTTAGAATCCATTGAGTTGCTCATTAAACAGATTCCTGGGTTCCCTGCCCAGCCCTTACCGAACCCCCTTCTTTGGGGTGGGACTTGGCAGCATTTTAATAAGCTCTCCAGATGGTTTGGTACCCACTGAAACATCAGGCCGGACTCACGGGCCATTGGCGTTCCCATGTGCACGTGGATCCACCCTGGAAGGCCATGCAGTGCTCCCAGATGCAGGTGGATGGCCGTTCCCGAGGGGCCAGGGCAGGCAGACAGCCTTCCGAGCCTGGGGCACTCTGGTATCCCAGGAGGCTTGGGATGCGGAGGCTCCACAGACCTGGGAAGAGGGGCTGGAGGAGGTGAAGGATGCCACAGGCTCAGAACCCCCTTTCCACATTGCGAGGGTGCCTGGGACTTGGGCGAGTTGTGATATAACTCGAGTAGACCAGCTGGGGGGCCTGTCACAGCTTCTACTTCCCCAGAGAGCAGCGTTTCAGCAGCGAGCCTAAAATGAACTCAGCAAAGCGATTCTTCCATCCCACGGTGCCCCCAGTCCCGGTGGCTCCATGAGGGGCCACCTTTGGGGGCTCTGAGCACCTGACATTACTTCTGCTCTGACACAGTGATGTTCTGACCCCACCCAGCGGCTGCAGCCCTCTGAGGACCTGGCAGAGGTCTCGTTCATCTCTTCTGTCTCTCCTTCCTTCACTCAACACCTTTTTAGGGACAAGGGCCAGTTCTGGAATGTGGGTTAACAGGTAGTAAAGGGAACAGTAAGAAGTGAAGAGCAGGGGGGAATGCCAATCACGGTGCTGCTTCAGCCGCCCGAGGACAGACAGCATTCCCTGTCCAGAGACGATTAGGGCCTGACTAAGCAGCTCCAGCCGCGATGGTCTATGCTGCTGAGACACTGCCCTGCAAGCTGGGCCCACACGGAAGGCCTGGGTTCAATCCCGGTCCAACCTAAAGGCCAGACACCTATAATCCCAGCAACTCTCGAAGGGTGAGGCAGGAGGATTGAGAGTTTGAGGCCAGCCTGGGCAACATAGCAAGATTCTGTCTAAAAAGAGCCAGGTGTGGTGGTGTGCACCTGCAGTCCCACATGGAAGGCTGAGGCAGGATTGTGGCACTGTGCGGCCCTGTCTTAAAAATAATTATTATAGGGATTAGCAGGTGGAGCAGTGGTTAAGGCACTGGATTCATGTGTGGTTGACTGTGGTTCAAGTCCCACACCCGGTGGTTCAAGTCTCACACCAGGTGCGTGTGTGTGTGGCCCAAATTCAAGAGGAGAATGGAGGAGGGATTGTGGCATGACCATCCCCTCTGGGGGGTGATTTCTCACTTTCTGTCTCTATGTCTCTCTCTGTCTGGCGAGAGCACGCGCCCTATAGCAAAAATCTCAAAAAAAAAACCCAAAAAACAAAAAAAGACAGAGAAACCAAAACCCAAGAAGCTAGAGGAAGGCGATGCCGCGTGGTGCCTGGACCTTCAGTGGCTGCACGGGAGCGGGGTACACCTGCGTCAGAGGATGCCGTCCTTGCTGCAGGAACGGGGCTGGCTCGGAGGGGGCACCTGGCCTAGGTCTGGTTCTCGTAAGCCCTTGTGCTATTTTGGCTCTCAGTTGCCCAACTAAGACAAGAGGGGTGAATTTCCAAGTGACTTTCTGGGTGTCTGTGATCCATGCCACTCCAATGTCTGGCGACACGGATAATTCCACACGTTAAACAGGAAGCAGGGGGCACTTTCCCAGGGGGTGCAGCTCTTGCCGCTCGCGAATTACGCTCTCGCCAGGGCGCGGGGCGCTCGCCCACTCCTGTCCATCATGGCGCTGCGGGGCTGGAGGAAGCCCAGCCAGAGGAACGTCTTCCTCCCGGTTCTCAGGGACCAGCGTTCCCTTCTCCACTACTGCAGACTAAACTCAGAAAATCATGACATCCAGAGTCTGACCCTGTTTTCCATTCTTTCCCAATTATTTTGAGCCAGATACTGCCCTAGACTGTCCCACGGCCCTACAGCTCAGTGGGCAGGAAAGAAGGCGGGAGACAGAGGTGGGACGTGCCATCGGAGGTACCCAGGACAGGCACCCTGTCTTCGACCTTCTCTCCTGCGGAAAGGCGGGTCCAGGCATCGCATTTGACCCTCCCATATTCAGTTGGCCGGAAACTCACATCCTTTCCCTCCCTCGAGGACTCCCTCTTGCTGGAGACTTGAACCAGGAGGCAGTAATTGATTATTGATGATAGGTTCCGGGCTGACTGCCATGACGGGCCCTGAACACCGAGAGAAAGCCGGGAGTGAGAGAAGCAGAGAGGAGAGCGTCTACGGGGCTGATTAGCGAGACCACAGGGCTCCCGACAGCCGAGCAGGAGCTTTGCTTTTCTGGCTGCTGTTTCCTTTCTCTGGTTGCCTCTGCTGTGGCTCCCTGCCCACTCGTGTGCCTGGTGGGGCCTTGCTGCGCGGTCCTTCCCCTTGAGCCGGTGTCAACAGGTTTCTGTTTCTTACAAGCATCATTGTCTGACGTGGACGGTGACTGATGCTGAACACATGTGGTAGGAGCCCAGAAAAGAGGGGATCAGGGAAGGCTTCACAGATGGGGTGACACTGGAGCCCAGCTGGAGAGAAAAAGTGTATATATATATATATTTGAGATGTTTCTCTATAGGGTGCATGTGCTTGCCAGAAAGACAGAGAGAGACCAAGAGACAGAAAGTGAGAAATCACCTCCTGGGGAAATGGCCGCTCCGCAATCCCTTCCCCCCCCATTCTCCTCTCGGGATCCTGGGCACGCATGCACACATGTCCGGTGTGAGTTTAAGCCACTGGGTCTGGGACTCGAACCATGGTTGACTACATGGGAGTCCAACAACACAGCCATTACGCTAACTGCTGGTCCCAGAGAAGAAGTGTATGTTTGCCAGGACGTTTTAGTATGAAAACCCAGCAGCTCGCTCCTGGGCCAAAGAAGACAGGGGTGATGTACAGTGTCTGCGCTCGCTGCACCCACTGCCAGACACCTCCCTGCCAGGGTGACGCAGCCCGGCACTTGCTCAGCACGTCCTACTTCTCCGTTGTTGATCGTACAGGCCTCTCAAGTGAGACGTTCACTTGAAAACAAATGAATGGGTTATTCGGTTCATTTGTGGGGGACAAAGCAGTTTTGGCCACGGTTGGCCGGCTAGAGAGTGGAGTTCTAACTTCTAAAGATGACAGTTGGGCAGTGGACTGCGAGGATGACGACGATAAAGAAATGCCACAGAGGTCGCGATTTGCTTGTTCTCGGATCCTGGCCCTAAGTTTTGGCCCAGAGCCCTGCTTTACAATTTCTCTCTCTCTCTTTTTATTATTTTTGGAGAGGTTTTTGCTATAGGGCGCGTGCGCTCGCCAGAAAGACAGAGACAGAGAGACAGGGAGCAAGGAATCACCCCCTAGGGGGGATGGCCATGCCACAATCCCTTCTCCTCCATTCTCCCCTTGGGATCTTGGGCACGCACGCTCTGCACCCGGCATGAGTTTAAGCCACAAGTCTGGGACTCGAACCATGGTTGACTACATGGGAGTCAGTGACATAGCCATAACGCAACTGCTGGTCCTGCTTTTTTTTTTTTCTTTCCTTTTTTGTCAAAATTGTGGACTATTCATTGCCTTGTGAGAGGTGGAACTGCCTGTAGCCCCTGAACTTGAGGGCAGGACTAACCAGTCCCCAGACTGCAGCTTTGCGGGGCTTCAGCTCCCAGGAGGGTTGGGAGCCCCCATGCGTTGCCGTGGCTGTGGGGAGTGTCCCGTTGTCGGCCATGTTGCTCGCGTTTCCCATCCAGCGCCATCCTCGTTTCCTCTTGTATTAGGTTGTCGGAAAAGTCAGGGCGCATTTCTCAGTTTTTCTATGTGTAAACACGTCACGGCTTTTCTGACAACTCTTACCACATGCAATTCCTGGGAACCCCTTTCCTCGTCAGTCGGCAAGCTTCCTGCGAGCAGGCTGTGCCCACGGACTGTGGTCTCCCCCTGCACAAAGCTTCCCTTCATCATGACATTCAACACATGTTTGTTGAATTTAATTGGACAAACCTCTCTCTACCTCTCACCCCATTTGTACTGGGTTGTCGGAAAAGTCATGACACATTTCTGTATAGAAAAAGAGCATAGGAAATACAGACTCCTGACCACCCAACAGCTGGCTGGGTGTGCTCTGAACAGGCAGGAAGCAGAAGATTTCGTCTAAAGTCAACTGTGGAAAACAAAATGCTTTCATGGGATTAAAGTAGGCCGTGCTCTTAAGAGAGTGAGAAGAACTTTGAGAGCACGCTGCCTGTCCACGCACTTGCTGGTTTCCGGGGGAAGTGGTGCATTTTTGCAGGAGTTCCATTTGTACACGGATACACCGTCACACACGCATTCATTTAACAGTAACCTGAGGACCTATTATGTGCACTGAGCAGTTCCTTTAAATGAACCCGCCATGTGAATTATAAAGGTATCTTAGTTTCTCTTGCAATTTGTGAGGCCCGGTGCTTCATCAAGTTCCCATTCCCAACAGCCGAGGAAGAAATGCAACTAGTCTCGTCTCTGCCAACTGTGAGCGGACAAACTCATTCAGGGCCAGAGCCCAGACACGGGTGGCAGGACAGCCCCCTCTGGGGGTGAAAAGCATGGTCACACCATATCTACAGGCCCAAAGTGCCACCCACTGGCACCCCCGGGGCCCACAGCAAAACAGAAGGGCTTGGAATGAGGACGGGCAGCTCGGCGTACCGCTCCTGCCACCCCCAGTCCTGGTGCCCCCCATGCCAGCCCTTTTCTGGATGGAGGCAGGGAGACCCGAAAGCACCATTTTACTGTACTGCTCTTGCTCACGCATACAAGCAAGTGGGAAATGCTGATGCAGCTTCTTTTCAACATCGCTTTTTAATTATGGCCATCAATAAATCATTTTATCCTTGAACAAGACTTGTGAATGGCCCTCGGGCAGAGCTCACGTCCGAGGAAGCAGGCCAACAGGGAACGGCTTTCCCTCTCCACCTCTTCCCGTACCCTGCAGTCAGAAACGGAAACGGCCTCTCTTCCAGGCACTGGGACCAACAGTGACAGTGGCACTGCAGTTTTGTCTGGGAGCTCTGTGAACAGTGAGCCCGCGACCTGCTACTGGCCCCTGTCACAGAAACCAGATCTGCCTTTCTTCTGCATCTTCCCTCTTTATTCCCCTGTCACTAGTGCCGTGGGCTCCCCGAAACCAAGGTATGCCCGTGTCCAATCCCTACAGCCTATGCGTGCTGCCTGGTTTGGAAGGAGGGTCTTTGCAGATGTAATCAAATGAAAGATCTTGAGAGGTGATTGCCTGGATGATCCGGGCTGGGTGGGCTCTAAGAATAAAGACAGGGGTCCTCATTCGAGGAAGAGGAGAAGACATGGGCAGAAGAGGAGGATGTGGCTGCGTCACTGCGCTCCCTGCTCCCATCTCGGGCACCCTTGTGCTCTGGTGGCTGCTGGGAGCTGGCAGAGGAAGGCGAGGGTTCTCTCTGAAGCCCTGGAAGGAGCATGGCTCTGCCGACGGCTGATCTTGGACTTCCGACGTGTTATGGACGCTGGAATTTGTTTTAAAGGATTCTAAAATAAAGAAATCGTCGGCAAGAAAGAAAAGGCAGGAGAGGGCATTGAGTGGAAATAAGCGGACGAGATGGGTGAACGTTGACATTCCTGCAGGGGATCTCGGGTGCAGCGGCTCATGGTACACTTGGTGCAGGTTGGACGTTTCCATGATGAAAAGTTAGGAAACATCCGGGTTTCCCAGCCTTCTGTATTTGCAGTTACTTCTTCACGACTGCATTTTCTTCCTTGGTCTCTGTCTCTGGCTTTCTTCAGCGTGCTGGGCTTGGGGCTTCCTTGCCCTCCAGCATCGTCTAGCTGTAATCCAGTAGGTTCCAGCTGCATCTGCAGCAGGAATTTAATTTCCTTTCTCTTTTCCTCCCTCTTTGTCATCGCATAGTGTCGCATGCATGGCCTTTGGTTTATGTGTGGCTTGCATCTTACATATCTAGTCCTGGGGCTCTCAGCTGGGTGCAATGTCGGACCCCTCCTCAAACATCTGGTAATGTCTGGAGACATTTTTGGCTGTCGCAGCCGAGGAGGCAGTGCTAACCGCATGTCATGGGCGGAGCCGGAGGAGCTCTCTTTGTCATCGCATAGTGTCGCATGCATGGCCTTTGGTTTATGTGTGGCTTGCATCTTACATATCTAGTCCTGGGGCTCTCAGCTGGGTGCAATGTCGGACCCCTCCTCAAACATCTGGTAATGTCTGGAGACATTTTTGGCTGTCGCAGCCGAGGAGGCAGTGCTAACCGCATGTCATGGGCGGAGCCGGAGGAGCTCTAAACAGGCTGCAAAGCACAGGATGGCCCGGGGCAACGGTCTGGTCTCAGAGGTGAGAGCGGTGTCAGTGTCAGGGTGGAGACTGGCCTGGTCTTCAAGGTCTGTGACACACGCATCTGCCCAGCCTCCTTCCTTCTCTTGGCTCCTGCTGAGGGAGGGGTGGGTCATGCCTGACGACAGCACTTGTGGGGATGCTGGGATAGAACGTAAGTGACTTAACATCTGTGCAAGTTCATTGTCCACCTTGGGGGCGCCTTCCACATGGGACTTATGACAGTGACACACCATCTATGTGGCTATAAGTGGATGCTCTAGTTTGGGGGTTGCCCTGGTGGGGGTGGTATCCTGGAACCAGGAGGGGCTTTATTTCCGGCCACCAGGGGCCCTGAACATGACATCAAATGGCCTTCCAAGGAGGAGAAAGTGTGGGCCGGAGAGGACCTCACCGTGACTGCTCTTGGCCGTTGTCTGTCTGTGGAGCACTGACTTCTCACCCCAGGCTACATCCATGTGACTAGATCTAAAATTGCCAAATTTTAACATCATAGCTTTTTTTTTTGAGAGGTTTTTGCTATAGGGTGCGTGCGCTCACCAGACAGAGAGAGACATAGAGACAGAAAGCGAGATATCACCCCCTAGGGGGGATGGCCACGCCGCAACCCCTTCTCCTCCATTC
>NW_006159497.1:3539247-3546223 GCF_000334495.1 Tupaia belangeri chinensis | reverse complement strand
GCGTAAGTTTTAAGCCACTGGGTCCGGGAAGTGAACTGCGGTCGACTACGTGGGAGTCCAGCGACATAGCCATTACGCTAACTGCTGGTTCCCAACATCATAGCTTTTGATAGCCTTTGTCCGAAACATGGCAGTGGTAGCTTCTTACTTTCAACTGCTTCATTGGGGGAGAAAATATCCACGCCCATCCTAAGACTTTCTATCCACACACCATCTGCTCGACGGATTTTCCCAGTTTCAGTAGCATAACTTATTCTTGCTGGTCCTTGATCACTTTGCCATAAAAACTGAGATTGCAGAAATGTTCATCGTCATTCCCAGTGATGGAGCAGCGAGTGCAGGCTTCTGGGGAGAGGGAATTGAGTGATTTAGACCCGCAGAATGAGCTGCCAGCCCTCAGCGAATTGCTTTTCATTCCAGCGAGATTGGAGGGGAACAGTGACACAGTTCGGGGAGACTGAGGGGACCGTGGTGGACCCCCTGGGTGCCCATGCACTGTGGCCAGCCCCTTGGGTGGGGTTTGGATTTCTGGGGATGGAGTGTTGGTCCCCGGAGTGCAGCCCCCCCACCTCAGCAGGGTCCAGGCTGCTGCAGTGGACGTACTTCCCAGTTCTTCCAGCCTTCTCCTCACTCCTGCCCCTGAAACAGTCCCCAGGTGTCCACTGGGGACGCCCTAGTCCCCACTCTCAGTCCGCTACCCACTCCTCTCTGACCTGGGGTGGGCAGATGGCCCCAGCTGGGATGCTCAGCACCATCCCACTGCCCTGGCACCGAGCTAGGTCTGAGAAGCAAATAGGCCCGTGAGAGTCAGTCTTTGGGGTTTTCTGATCAGTCTTAAGGAAGAGAAATGGGAAGGGAAGGCGAGACGGAAAGAGAAGGACGTGATGACGTAATCTGAGGGCCTGAGGTAGCCGTGCCAGTCACGTGCCTTCATGTGCTGAGGTGTACCCTCCCTGCCTCCAAAAGCCATGCTGAAATTCTAACCGCCAGCACTTACAATGTGACCTTGTTCGGAAACAGGGTCAGTGCAGATGTAATTAGAGTAGTGTGGGCCCCTAATCCAATGACTGGTACCCTATAAGAAGAGAGGACGCAGATGCATGGGGAAGAGGCCATGGAGCGAACGGGAATGGAGCGATGCAACCGTAAGCCGCGGAGGGCCAAAAGGCAAGGAAGAAGCAGGGAGGATCCCTCTGCAGGTTCCACAGGGAGCGGGGCTCTGCCACCACTGGGTTTCCGACTGCTAGGCTCTCCGGAAACCAGGAGAAAGCGCGCCTCTGGCATCCTAAGCCGCCTACTTTGTGGTGTTTTGTTACGGAAGGCCTAGGGGACAAATTGTAGTACTTCCAATTCTCCTCGACATTTCCTCTCCTGCTTCTAAATCATTATCTTTTTTTGAGAGTTTTTTTGCTATAGGATTCATGCGCTCGCCAGAAAGACAGAGAAAGACGGAGAGACAGAAAGCAAGAAATCACCCCCAGGGGGGATGACCACGCCGCAATCCCTTCTCCTCCATTCTCCTCTCAGGATCTTGAGCACACACGCACACGTGTCTGGCGTGAGTTTAGGCCACCGGGTCTGGGACTCGAACCATGGTCGACTACATGGGAGTCCAGCGACATAGCCATGATGCCAGCCATGGTCCCCTAAATCAGCCTCCTCACCACCATCTCCATCCTCATCACCACCACCACCGTCATCAGCGTCACCACCACCCTCATCACCACCTCCATCATCACCATCCTGGGGCGTGACCTCTGCAGGGCGCACCCCAGGGCCCTGGGACTCTGCACGGATGGGCCGCTCGGAGCCTGGGTACTGCACAGCTGAGTCGTGAAACAGCATGGCGCCTCCTTGCCACCCTGCGTCCCTGCGCTCACTGCGGAGCGGCGTGCACGAACGCCAGTTAACACGATGCGGGCTGAGAGGGGCACCCTGTCATGGTTTGTGCTGCCCCCCACCCCCGGAATCTGCTGAGGTCTTTGGGTGCTGGCGGCACCAATTTTTATCCATTATTTTTTCTATTACAGGTGATTCTTTTCCACACTGGAGTCAGACAGAGGTCGGCTGAGCCCAGCTCATGAAGACGGATGCCCGTGGTCGTGCTGGTCCCGGCGCCCTCGGTCTCATTAACGTGACATATTCGGGATGTATGTCCACTGCCTGGACACTCCGAGATGGGCAGGACTCAGGGTTTGGAGCGATTGCTCAATTAGGACCAAAGACAGCCGAGGGCTGCAGGCCTGCAGGAGGACAGGGACTGACCCCTCAGGTTCTAGAACAAGCCAGGGCTGAGTTCGAATCCTGCTTGGTCCCTTAGCAGGAGGGTGACCTCAGCCTCTGATTTCTCAAGTGCAAAGAGAGAAACCAGTCTGACTTTCTACCAGCAGTAAGAGAAGGGAAGGGTCTGCTGGCCATGGAACCCACTGAGTATTTCCTCATGCTACTACGGGGTTCGGCACGGCATCTGGGTACCTCAGAGTGGTGGTTCTCTGCTGGGGGGAGCCTGCCTCCCCCGATCTCCGTGGGCATTTGGCAGTGCCTGGAGACATTTTCTGCTTGTCACAATGGGAGGAGGGGACGCTATGGCCATCGGGGGGGAGGAGTGCAGGGAGGGAGGCCTTAAACATCCCTCAGTGCACAGGACCACCCCACAGCACAGCACGACCCAGCCCCAAATGCCAACAGCGCCGAGAGTACGAGCCCTGTTCTGCTGTCCAAGCAGAGTGAACGCTCAGCGTGCTGAACATCTTATCTGGTCATTAGCAAGAGAGACAAAGAAACATGTTTGCATGATGGGCAAGTGAAAAAGATCATTTTACGTTATAACATTTTGCCATTTCTAGGCAATACATTCGCATGGCCCAGGATCCAGAGCGTACCCAGAGGTGTCCAGTCCAAGGTCCCCCTTCACCCAGCCCTCACTGGAGGAGCCAGTGTTCCAGGTACTTATTTACCCAGAGGCTGTCCATGAACAACTGCATGCACATGCACGCATCATGTTACATGCGTGTGTACAGACACGTCATACACACTCTTGTGTCTTGCTCTCATCACTTGATCCATCTGGGAGAGCTTTTGTATCAGGGCACAAAGAGCGTCCTCATCCTTTCTTTTCAAGATGGCCAGGTCTGTCACTGTGCGGATGTAGTTCGTTCACCGCTCCTCTTTGGATGGGCGTGGAGGTTGCTTTTATTTTCATTTGATGTTACAAACACGGATACAGTGAAGAGCCACAGGCCCACATCATTTTTACTGGGCAAGTATCCTACTCGTGGAATTGCCAACCAAGAGTGTGCGTTCGTGTTTTCTCACACGCTGCCAAATGACCCTCCTTCGATGCTATCCCCATTCCGTCCCCACTGGCAGTGAACGTGGGAGAACAGTTGGGGTAGTTTTGCAATTTAAAAAATTTGCTCTCACTGTTTATAACTTCTTACCAAAAACCATCTGGGAATAAATAAAAGGTGGGTGCCCCTTTAATATTTTGTGCCTATCACAATCTCTGTGCTCAGGGATCCCGGATCTGCCCACAGGAGATCTTTTAAGTGTTAGAGCCAACTCCATCGGAAGGGGCTTCCCTTCTCCAGAAGAGGGCTATTTAGTTCCCACTTTCTGGGGGAACTAAAGCTAATAGCTAATAGCTCCCAAATGACTGCAGGAAAGTACACCTCAGCAAATCTCCCTCTGAGTGGTGCTTCAGCTTTATTTTTCAAGTTTCTGATTCGAGGAACCCTTGGAGAGTCTGAGAGGAGTGATAAAACTCCTTCTCAGGAAAGGTACCTGCAATTTGCGTGCCGTTCCAAAGACTCCCAGGGCCCTCCTCGAACAGGAGGTAGTGGCTGCCTGGATAGGAACCAGGTTAGAGGAATGGCCCCAACGTCCCAGCACAGTGTAAGTCAGAGCTGCTTTTAGGGGATGCCCCAGATTGCAGGAGCTGCCTCAGGCTCCCCAGAGCAGACCGACCACCCCTCCTGTCCTGGTACAGGGCTGACGCCGGCCCTCCGACCGCACTAGCCCGCTGGCTGCAGGAAGGTGCTTACCCGAGATGGTGGTGAAGTGGGATGGCGAGGTCATGGTGACGAAGGGTGGGGTGAGGTACTTGGCCTTGACGCCCTCCTGGGCCAGGCGGTCCATATTGGGGGTGTCCACGTCCTGGTCATAGTCCCAGCGGAAGCCGTCGAAGGAGATCAGTAGCAGCTTGTTAAAGCTCTTCCTCCCGGGGACAGGGTGACCACCGGCACAGACCAGTAGGAGAAGCAGCTCCAGGACCCTGAGCCCCATGGTGCCACCAGTGCCTCGCCAGTGCTTATTACCAGCTCATGGGCTCGGTCTTGTCTTCTCCCCTTTTTATCAGCTATTGAACAAAGTCCACGTTGATAATTCTGATGCAGCTCCATTGTGTGAGGAGTAACAAGAGGTCACCATGCACGTGATGGGAGAGTTCTGAAGCCAGATAGAGCAGTGGTGGTCAGATAGCACAACATGCACTTATTCATGTAGAGATGGCACAAATGGGTGGCAGCAGGCACAGCCCTCATGGCCAGCTTTGTGGTTCAAGTCCTGAACCCAGTGGCTTGAAAATCACACTGGGCGCGCATGTGTGTACATGCCTAAAATCTGGAGAGGAGACTGGAGGAGAAGGGCCATCCCCCCAGAGGGTGAGTCCTCATTTCCCCTCTCACTCTCTGGTGAACACATGTGCCCTATAGCAAAAACTAAAACAACAAACAAAGGTTCAAGTGATCTATTTTAGGTTCCATGAATTTAACTGCAACAAAAAAGTCAGAACGTGAAATCTTTTGGACTTATACTAGTTCCACTGTGGTGAATATCTGGGAGGAGCAGACCAGAGTGGTGGCTTCCTTTGTTTAGTCAACTCATATATATATATATATATACAGAAAGTGAGAAATCACCCCTCCCCTCCAGGGGGATGGCCACGCAACAGTCCTTTCTCCTCCATTCTCCTCTTGGGATTTTGGGCATGCATGCACACACTCCCGGCATGAGTTTTAAGCTGCTGGATCTGGGACTCCAATCGCAGTCAATTACATGGGAGTCCAGTGATGTAACCATTATGCCATCTGCTGGCCCCTCGACCCTGTTTTTAAAGGGAGAAGAAATGATTGCTTTATTAGTTATTAAAAAAAAAAACCACTGTGGCTTGAGGAACATGTCAGGCTTGTATATACATTATCCCATTTAATATTTTTTGAAATCTGAGGATTACTAGTTGGAAATTTTCCATAAGATTTTTTAAAAAGTAAAATACACATAATGTAAACCGTCTTGTCCATTTGAAGGTGTACAATTCAATGTCATTTAGTACATTCACAATGTTATGTAGCTATCACCTAGTTCCAGAACTTTCTCATCACCTCAAATGAACACCCCATACCCACTCAGCAGTCACTCCCCACTGTCCCTCCCTCAGCCCCTGAAAACCCTTTCTCCTCTTTCTGTGTCTGTGGATTTGCCTATTGTGGAATTTTGTGTAAGTGGAACCTTTGTGTCTGCTTCTTTCACTCAGGGTCAAGTTTCCAGTGTTTGCCGTGTCGGAGTACCTGTCGGGAGGCTGTTCCTTTTACCTCCTGTGCGGATAGACGGTCTGTTCATCTGTTGGTGGGCACTCTTCTCCAGGCCTTTTCCTGCCATTCCCTCTGCCTGGAACGCCTTTCTCTATGGCGATTTAGTGGCGTTATCCTTCAAAGGTAACCTTGCCTGGAGGTCTTCTCTCAAATTCCCCAGTGATGTTTCTTGCTGGCTTTAGCCCCTCAATCAGATGGATTGCAGAGCGGTCCCCAGAGCAGCAATATTGGCTCCGCCTGTGAACTCTGGTGCTGCAAGACCTTTGGGCCAGATGGGCTGAATGGAAATCTACATTTCACCAGAGTCTGGGTGATCTCACGCATCTCAAAGAACTGGCTATGCTGATCAATGCTCAATGAGTCCAATTCTAGGTACTTGAATATATTGTGAGTAATCATTTAGCATTTCTTTTTTTTTTGGAAGAGGTTTTTGCTATAGGGCACGTGCAATTGCCAGAAAGACAGAGAGAAACAGAAAGCGAGAAATCACCTCCTGGGAGGGATGGCCACACTGCAATCCCTTCTGCTCCTTTCTCCTCTCGGGATCTTGGGGACGCACACACACGCGCCTGGTGTAAGTTTAAGCCACCGGTTCTCGGACTTGAACCACGGTTAACTACATGGGAGTCCAGTGACATAACCATTACGCCAACGGCTGGTCCCAGCATTTCTTATTTTTTTGGATTGTAAAGATAATATATACACATTTTAGAAAAAATATTATGGAAAATATAGAAAATTATATGAAAAATAGTCCAAAAATATCACTAGTCATAAAAGGTTCTATTTTGGGGTAAATTTTGCCAACATTTATTGCTAAGTACATGTAAGGATATACCAAAGAGAGTTTCTATATTGATTTTTTTTCTCTCAATAGAAATGTGATATTTACCCATTCCAATTGTCTTAAAAACTCTGGTTTTTAATACCTTCACTTTGACATCTCATTTATTTATTTAATTCATGATAGAGAGTGCATGTGTGCATGTGTGTATGCAAGAGAAGCACCCCGGACGGGTCTTATCATCCCCTCCCCAACCCTCCAGCTTGTCAGGATTTTCATATTTCGGGTTGACTGAGCCTGAGAGTCAAACCGAGGTAAGCCATGTGGCTTCCAATACTGCTGTCTAGTAAGTTACTGACTGCGCCACTGGTAAGTACTCGCTGTAGAAAGTACTGACTGCACCACTAGTAAGTGCGTCCTCGCTGCTGTAAGTACTGACTGCGCCACTAGTAAATAAGTACTCACTGCTGTAAGTACTGACTGCGCCACTAGTAAATAAGTACTCGTCGTGGTAAGGTAATGACTACGCTGCTAGTAAACAAGTACATGCTGCTTTTAAGTACTGACTCCACCACTAGAAACTCAGTCCTGGTTGGTGTCG